>NC_044347.1:11760837-12082777 GCF_007364275.1 Archocentrus centrarchus | reverse complement strand
ATAGGGCCTTCGACACGTTCGTTGCTCGGGCCCTAATAAACGAAGCAATACAATAGGGCCTTCGCACAGTTCGTGCTCGGGCCCTACTAAAAAACAAAAAAAAAAAAAAAAAAAATAATAATAAACGAAGCAATTACAATAGGGCCTTCGCACAGTTCGTGCTCGGGCCCTAAAAATATGTCAAACTGTCCTCTTTATGTGAGCATATTCTTTTACACAAATATTAAAATTAGACGTGTATTATACTGATTAGACAAGTAATGAAGAGGACCTTCATTACAGGTGGAAAATGATACTTCAGAAACCAGTAGGTGACATCACAAAGCTACATCCATCTTTTTATACAGTCTATGGATCCTTAATTAATCCTGTTTGGACAAGAAGCTAACACTAGCTAGCTCTGTCATAAACTGCAGAGGTTCTGTGCATATACACAGACCGTGCTGAGGAACAGGCATACTAGAGTTTCACTCACCAAAACTGGAGCACAGTCTTCTTGGGCAGTGTGCACTTTCCAGGAAGTCAAAACATCTCTTAAAAATGCTGCCAAAGGCACTAGCAGCACAATCCTGGTGTGCAGTTCTTGTTCAGTGACATAAATCAGCAGACTTGAGGTCTAGGAGTCAGGTATCGGGTACAACAGCTATGTCAGTACACCTGTCAGTCAAAGCAGCCACACCCCGACCTTTAACCCTTAGCATATTCAAATTAATTGGCTTCAGCTGTACAGCTGTTACAAAAGAGGAAACTGTTCATAGAGGCCCAAATAGTTTTTTTGGATCAGGTTGTAAATGTGCATTTGTGCTGTAAAGTTGGACATTTTAAGATGGGAGTCTATGGAGCCTGACTCACTTTTAGCGTCACCCTCAAGTGGCCACTAGAGGAACTGAAGTGTTTGTTGTTAAAAATGCTTTTGGAGCATTTTAATTCAATTATCTTCTAACAGTAAGACTTTCTGTGTGGTTAATTGTACTAACAAACCATCTAAAAAGCCTGTGCTCCACTTCCGATGAGTGAAGTATAGTAATCTGGCCGTTCCTGCAGTGGCCAAAATCAGACTTCACAAACCAGCAGGTGATGTCACTGTGGCTATGCCCATCATCCACATGCAGTAGCGAGAAAAAGGGCTCTTCCTTTTTTCTTTTGTGCTAATGCTTTACTGCATGTGCTGTCTGGCAGAGGGCTGGATGTGAGTGAGGCCCTACAGCTTCCCGGAGTTGTTGACATCATCAGAGCCAAAGACGTTCCCGGGAAGAAAGTCCGCACATTTTGTGGTTATCACGAGGAGCTGCTTGCTGAGAGCGAGGTAGAGCATTTTGGATTCGTCTTCAGTCACATTAACAGTAACCGTAAATTCCAGCACAAACCTCCAAACCAGCTGCCATTCAATACCTCCAGGGTTCCCTGCTGTGTGTCTGCAGGTATCGTGCATCGGTCAGATGATTTGTGCAGTGGTCGCAGACACTAAGGCGCATGCCAAACGAGGAGCAGCAGCTGTAAAGATCAGCTACGAAGACCTGCCGGACCCCATTTTCACCATTGAGGTCTGTCCATTTGTAATTCCACCTGAAACCCTCAGAATTACAGGCCACTAAAGTACAGAGAGGAATTTGGTTTGGAAATTGGTGCAGTTTATATGATATAATATACATATATTATTGGTATATATTATAGTTTCAGTAGTAAAACTGAATGAATTCAATGTCTGTGTTTTAGAAGAACAGAACCAACCATTGTTACTCTGGATGTTTGATCTGTTATCTCATAATTTACTGGAAAAAAAACCCATAAAAAGTGCATTTTGGGTAAACTTTCTTGGGTCAGATCATCACGTGGGATAGGTTACTCTCCTTTGCCCCTACATTTTCATACAGCTTCATCCTTTGTTTATTTTTCATGGAATGACCCACAGCTGTTTAATCACAGCTTCTCCTGCTGTTGTCGTCACTCATTTGTTACAGGAAGCCATCGAAAAGTCGTCTTACTTCAAGCCCCAGCGAATGCTCGAGAGAGGAGATGTGACCGAAGCCTTTAAAAACGTCGATCGGGTTTATGAAGGTAAAAGTCAGCAGAAGGAACCCCCCCCCCCCCCCCCCCCCAAAAAAACAAACAAACAAACAAACAAAAAACAGGCTTTTGTTTTTTGGTTTTATTGATTATTTTAAGCTTTGCGTTTTTATTTTTAATCTCAGGGGAGATTCGAATAGGAGGCCAGGAGCATTTCTACATGGAGACGCAGAGCATGCTGGTCGTTCCTGTCGGCGAGGAGACGGAGTTCAACGTTTATGTCTCCACTCAGTGGCCGACTTTAATTCAGGTAATAGCAAATATTTTTTACTGACTGTCACTACTCACTGCTGTACTGATGACTGAATGGATCATGTGTAAATGGTCAAGTCGGACTTAAAACTGTTTTTCTTCCAGTTTAACTGGGATTTGTTGGTGTTTAAAAAAGGATTAAATGGTAAAAGGTGTGTGTGTGTTGTGTTTAAATGGAATTTCCTGCATAGTTTTTCTGTCAGTTAACCTGATAATGAACCATTGAACAGCCATGTAACCTTGTTGTGGCATCAGTTGGCATCATGAACATAAAGAGAGCTGAAATTGGATTTGTCTGAAGGATGCTGTTGCAGAGACGTTGAACATCCCGTCCAACAGAGTCACCTGTCATGTCAAGAGAATTGGTGGAGCCTTTGGCGGGAAGGTCACTAAAACCTCCATCTTGGCTTCTATCTCATCTTTGGCTGCTTGGAAGTGAGTCCAAAGGGTTAACAAATCTCTTTCAGAATGCAGCCTCACTCACGCAGGCCTGGAGAGTGGTCAGTTAGCTCTTGGCATTCACCGGTCACTAGGAGAAAAAGTGTATTCACCAACCGGTTGGAGAGTGGTTGTGAAAAGGTATTTGATGTGTCACCTCCTTGTGATTCCTTTGGTGGCTGGCAGATTGCTGCAGTTGACCTTTAAAAGCAGCTTTCTTTAAAAGATCAACAACTGCTCGCTGAGCTGCAGTTGAGCTGAAATAGAGAGCTTACAGCTACAACCAACGTATTTTAAAAGGTCACACTGCAGGTGACCGCAGCAATCTGCTAGCAATCAAAGCAATCTCAGGAAGGTATTTGGTGCAGCACCCACTTTGCAACCAATTTCACCTGCCAGCAACCACTCACAAACCAGCTGGGGAACACAGAATTTTTCCCTAGCAACTGGAGGTTTCCACTGGCCAGCCTCTAGGCTTGTGTGATTGAGGTCTAGAGAGAAATTTATGATGGAATTAAAGAATAAGAACCTGGAAAGTTTTTGAATTTCTTTTCTTTCTTGTAATTGTTTGAAGAACCAATCGTGCCGTCCGCTGTGTCCTGGAGCGCGGTGAAGACATGCTGATCACAGGGGGCAGACATCCCACCCTGGGAAAATATAAGGTACAACCAAGGCTCCCAGGATATAATTTCCAACTCTTGAGATCTTGCCCACTGTATGGAACGAGTTGCTCAGATTGGAAATGTTTGTAAAAGTATAATTTTTCAGTGATCTAAAAACTCCAAAGCTCAAAGTAACAGTTAAAAAACCCTTAACTCTGTTACATATGAATGCTTCACATTCTTTAGGACTAATGCAGGTTTTTTTGTTTTTTTTTTTGTTTTATGCAGATGCCTTTAATTATAAGAGTTCATATAAATATTCTTTTGGTCTCAAATTTTCTGTTAAAACAAACAAGAAGTCCAATTCATTGCATATACACTATGAAAAGGTGATTTTTTTATCTAAACTTTGAACTACTTCTGGACTTTAAAACAATCTATCCATCCATTAAATACTTTTGTTGCTATTCTTTACTTACTTTCTTATTTTCTTACTTATTTAATTTTATTTATTTCCCACATGGTGATGATCCAAAATGGTTTATAACTGAATGAGGCAGTATTTATCATTATCCTAAAAGTTGTCTGTTTTTGTTGCTTCAGGTGGGTTTCATGAATGACGGGAGGATCATTGCTGCAGATTTCCAGTTTTTTGCCAATGGCGGCAACGCTGCCGATGAGTCTCCTTTGGTAAGTGAAGGAGTAAATGTCACTCAAGATAAATGTCAGTGAAAGCACAGGAATATAAAACGTAACTGTGGATTGTTGTTTTGTTTGCAGGTTGCTGAAAAGATGGTGCTCCACATGGACACCGCTTACAACATCCCCAACCTGCGAGGTCATGGTGCCGCCTGCAGGACCAACCTGCCCTCAAACACCGCTTTCAGGGGCTTCGGGGTGCCCCAGGGCCTGCTGATCGTGGAAAACATGATCAACGACGTGGCGATGGTGTTGGGCTCCCCCGCAGACAAGGTCACACCTCATCCTCTTCTCCCATATGCTCGACCTTATGTTTATAAAATGGCGTCTAATTAAATATTTAAAATCCTTTTTTCAGATTCGGGAGATCAACATGTACAAGGGTCCTTCAACCACCCACTACAAGTTTGCATTCGACCCTGAAAACTTGCTGCGCTGCTGGGACGAGTGTAAGCTCAGGTCTGACTTCAGCGCCCGCCACGCTGCCATCAAGCAGTTTAACCAGGAGAACCGCTGGAAGAAGAGGGGGATTTCCATCATCCCCATCAAATACGGAATCGCCTTTTCAGAGAGCTTCCTTAATCAGGTCGGTGGGATCTCATTTGGTCTGTGTCAGCTTTTCTTTTTGGTTACTGCTGTGGCTGGCTATCTGCAGGTTAAATCCATTCAACCAAACTTTAAGATTCATGATTTAGAATAGAATAGAGTAGAATGCCTTTATTGTCATTATACAGGATGTACAATGAGATTGGAGAATGAGATTAGTAACTGCTTTAGGGAAAAAAAAAAAAAGGGCGGGTAATTGTTTTTCTGTGTAGTTCATGGTGTGTGTTTGTGTGAGACAGGCTGCAGCTTTGGTCCACATCTACAAAGACGGGTCTGTCCTGGTGAGTCACGGCGGGACGGAGATGGGTCAGGGAATCCACACTAAAATGCAACAGGTACTGTACAGCACAGCTTTTAGCAAACTGATCACGATTTTTTATTGCGACACTGAAATTGCTTAAGTTATTTGGTATGAATCCAGCATGCTGTTGCAGTAGAAGGCGCATTCTTTTATTTTCATCTACTCATGCAGTTTTTAACTCAGTCTTGCATGCACCCAAGTGCTGCCATGCATATAGTCGACCACTGATTTTGATGAATCTGCCATTGAAAATAGCCCTAAACTATTTCATGAATGTTTGGACAGCTATTTTTAGCTCAGCTGTTTCAAAGAAAAAGTCGAACTATTGTCGCAGCCTTGGCGTTGGTGTTGGCAGCATCGTCTGTTCCACAAAAACTTAAACACTGGCCATAACTCGAGGACAATGTGATCTAGGATGTTCAAATTCACACCGTCGATGCATCTACTAAAAATCTCACACGAGTTTGAATCTCTGTGACCTTGACCTAAAGGTAACGGTCAGAGGTCAGGTTCTCTGAAAATCTAATGCGTCAGAAGCTGTTCAGTAAATTACATCTTTGAGTTTTGAGAGACATTTGCAGACGGTTCATCATCATCATCATCAAGCTTTATTTATCAAGCACTTTAAAAAGCCACAGCAAATACAAAGTGCTGTACACCAAAACGGTTAACAAACATTGGAAATATTGGAAATATTGGAAACTCCAGTTGTTCTTTATTGCGAAATGGTTGTTTTTTTTGTGCACAGCTGGGATTCCTCATATTGTATGAGTCTTTTGCACGCTGCATCACAAATTCCTCTACAGTAGGACTATTATGAAAAATGGCAGGAAAAACACCTGATTTATGCCCTATACACTCGGGGTTTGATTCCTGTTTGTTGTTAGGTAGCGAGCCGGGAACTACACATCCCAGCCTCAAAGATCTACATCAGTGAAACCAGCACCGGCACCGTTCCCAACACCTGCCCGTCTGCCGCCTCCTTTGGCACTGATGCCAACGGCATGGCGGTCAAGAATGCCTGCGAGATTCTGTACCAGCGACTGGAGCCAATCAGAAAGAAGAACCCCAAAGGAACATGGGAGAGTTGGGTATGAAAATCCTTCTTGAATGATGTAAAATTTGGACTTTTGTAAATTTAGACCCTTTAAATAAACATGTCTTTGAACGCAGGCCAGAGCAGCATTTATGGAGAAGATCAGTTTGTCAGCGACTGGATACTACAGGTATGACAAAACTCTGATGATTCCATTGGGAAAAAGTAATAGAGTAGCAGTAAGTGGCTGTATCTTCTGGTTTGTCCTCAGAGGTCCCGACCTGTGCGTCGACTGGGAGAAGATGGAGGGCCAGCCTTACTCTTACTACACCTACGGAGTGAGCTGCTCCGAGGTGGAGCTGGACTGCCTGACAGGAGACTACAGGGTCCGTCTGAACCATCTCAACTCTGAAAGTCACTGATTGTAAACAGGGGGGAGTTCTCCAAAAGTAAAGGAACTTTTCTTGTGTTTCTGCTTCTTGCAGACATTGAGGACGGACATTGTGGTCGACATCGGCAAAAGTGTGAATCCATCTGTGGACGTGGGCCAGGTGAGACCTGTACTTTAAGGTCAGCTCTTTCCAAAGAGTCAAACTAAAGGATGGTGACTGTATCTCTGTTTTAATCATAAATATCCACACAAAACAATTAGATAAAATTAAAGCAGGAAACTTTGTTTAACTTTTTCCTATAAAATAAATGTCATTTTCAAGTATTTTACCTTTTTCTGTCTTTGCGTGCCATTTTACATCTTTGTGCGATTTGCTGGCAGTTGTTTCGGTGTCGTTTACCAACACAAACAAGATCCTTTATATTTGCAGCACTGTGTAAATGTTTTGACACTAAATGAATACATTAAGCTGCCTAATAGAGTTCCTTTTTTGCCTCATATACTGCATTTTTATACATGTTTGTGTAACCGTGCTGAACTTGGCCGTGTATTAATTCAGCTCGGTCCAAATAATCATAACCCAGTTCTGTGTTTCCATTCGTCGTATAGTTTGTGTCTGCGTTGTGTTCAATGACCATCAGGAGACAGGATGAGATGAATGCTGACTTTATCTGCCTGCATGAAACGGAACATGTACTGGTCAGAATCATGGGCTCATCATCGGGTACAGCACCTCGTGCTCTTCTCCCATACACTGGCGACGAGGTCTAATACATTTATATTGAAATAAAATACAATATCATGAAATAAATACCTGCATGAAACGGAACATGTACTGGTCAGAATCATGGGCTCATCATCGGGTACAGCACCTTACAAGGAATAGCATTTTCCATTAACATCAGGCTAGCGAACTTTTCTAACTGTGTGTTATAATGTTATTAATCTCATCAAAGGTACAATATGCAACTCATTAGTGTCCTGGTTGCTATAAGTACATATTACAGTTAGCCAGTGATCATATATGAACATACAGCAATAATACACAACATTTTCCACAGTGCTAATATCAGCGAACCCACCTCGTGCTCTTCTCCCATACACTGGCAACGAGGTTCCTGTGTCCACTACCCTTATCGCAGCTAACCACCAAGAGATGGCGCCGTTTCACCCGCTATGCATAAACCCAAAATGAAAAATAATGACAAGTGGAATCCAATACAATATTAACTGTTACACTCCCCTCTGCTGAATTCCACTTGTCCCATTGCAACAAACAAAACAACAAAAAAATGACCAATACAATAAAACCACAGGTACAATCACACAAAAAGGTGCACAACCGCTATTCTAATGCACAGGAAACCAAGACAGAACCACCGTTTCCAAAATTGCTGGTGAGGTATTATCACATCAAAATCACAGTTACAATTACCCAGTCACAAAGACTATCCCATGAGGATCAGTATGAGAAAAGGGTTGGCCAGACCCTATCTACACACGTAGGGGAAAAAAAATATGCCCATATACATATTAAATGAACATGTAGCTGCAAAACACACCTCTTGAATAGCAAGACAAACAGACAATTGATCAAAAATGTCACAAAACCTCGTCAAAGTAAAAATGAGAACAAACAAAACTGTAAGTCTATAACAAAGAACTCATGAGACCAATGTTGGTGTCTGGTGCATCATTTCAATAAGTCTAGTCACTGGTCTCAACAACCGCCCAGCTCTAGATCTACGGTGAGTCGCACCGTCAATTACTGTTGCTGTGACAGCATCAGTAGCGGGTATATCGGTAGGAGCGGCAGTATTAGGAGCCGTAAGAGTCTCTGGGCAAACTGCCAGGGATGCCGGGCAGCCATAGTCTGGTGAACTGCTGTCCATCAACGTAGCTTCGTCAGTGGGTTGCAACTGATCAAACACTGGCTGGCCTTGAGGTAACGCACTGCCCCTGGACAAGACATCAGCAGGTTCCAACGCTTCATCCAGCTCCAACTGCTCAGCATCCACTGCACTTGACCCACTGCCTTCTCCCAAAGGCAGTTCAGACACCCACACTCTTGTTCTAAACTCTGCTGAGTCAGAAATAGTGTCACCGACAACTGACCTCTCGACACTAAGGTCAAGTTCACTTGAAGATGGTGACAATACAACCTCCTCCTGGTCATCAGAGTCATGTTCGGACAGAGGGAGGAAGTTTACTGGCATTATTAGGTTGCGATGGACCACTTTCACTTGCTCTGTAACAGGATTCTGAATCCTAAATGTGTGGCTCTCGTTGTCCTTTCCGACCACCACATACACCGTGCTTTCCCAGCGGTCAGCAAGCTTCCGTTTGCCACGTTCCTTTCTGTTGGCCAGCAACACTCTGTCGTTTACTTCCACCGGTACCCCCCGTACCTTACGGTTGTATAAATCAGCGTGACGCTGGAGCTGTTTAGTTGCCGCTGACTGAGCTACGGCCATGGCTTCTCTCATGTCCTTCCGCAAGGACTCAATGTAGCGGTCATAGTCCACCACCTCTGGATCACTGAGTACAGAGCCAAATATGACATCCACCGGAAGACGTGGCACCCTCCCAAACATGAGGAGAAACGGTGCATATCCAGTTGTTTCATGCACTGTACAGTTGTAGGCGAATGTCAGGGATTTCAGGGCCTCGGGCCAACGGTGTTTAGCTCTTGGTGGCAGCGCTCGAATCATGTTACCTAGAGTCCGATTCATCCTTTCACACGAGCCATTTCCCATAGGGTGATAAGGTGTAGTGTGTGACTTTTGCACACCTGCCACATTCAATAGCTCTGCAATTAGCGAACTCTCAAAGCTGGCCCCCTGATCCGAATGTAGCCGCTTGGGAAACCCATAAATGCAAAAGTAGTTGTTCCATAACTGGTGCGCAACTGCTCTGGCTGACTGATTGGGGCACAAGAAGGCGTGTGCCATCTTCGTGAAGTGGTCAGTAGCCACTAGCACATCCAACGAACGATTTGACGAATCCTCAGCAGTCCAGAAATCGACACTGACCAGTTCAAGAGGTTCAGAGGTCATTATATTTTTCAATGGGGCTCTGGCTTCAGGCTCTGGTGACTTGCTGACTACACAGCGTCTGCAGTGTCGTACATACTCCACAACATCACGCAGCAAGCCTATCCAATAAAACCTTTGTCTTGTCAGATACAATGTCCGCTGCTGACCCTGGTGGCCAGCCTCATCGTGAACACCTTGTAACACCTTACTGCGCAATGAGTGAGGAACAACAAAAAGGTAGGTCTTTCTCTTTGTGACAGGATTTTTAGCTACCCGGTACAGAACTCCGTCTCTCAGTACAAGCTTATCCCAGCTCCTCAAAAGCTTGACGACCTCAGACGATTCCTTGGCACGTTCCCTCCTGGATGGTCTCCGCTTTCTCTCCACAAAGAAGATTACTTTACTCAGAACAGCATCAGTTCTCTGCTTTTCTTTCAATACATCATGCGAGAACACCTCAGAGTTGACCTGCGGGGGTGTTAGAACCGTCTGCGAGAACTGTGGCAGGAGAAGGGCATGTGGGCACACCACAGCGTCTCCTTCACTGCATCCATGAAGTGCAGCAGCCACCTCCAGCGATGATACTGTCCCTGACTTAACAACTGCCACACCCTGAGATATCTGTTGGCCGCACTCAGAGGCTACTTCAGGTGGGTTAGCTGACCAGCGAAACACCTCCTGAACTCCATTAGCACCAAGCGCTGCAGCCTCTGCCAGTAACTTGTCATAAGGTACTCTTGTCAAACGGTGAGATGTACTAGACTGTACGAAGGGCTGCCTGCTAAGAGCATCAGCCACCACATTCTTTGATCCAGGAATGAACTTGATGTCAAACTGAAATGGCGCTAACTTAGCGATCCACCTCTGTTCACATGCATCTAACCGAGCCTTGGACAGAATATAGGTCAGCGGATTATTGTCTGTCCACACGGTGAATTGGTGACCTCTCAACCAGTGATGGAATTTGTCACACACCGCCCACTTTAAGGCGAAAAACTCTAGCCGATGCGCTGGATACTTAGACTGGGCGTAACTAAGCGATTTACTGGCGAAGGCAATTGGTCTGGCTGTTGAACCACCAGCAGGTACCTGTGACAGGACTGCACCAAGTCCATCAGAAGAAGCATCCACAGACAGCAGAAAGGGCTCACTAAAGTTCGGGTGGGCCAGCATGACCCGATCCAGCAAAGCCTGCTTAAGTTGGCAGAAAGCTTGCTGACAATCCCCAGTCCAATCCTCAGCATGGAGCTGTTTACGGGCTTGGCGACGTTTCCTCCCACCTCCACGTGGACCTTTAGAACCTGAGATTAGTCGAAATAATGGTCTGGCCATGGCAGAACAACCCTCAATAAACGGCTGGTAGTAGACTGCCATGCCAAGGAAGGAGCGGATCTTTCTCTGAGAAGGAATATTCGTGCCATCCTCCATAAGGTCTGACTCAGTTAGAGCGGTGATAGCAGACACTTTGTCAGGATCGGGCTGGATCCCATCTGTACAAATGACATGACCGAGAAACTTCACTGACCTCTTCAGAAAGTGACATTTCTTTGGGGCGAGTTTGAGGTTATGGTTCTGCAGCCTCTGAAAGACCATTTTCAGACGCTCGAGTGCCAGCTCCTCTGTCGGGGCAAACACCAAGACATCATCCAGATAGCACAGTAAGCTCATGAAGTTCTGGTCCCCAAAGATATTTAACATCATCCTCATGAATGTAGCTGGACTATTACAAAGTCCTTGAGGCATCCGATTGTACTCGTACAATCCAAATGGCGATGAAAGGCAGTGTACTTTCGATCAGCCTCATGGACTTCCACATTGTAATAGCCAGAGGTCAAATCCATGGTCGAAAAAAATGCATTGCCCCCCAAGGCTGCTAGAGCATCAGCTGGATGAGGGAGCGGGTGAGCATCCTTGATAGTGCGTGCGTTGAGCCAGCGGAAATCATTGCAGATCCGCAGGTCACCCGTCTTCTTCCAAATGATCACCAGTGGAGATGCAAACTCACTGCTAGACTTTCGAATGATTTCACGCTCCTCCATCTCATCCAACACCTCTCTCAGTTTTTCATACTGGGTGGGCGGTATGCGTCTACATGGTAACCGGAATGGTTTCTCATCCATGACTCTGATACGGTGTAGGCAACCAGTGGCCTTACCACAATCTAGCTTGTCCCTCGAGAAAATCGACTGGTATTCGACTATGAGTTCCGCCAGTCTAGCCTTGTATTCGGGGGCAACGTCACACGACTCAATGTCTACATCAGAGAGTCCCAGTTCACTTAGCTTTGACTGGGGAGGGTCGGTTACACATGTTGTCACAGGGTGAGGATGATCTGGTAAGGTAGAGGTCTCCGAAACCAGGCTGTGTCTCATACCATCATCAAGCGGCA
This sequence comes from Archocentrus centrarchus, assembly GCF_007364275.1. Classification (NCBI taxonomy): domain Eukaryota; kingdom Metazoa; phylum Chordata; class Actinopteri; order Cichliformes; family Cichlidae; genus Archocentrus; species Archocentrus centrarchus. The sequence goes on along the minus strand of NC_044347.1, from coordinate 12,070,961 downwards.
CCTGTACTTGTTGTTGGATACCGATTTGGGAATCAGCGAACACTTGCACTGAACTGCAAATAGACACATCCGCCAACTTAGCGTTACGTTTCAGAGTAACTGGCTTGTTAGACGGATTAATCACCTTTAGCGGGAGCCAGCCATCACCTCTTAAGATTGACACCGACCTCCCCACTAAGACTGTCCGTGGTTTAGATCTTGCTGTTGTTGGCTCAGCAACAACAGCACTTCCAACCAACATAGTATCAACCCGCGGCAGCTTGCCCCAAATCAGGTGCTCTGTCATGGGCTCAAGTGTAACAGCTCGTTTAATTTTAGCAGTTCCGACCGCATCTTGGATATCTTCATCACCATTTTCCATCCTTGAAAACAAGCTTAACAACCTCTGCCCCACATCACGACTGTCACTTAGTGCTGTGGAGCCCTGGTTCTGAAGATCACTCTTCACCTTAAACCTGTCAACAATATATCTTAGCAGGTTACTGCCAACAATCAGTTCTTCATTCTGGTTCTCAACTACCAATGTTGGAACAATCACTTTGCAGCTGTAAAGTTCCATCTCCAGATCGCACATTCCAGCAGGTAAGGTTCTGGAACCCCCACACCCAATCAACACGGTGTCTGTCGGCTCAAGGGTGGGGCCCCTCAACACATGCTGATGTAACAGCCGAGGTATTACATCAGAGCTCAGGGTGCATGCCATTGATCCGCTATCTAACAAAGCTCTGACCGTAACCTCTCCTCCCAGTGTCACATCTTCATAAAACAGTTTGTCATGTTGTTTGAGTCTCTGAATGTTTTGAACTATAGGTGTGTATCCCATCTCTCTCACTTCGCACACACTTTGGCATACAGACTCCATGTCATCATCAACATTTGCAACAGGGGGATCACTTTTAGGCCCAACACTTGCCCCCACCACATGCAGGCCACTCAGTTTTCCTGTGGTTGCGCCCCCCTGCTTAGCGCCTCTAGCTTCCCTCACCACGGCCCCCGGACACTCCACTCGCACATGGTCAGGCGCAAAACAGTTAAAGCACAGACGGTTTGACCTGCAGTGGTACTGAGTAGTGTGTCCATCATCGCTGCATACCGCACACGGTACTACGGGCTTTACTTTCATTGGTTGGTCTCTCTGTGTGCGCACATTGAACTTACTTTGAAACCTGTACTGTTGTGGCTGCTGCTCCAGAACACATTCGAGCAGAGTGATGACCTGGTCCAGGCGGTCCGGGGAGCTCTCGGCTGCCTGTCCAGCAGGTGGCGACACAACAGCAGCCGCAGGCACAATCGCACTTGTGAGTGTCGCACGTTGCATAGAAGTGGTGACCTCCTGTTGCTGAGAAGGCAAAACATTGGTCACACTGTGTTTGGATAGTCGCTTGCGAGCTCTGCAGTGTTCAACGAGCTTCTCGTGAATTTCTGCAACTGTCCATTCTTTCAGCTGTCTACACTTGAATATGAGCGACAGTTCAGGATCAGGACAATTCTGGATAAACATGGCAGCTAGGTCACGTGACAGATAGTCAAAAGCCTTATTTTGTCTCTTTAGAGAGTCCTCTGTCACATCCAGAGCTTTATTAAGTCTCAGCCAATAGTCAAAGGGGTGCTCGTCAGGATGGGGCACAGTAGCATAAAAATCAGCTAAGGGCAAGCTGTAGGACATAGTATCACTAAAGTGTTGCTTCAGTAACTCAAAAATGGGCTCAGGTCCTTCACGCAGATTCAAAACTGGCTTACTGCGTATGCCCACTTTAACCACTTCATGTGCCCTCCCCACAAGCTTAGATACTACTTCATCAGCTTGTTCAGCCACAGGGATGCCCTTCTTTTTCAAATAGGATAACATCATGACTTCCCACTCTTGGACTGAACATGAGTCATGATCCCCTGTAAAACTCACAGGTTCTTTAACATCAGGGCGAACAATGACATTTAACATTGCAGACTCATTAGCTGTACCCCCAACTACTCCTGAACACAGTGTATTATTAAGGCGGGTTTCAATGCAAGATGCAATACTTTCACCAATAGAAATTCCAATCTGTGAAGCTATATCACCCAAACGTTTATCATTAACATCACTTTGTGGTGCATCAAAAGTGTCATTAACATTTCCACCCAAACCTGCATAACTTGGTATTGGTGAGGATGAATCTGGAGTGTACAAAAGCACACCTCTCCCTCTAGCAGCTGCAGGCATAGGGGTAAACCCTCTCCCCCTACCAAAAAAATTGCCTGCCATACTCAACACTTTACCAACAACAGCAAAAAACAGTCAAAAATAACAAAAAAATAAAGCACATACAACTCAAATACAGGGGAACAAAAGCATCCCCATCAGGTCAACAAAGTAGAACAGGGCAACAGAAATCATCCACAAAATAAATACACTCAAAATAGTTGCGTCTCAAAACGCCCCTCCTTCACTGAGGTAGAGAGAGCAAAAAAAATTTGCGGTCAATGGCGACAGTGCTGCCACTCATAAAACCACAAACAGCTCCAAACAACGGTACAAAGGGTTAAAAATAGCTTTGCATTTACTAAACAAAGTACCGCCACACCGCCAAAGCGGTAAAGAGTCCACACAGCTGTCCCGAATCTGAGGCACTTCCGAAGCGAGCGGCTCCAGGAAGTAGACGCAGCCCCGGTACTCCGATGCGAGCGCTCCGGGAAGTAGACTCAGCCCGCGCCGACGCAGCTGAAGAACGGGTCACGGCACCAGTGTAACCGTGCTGAACTTGGCCGTGTATTAATTCAGCTCGGTCCAAATAATCATAACCCAGTTCTGTGTTTCCATTCGTCGTATAGTTTGTGTCTGCGTTGTGTTCAATGACCATCAGGAGACAGGATGAGATGAATGCTGACTTTATCTGCCTGCATGAAACGGAACATGTACTGGTCAGAATCATGGGCTCATCATCGGGTACAGCACCTCGTGCTCTTCTCCCATACACTGGCGACGAGGTCTAATACATTTATATTGAAATAAAATACAATATCATGAAATAAATACCTGCATGAAACGGAACATGTACTGGTCAGAATCATGGGCTCATCATCGGGTACAGCACCTTACAAGGAATAGCATTTTCCATTAACATCAGGCTAGCGAACTTTTCTAACTGTGTGTTATAATGTTATTAATCTCATCAAAGGTACAATATGCAACTCATTAGTGTCCTGGTTGCTATAAGTACATATTACAGTTAGCCAGTGATCATATATGAACATACAGCAATAATACACAACATTTTCCACAGTGCTAATATCAGCGAACCCACCTCGTGCTCTTCTCCCATACACTGGCAACGAGGTTCCTGTGTCCACTACCCTTATCGCAGCTAACCACCAAGAGATGGCGCCGTTTCACCCGCTATGCATAAACCCAAAATGAAAAATAATGACAAGTGGAATCCAATACAATATTAACTGTTACACTTGCACATCTTTACAAACTACAGTACCTATTTCCTTCAGCAGCAAATATAGAAATGAGGGGTGGTTTAAGACTTTTGCACAGTACTCTATATTTGTGCTTTTTGACTTGTATGCGTTGGTGTTTCGGGGCCAGTGGTGTCTGCTTTTTAAATCTTGTCCTCTTCCTTGCCATGCTTTCCTTCCTCCTCTCAGATTGAGGGAGCGTTCATGCAGGGTTTGGGTCTCTACACTATGGAGGAGCTGAACTTTTCTCCCTTTGGGCTCCTGTACACTCGAGGACCATCTCAGTATAAGATCCCGGCGGTCTGCGACGTGCCGCTTCAATTTAACGTCTATCTGCTGCCAGATTCTGACAACCCCCACGCCATCTACTCCTCAAAGGTCAGAACACAAACAAGGCCTCAGGTTGTCCTAAACCATCTTCTGTCATATACTTAATGTATCATGCAGCTGACATTCATCTGGCTCCGCAGGGTATTGGAGAACCCGTCCTCTTCTTGGGCAGTTCTGTGTTCTTTGCCATCAAGGATGCCGTGGCTGCAGCTCGTTCAGATTCCGGTTTGAAAGGACCGTTTACTCTAAAATCCCCTGCGACACCGGAGAGGGCCTGTCTGGCCTGTGCCTCCCCGTTCACTAAGAAGGTAATAATTCACGTTTATAAAACAACCTCAGGTACAGCTAAAGTGATGTTTTCTACAGGTTTTAAGTCCCATAACTGCAGCTTTGTGGTTAAGGATCACAAAAGCCAAAGAGTTCAGCCTTTAGAAGAAATATTAAGACTTAGGGATCACTTTTCTGTCCCCCGTCTGTCCGTCATGCTTTCGGTATCTCGGCAACCAGTGGCGGTTTCTGATATGGGCGACATGGGCAGCCGCCCAGGGCGGCATTTCATCTAGGGCGGCATGACCGCCCCCCTCCCCCCAACGCATTGCGATCGCCGCAGCAACGCCTACCGCACTGCTCCACTTGTGGGATAATGGGCGCCCTCTGCTTGCTGTGTATTGCATGTAGCTTTCTGCCATGGTCAGACAGGTTGTAACAGAAGAAAAAGGGCAGGCGGGGGATTCTCTCTCTGTCTCGCTGTCACTGCTTCACTCGATCGTCACACACACAGCGCTGCCCCGCCCCCTTCTCCTCTCAGCCTGGGGTGCGAGTCGAGTGAAGCAGTGATGGCGTGAGAGTGAGACTGTCAGCCGGGTTCATTCATTCATGCCTGTACAGTTTGGGCCTGGTTACAGCCAACAGTAACCGCTGAATTATAAATAAAGGCGACTTTTGCTGGCAGTCTCTCGCCAAACCTTTCATCCTCACGGACACTGTCATATCAAGATTAACGCGAAGTGTATGTCCTAATATTGAAAAGTTTTGCGAGATCTCGCAAAAGTAACTCAGGATCTCGCAAAACTTTTGCGAGATATGCAAAACTGACTCTTTTTTTTTTTTTTTCCTCCCATGTTCCACAGAATGAATCTGTGCGTCTAATAAAATTAGATGCACACAACTGATAGAACACAAAGCCCATTTCATTTATAATACTGTAAATATGGTCATTAAATCACAGTATTTGTGTGAACCCGAATCCTGATAAAAAAAATAACACAAATACGAATCTAGACAGTTTGGACAAATGTTGGTGGATGGCGCAGTGTTGCCAGATTGGGCAGCTTGTGAACACATTGGGGTGGAATATTATATAGATATTTCTATATAATTATAAAATTATATAGATATATAATTTTACAATAAAAACTTCCTAAAAACCTACCAAATATGGTGAAAAGCAGCCAAAATTTTAACAAGTTACCCAAAGCTTGTATATTTAAATATATATCACACCTGGTGCTATTAACATGAGTTTCAGTGGAGGTTTTGTTGTGTTGGGCTGGCAACTGTCAGTCAGATCTGACAACCCTGGGGATGGGCGGTGGTGGTGGCGAATTGTGGCAGATGGAAAGGAAAAGGTCAAAGCCATCAGGTGCACAGTTTAGGAAAAAGAGAAAAGAAGAAGAGGAGAAACAAGCAAAGATAAAGGTAAGCAGAAGCTGTGTAATATTTCAGTTTCTTCCATGTTTTTTCAAATAAAAATTTAAAAGAAATTCTGAGTGTGCCTGTGATGGTGGGGGGACCTTCTGTTAAAGCCTGTCTGTCAGACCATGGCAGAAAGCTACATACACCACACAGCAGTCGCTCATTACCCCCCCAAGTGTAGTAGTGCGGCGATCGCTATTGTGTGTGTGTGGGGGGGGGGCGCCGGCGGGGATGCTCGCCCAGGGCGCCAAACAGGCTAGGACCGCCACTGTCGGCAACTGTGCAATACATTGACTTCAAACTTGAAGGATAGATACGTATCAAATAGTACAACTTTCATATACGTGAATATACTTTCTGACAGGTGACAAATGTTGTTATATTTATTAATTCCTTTTTTGTTTGTTTGTTTGTTTCCAGGTTCCAGCCAGTAAACCAGGATCTTTCAAACCGTGGGCCTTAGACGTCTGAAAGTGAATCATACTAAAGATTTTAAACCAATGGGGATCTAATCATTCTTAAATAATTCAGGTGAAATTCACTACCAGCTGCAGGACAGAAGTGCTCCTAATACACAATTTTACAGTTGTCATCAGGTGTATAAAATGTATCAGTTTATGACATTCAGAAACTCACTTAGACCACTGGGATATACAGGTCCACCTGGCCATAAGGTCAGCGCGCTCAGTTGTATATCAAGTTATCTTTGATTTAAGCACAGTTTGTGTGTTTCAGTTGTTGCATGGATTATTCCCCGTAATCTATCACACAGAATCACAAGTTATACTTAATGTTGTGTTCCACTGTGCACTAAATCAGCTTGGAATACACCTGGTTTTGAAATTTGACCCATTATGTTCTCAAACAGCAAATTAGTTCTTAGAGTAGTTAACCACCATTTTGGTACCTTAGGTGAATTTCAGCCCACAGATATTTTACTAATTTGATTATTTTACATATAAGGAATCAAATTTGAGATTATTGTTGACTTGATTTTACTTTTACTTTAAGACGTCGCTTGTTTTTACACTAGAACGGTTGATTGAAAATTGAAAATGCCCAAATCACAATGAATAAAATTATTTTTAAAAAACTCCTTTTCATGTCTGTTCATTCAGTAGAAACAGGTAACAGTGTCAGAGTCACTCTAAAGACTAAAGCCATGATTACTGACATATATTTGTTTAACAAATGAACACAGATTTGTCTGAAGATGAGGATGAAGCTGCTTTTACAGGAGCAGGTTAGACGGTGAAACTGTGGAGAGTACTGGGTGAAAAATAAACAGTTACAACTGCTCGTTAAGGGGAATATCTAATCAGCCAATCAAATGGCAGCAACTCAGTGCATTTAGGCATGTAAACATCGTCAAGATGACCTGCTGAAGCTTAAACTGAGGATCAGAATGGGGAGGAAAGGTGATTCAAGTGACTTTGAACACAACGTGATTATTGGAGGGGCTGATCTGTCAGAAACAGCTGATCTACTGAGATTTTCCATCTCCTAACAACCATCTCTATGGTTTATAGAGATGGTCTGAACAGAAGGAAATATCCAGCAGCTACAGTGCTCTGAAACTCTTGAAGTTTGGGGCAAAAACTTCACTGGAAATGGAGCGTTTTGGTCTTTGTATATAAACTGTATACAAAGGATGGAAGTAGTCACTGTTCTGTCCTTGACTGATTTCTGGCCTGTGCATTTTGACGCTTTTGATTTTTGGCTGCTTTCATCCTGGTTTTTTGGAGCCAAATGTGATCATATTTGTCTGAGAGGGCTTAGTTAGCAGATTGCAAGTTGCATCTGTAATCTGTGCACAGAAACAAGAAAGAAATGACTAAAATATGTGAATTTCACACCAAAACTGAAGCGCAACCTTCTTGATGGCCTTGGCCTCACAGTGGGTTAGATTATGTTCTTAATAATCACTTTTTCAAAAGGCACAAACACAGTCAGATTAGCAAAGGTAAAGCCTAGTATAAAGTTATTGTTTTATACTTATTAGCTTTTTCAGTTTCAAAGTTCAGGCAAAAATGAACTAGTTTTTTAGATGCAGGAAATGGGTGATTTCCATTAAAAGAGGTATAATATACGATTGATCTGGTAAAAAGCCTTTCCGGCAGAAAGAGCTTGAGATAAACTGCTTCCCTTTATGACACAAATGTGATTGTGGTGATCCTGGCACAGTACTGGTCATGATATTGTTGGATCAGCTCTAATATGACCGTATCAGATTGCACAAAAAGCTGAGAACCATATCCGGTTAAATTTGGAGCGCTCTCCGCAAGGCTGTCTGTGTTGAAACAGCAATCCTTCAACTTGATGGTGAGTGTGGTGTGTGCTGCAGCTAGGGTTCCACTTCATCTGTAATGGGATAAGTTTAGCTTTAATTTTTTCTTGAAGTAGTCTTATTATTATTGTTAGCTGTCTTTTTTTTTTTCTTCTTCTTCTTTTAATGGTGTTAATGGCTGGCAAAGCATTGAAACTCTCAAAAAGGGCAAATGCTGCCAGACTTACATGTGGAGGACAGCATCCTCATACAGTAATGCTTCATATATTTGAAAATTGCAACAACAGCGCTACTATGTGGTGAAAAATTAGCTAACTGGTAATAAATTTTGTTACGTACATGAAAAAATGTGGCCATCTTTGGATTCGGTGCATGATGATGCACTGACTGTTTCTTGTTCATTCACCTCTGCTGTTTTTACACCACTCTGCATTTAATCATTAATAATCTCTGGTTCTCTTCCACAGCATCTCTTTTGTACGGTCTCCCTCCCCTCACACCCAGCCAGTCACAGCAGATGACTGCCCCTCCCTGAGCCTGGTTCTGCCAGAGGTTTCTTCCTGTTAAAAGGGAGTTTTTCCTTTCCACTGTTGCCAAGTATATATAAATAAAATTGAATTGAACTGAACTGAACAGAATATGTATTGCTTGTAAGTGGGATAAAGTAAACGTCTGTTTAGTATTTTTATATTTTGTGTGCATGGATTTATTAACACCAATAGTGTATCACTGGCCGAGTAACAAAAACATGAACCACACAAGGGCTAATTAAAGAACTATATTGAAATATTGAAATAGAAATCTGAAATCCCTTTATTAGTCCCACAATGGGGAAATTTCATATATAGTTGCAAAACAGCTTCAGTAAATAAATAATTATTTTTCTTTCTTTTTTTTTTTCCATTTTTGTTCAAAGGAAATCCCCTTTAAATGGCGCATGCGCGGCGGGCGGAGCCTGCGGAAGTCCTGACGGGAAGGTCTTTTTGTTTGGGCCGCTCAGAGACGCGACACTTTGCTTCCATTCCCCGGGTTCACAACCGTTTTTTATCTGCATTAATTTCGGTGAGTACCCGCATTTTCCGGCTCCTCGTTTCGGTTCCCGCGCCATTTGTCCCCCGCGGGTACTGCAGTGGTTAGTTTGAAGATGGAAAATTATTTTTTCTTTTTTACGGCCTGGGAATGTTGCCATCATGGGCGCCGCCGGAGGGCGAATTTTAACTTAGCGTTAGCCTCGTAACAGCCGGAAGACTCGGGCTCTCCCTCGGTGTTACTGCGGATTTTTTTTAATGACAGTTCGACAGATGGTTGGGTTTTAGGGCAGATTAGATTCCGATGGGATTTTGTTTGTTATTTTTAACGTCCGTACGCCGAGGCTGACTAGGTAATCAAACGTGGGTTAGCCAGCTAGTGGGCCCCGCTAACCTGCTCGGCGCATGGCGAGGCCTGGTGTTAGCCTGTGCTAATCCACAATTAGCCAGCTGGTTAGAAAATCTCTCATCGCACGCGAGAAAGCTTTTCGTGGGAAATATCCGCGGAAAAAACTCGCTTCGAAGTCACACATATCTGCAGTGATATAAATATGAGGTGTTGAGCTGTTGCACCTGGTTATTTCCATTTCCCAGCGCCCACCGCTGTAGCTCCTCGTATCGTCTTTTGTCTGCCGAGCCTGTCACCTGTGTGTGGGTAGTTGGCCAAACGCTGATGTGGAAAAACAGCCGCGCTGGATTTAATTTACTTTGAGTTAAGTCTGTGTTATTTCAGGCTGTTTTAAATGGATTTAGGCGGGTTTCCTTACGGTGAGATAAATGAAATCCGAGCACTTAAAGCCAAAGTAAACCGCTGCAAAGGATTGCTTAGAGGAAGCGGATCGCGGCTGACTGCATTGTCATTTAAATCCCCTAAATAATGCTTATATTTAAATACTTCTAGCCTCCTTTCTGCGTGTGAAAACGCTTGTTACAGAGTTTACTTACCCATTTGGCTGATATCTGTAGATGAGGTGGCATTTAGCGCCATCTGTTTCATCGGCTTTTTAGTTTGTTTGGGGGGTTTTTTTTGTTTTTTTAACAAAGGGGTAAAATGCGACCGAATATCAGTGAGTTTTAAACACTGCTGCTGTTACCTACCCAAGGTTTCACTATCACTGCATCCTTAATAGTTTATTTCCACATAGTGATGAAACATATCAGCCTGTATAGCACTGTAGTTTCTGTGAGGGGAAACCGGTTAAAAGCGGTTTCCAAAACGGTTAAAAACATTTTTTTTTTTTTTTTTTTTTTTTTTTTAATAAAGATTTTGTTTACGTTGTTGCTGTTTTACAGCCGGTTTGCTTTTGCACAGTTCCATGAATTAAAGACTTGATCCTGCACAATACTGTGGTTACTTTTATTGATGTGTCAGCAGGTATATTTATATCTTGCACTGGTTAAATCTTTATATAAGAAATATCAGCCCTCCATTTTAAATGGGTGCTTTACTATTAACTTCTTGACCACAATTTATTTTTTTTGCTGAAAATGCACTTTTTAGACTTTGTTAAGAAGAAGAAGAAACAGCCTTTATTGTCCCACAGAGGGGAAATTTGGGTAAAGTGTTTGTTTTGACTGCCACAGCGAGGGAGCATTTCATCCTGTGATAATGCTTTGGTTACATTAACATTGAAGCTCATTTTACTGCATTAGTGTCTAATTTTGAGGGTTTTGACACCTGTTAAGGTGAGAAAATGTTTAGTCAAAAGAAACTGGAAAGATGTTGTGCACCCACAATACTAAATCTAAATAAAAATGCATAGAAAATGCCCTTTTTTAATTTGGTCAAGTTTAACTTCACCAGCCTGTGGGAGGTGGACATTTTTAATTAAAGCTAAATTGAAACAAGCAAACTAACTTGGGGAAACTCCCTAGAAGTAAACTAAATTAAACAAAAACTGAAACTAAATGCGTGCAATAAAAACATATCACTAGCTTTAAAACTACCATCAGGCTCTAAAACTAGTTCTGCAGGGGATATTTACAGCGTGAACTCACGATGTGGTGGTCTCCCAGGCGCCGGCAGAACAAAACGTAATTAGCAGTTGCCTGCACAGCTAAACATTAACTATGTTCTCGTCCTTTTCAGGGTGTCTTTTATGAATAATCAAAAGCAGCAAAAGCCAACGCTAACCGGCCAGCGTTTCAAAACTAGGAAAAGAGGTGAGTGCTGCTTTCTGTATTCACAAATCCCCACACACACCCCGCGGTTCCCTACCATGCTTTGATTCCTGAATCCAACGTACGTGTGTGTGTGTCGTGGTGTTCCCACAGATGAAAAGGAGAGATTTGACCCTACTCAGTTTCAAGAAAGTATCGTACAAGGCTTGAATCAAACTGGCACTGATTTGGAAGCGGTCGCAAAGTTCCTTGATGCCTCTGGCGCCAAGCTTGACTACCGCCGGTATGCAGAGACACTCTTTGACATCCTGGTGGCCGGCGGGATGCTGGGTGAGTTGTAGATATGTATGTTTCCGCTTGTGCACTGATAGACATGCGAAACGATATAAATTTATTTTTATTGGTCTCTGCAGCCCCAGGCGGGACGCTCTCTGATGACATGACCCGCACTGAGTACTGCCTTTTCACGGCACAGGAAGACCTGGAGACAATGCAAGCATATGCTCAGGTTAGTCCCCATTAATAATCACATATTAAATCAAAGCACATATATCAGGTGATGCTCACAGGCTTTTTCTCCCCCAATACATAGGTTTTTAACAAGCTGATCAGGCGCTACAAGTACCTGGAGAAAGGTTTCGAAGAGGAGATCAAGAAGGTGTGTGTTTTTTTTTTTTTTGTTTTTTTTATATCTCAAACGACTTTTTTTAAATGTTGCAGGAATCGGGAAAGCTGTAGGGTTTCTTTGGATTCTTTTAAATACTTTAAAAGGCACTAATCTAAAAATAAGACCTTAATTGGTATTTAAATTGTCTTAAACCATCTCAGTCTTAAATGCTGAAACTTGGGAAATAGAATTTCATTAGTGTCTCCACCACCACCAATTCTCTGACCTTTGAGTGTTTCCCACACTGACATTACATGGGCAGGGCCACTCATGTCCCAGATGACAACAGTCGATTTACTGATACTCTTTGAGCTCTTACTTTGAAAGTTCAGTTGCTGCCAACTCCCTTTCTTCCATTCAAGTGTTTCCTAATGAGCAGGCTGGTCTGGCGGCCGTTGTTGCGGTCCTTGTGGTCATTTAGTCTCTGGTCCCAGGGTCGTGCAAACTCCAAATTGCTGCCGTAATCTCTTAACCGCAGCTTTGTGTTCTTTTAAGTGGTCAGGGTGTGTAAGATGCATTTTTAGTTGCATCTTTTTACTGATTGTTTACTGCACAGATATGTTTAACCCCCAATTATTGGCCTTCAAAGTCACTGGATTATCGCGCAGCACTTATTTTGTGTCTTATCGAGTGAGTGCTAAGAAGCTTAGAACGAGTGTGTAACACCATACAATGAATTTAAGTCCTACTGGTCTTGTTCTGGAGATCCAGAGGTCACTCTTAACCTGAACCTGAGGCGGGTACCACTGTGCTGAGCTCAGAATAGGGACTACAGTCAAAGGTGGAGGCAGCTTTCTTACTTATGCCCACATAGTTTCCATTGTTTAATTTAAACACCAGGGTAGCACCTTTTTACATGCGTCCCTGCATTTTCTGATCCTAAGGTATGGGGACCCTAAAAAGCATCAGAAAATTACTTAAACATTTCATATTCTCAGCATGTCAAATTGAAAGCGAGGAGGGGGAGGAAGGCAGTTCCACCTCTTTGGGGATGTCAAGTTTTCCATAACTTAGCCTCAATTGTAGGTTTGACCAGCCTTTTTTAGCCTGAACATGCATTAAACTTGTCTGCTTTCTATTTGTAGTTGCTGCTGTTTCTAAAGGGGTTCACTGAGTCTGAGCGCAACAAACTCGCCATGCTGACCGGCATCCTGCTGGCCAATGGCAGCATATCAGCCTCCATCCTGAGCAGTCTCTTCAACGAGAACCTCGTCAAAGAGGGTGAGGATAAACTTCTCTTTAAGGGAATCGTGGCAGGGAACTTGATATAAAACGGACTCACAAAGCTGCAACTGGTTGAGTTTTGTGTCCTGTTAATCAACTCTGTGCTGGCAGCAGTGCACATAAAGCGAACAGTGAAGGTTCGGCAGCCTTCTGAGGGTTTTGTTTTTTAATAGTTCAACGTGACAGAGGCTCCATTGAAGATGCTTCACCTGTCTGTCAGCTTTCATTAGATTTAACATGTGTTGGAAAGCTTTGTGCTCTTTAATATTAAGGACAGTACAGTTAATCCAAATTTAATTTCAGTTCAAATTTTTGGCTGCAAGCATGAAATAAAATAAGGTCATTGTTGCCTCAAATGTTGCTTTTGTTTCTTTGTTGGAGGTTTTGTGTTCAGTTGGTGAACTAACCTGTCTTGTTGTCTTTGTTCAGGCGTATCTGCAGCCTTCGCTGTCAAACTGTTCAAGTCATGGATCAACGAGAAGGACATCAACTCTGTTGCCGCCAGTCTCCGCAAAGTCGGCATGGACAACAGGCTGATGGTAAGCGACTCGTTTTAAAAAGAATGAGCAGCTGTGTTGGTCCTTTCCTGCTGCCGATGGCTCATTCATGTGCGTGAACGTCTGCTCCTCAGGAACTCTTTCCTGCCAACAAACGAAGCTGCGAGCATTTTTCTAAGTACTTCACCGACGCCGGGCTGAAGGAGCTGTCCGACTTCGCCCGCAACCAGCAATCCATTGGCGCCCGTAAGGAGCTGCAGAAGGAGCTCCAGGAGCAGATGTCCCGAGGTGACCCCCTGAAGGAGGTGAGACTACAGTAAAACCTCCTGGGTTTCAGGCAGCAGGGTGTTAATTTATTTATTTTTTTTATTGAAATGGCAAATATGTCATGAATGATGTCAACTCAGTGGTTGCAGGTATCATGCTTCCTCTTTGCTAACACATCTTTAATGTTTGCTGTTTCTGCAGTGCTGCAGAGTTTCTCTAAATGAAAAGCGCAGTTTTCAAGTTCAGTTCAGTGAGTGATGTGGCTGATTAACTTCTCTGTTTGTCCTTGTCGTTCAGATTATCGCCTTCACCAGGGAGGAGATGAAGAAGGCCAACCTCTCTGAGCAAGCCATGATCGGCATCATCTGGACAAGTGTGATGAGCTCCGTGGAGTGGAACAAGAAGGAAGAGCTGGTGACCGAACAAGCCATCAAACACTTGAAGGTACGCAGCAGAGCCAACGAGCACATCACGGGTTTAAATGTCTTTAATAAAGCACTTTAATGGCTTAATTCATCAGTTAATGATCCAATGGAGGGAACGTGACTCGATGACTGAAGGCCACAGCTGCAAGGCTAGGAATGATTGATTTTTAAGAAACCAGTAAGAAATGAAGTGTTGATGGTAATGATGGTGATCATGTCACCAACCACATTTATCCAGCTGAGTGCAGCTATGTGCCCCCCACCCCCAAAAACCCTTAAGATAGTAACAGCAGTTGAACTGTACTCTCAGGTTTTCAATATCAAAGACTCCAGTTGCTTATTAGGTATTAAAAAGATGCATTAATGCTGTGAAATTTTCCAAACAAAAGGCCTTAGTTAATCTTATATATTTAACACAATGCTCATAAATATCTGCCCCCCCCCCCCCCCCCCCCCCCCAAAAAAAAAACTAGTTACGTTTTAAGGTGGTAGATTTTCAAAATAAAAGGTTTCTTTTTAGTTCTTTGCGCTGTTCAGCAGTAGCAACAATCTCACTGCAATTTCTCCTGAAATTAGTCTAGATTATTATTGCAAATAAATTGCCTTTTGAGGGTCTAAACATACTCAAACTCATGAAAGATTGCAGATGTGTCAGGACTACTGAAAACTTTCATGGGTCTTACACACCGGGGGTGGAGAATGCTTCCATAGCACCACCTACAGAATTGTAACAGGAAGCCCCACCATGGTGTTTGACATAATGTGTGAAATTTGCTACACACAGCCCAAGATGGACCGAAATATGCCCTTGGAGTGATACCCTAAACTCTATAAGAAGTCTGCCATTTTGAGTATAAGGGAGTAATTTTTTTTTTTTTTTTTTTTTTTTTTTTTTTTTCTTCCTCCACAGCAATATAGCCCTCTGCTGAAAGCCTTCACCTCCCAGGGTCTGTCTGAGCTCAGCCTCCTGCTGAAGATCCAGGAGTACTGCTATGACAACATCCACTTCATGAAGGCCTTTCAGAAGATCGTGGTGCTCCTCTACAAAGGTTGGTGCCGCACGCAGCTTCATCAGTGCCATTATTTGAACTTTGCTCCGACAGTCTCGTCTTGTTTTAGGTTTATGAATGTCCGTTTGCTTTGAGTGCGAGGTCATTTTTCAACATCTCGTTGACCTTAAAAAGCTGTTCCTCTAATGCTTGGTGTCATTTTTAACAAAACATTTGAAAGTCTGGCTTGTCGTTGTGCGTTTTGCACACAGCTTCAGCTTTGATTGGCATTTAGATTTCCTCTGAAAGTCCAGATTGTTTATAGGAAAAAAGGGAAAAACTCATGTACCTCCCAAGAAACATCAGTAAGGTGAATTTTTACAGTAGTATATCTGAGGCTCTTTTAGTAGACATTTGCCAGCTCTCCTCACAGTTCTGTTTTCTCTTTCAGCGGATGTATTGAGCGAAGAGGCCATATTGAAGTGGTACACTGAAGCCCACCTTGCCAAGGGGAAGAGTGTTTTCCTCGAGCAAATGAAAAAATTTGTGGAGTGGCTGAAGAACGCAGAGGAAGGTAAAGACGGGGGGGTGAATAGTTTGTTTATGATTTGTTTTACAATTTCTTGGGCAACTAAAGCAATCACAGGGTTTTTGGTGCAGCATCCTCTTTTGCATCTGATTTTCACCTGACAACAGCCAGCAACCACTCGTCAACCAGTCAGAACACATTTTTTTTCCCCAGCGACAGGGGGCTGCCATGGGGTCACTGACCAGTCTCTAGGCTTTGTGGCTGAGGCTTTAGCCTGCATGCTTGCTGAAGTCTAAATCCTCTGAAGCCACATCACCGTTTTGTCCTGATATTGATTTTGCGTTGGCGTTCTGCTGGGAGCTGATCATTTGGTGACAAGTTAACATCCTTTTGGGTTTTTAGTGGAGAATAAGTCCCGAGTTCTTTGCACAGAAATCAGTCCACAGGCTGCTGAAGGCAACAAGAGTCCAGTTTTAAATGACTTCATTTCAGGCATTTGCAATAAGAAACCTTTAATGCATTAGACGTGTTTTGGCAGTGCACATGAATGAAGTCGCCTGTTAGTATATCGAATAATCATTGATCATTCACAAGACGCTCATGAAAGAACAGTGACTGACTGATCATCTCTTCTTGTTTTCTCTGTAGAGTCAGAATCGGAGGAAGAGGAGGCGGACTAAAACCTCAATCGCCAGACAAGCTTTTTTTTTCTTTTTTTCTTTTTCTTCCCCTTCTATTTTCTGTAAAGAGTAGGAGCAGGAGCAGTAGAATGTCTTTCCCCTTTTTCCTTCTACCTCCTATTACAGTTAATTTATCCCCAAACACAAACTTCCACCAATACCAAACATTTAAAGGTTGCCCAGACAAAATGGGGAGATAAAGGGCTCGGTCCTTAACTCGCAACACTGTGGGCAGCGGGAGCAGAAAATGACACATTCTCTCCTCCTTACTCTTAATGGTTTTGTTTTTATTTTTGGTCATTATCATGCTTTCTGTAATTTGGATTTTTTTTTTTTTAAAAATCCTGTGGTCTTTGGTGGACGCTGCTCGTATGAATCTGAAATTCACCTTCATGCGACTACAAGGTTAACACACTTCGGCCAAAGTCTTTTCTTCCCCCTCATGAATTTTTTCTCTTTTTAAAAATTGACTCGGCTCATGTTTTGGCTCCTGTTCGGTCTTAAACTTCGCCTTTTTTCTTGACTTTTCGGGTAAACCTGTACTACCTGTCGAGGTCGCTTCAGTCAGTCCGTCAGAAGACACACACCCCCCCCCCCCCCCCCCCTGTAAGATGCCTCGCCAGCTAACGATTATTATTGGTTTCTACTTTCTTTAATCTGATATAAGCCGATTTGTCTTTTTTATGAAATAAAGATTATTGGAACTGTTCTTCCTGTGGTGGTTTTATTTTACTGCTGTAATTGCAACTTTTGAGTTGTTTAATTTCTCACACTTTTGTAGCTACATCAGTTAAAGAGGGGGGGTAAACTGGTATATTGAAAAGGTCTATTTTTAAATCTTTTGTTTTTGGATTTTAAAATTCTCAGCTAAACTCCCCAGTAAACGGCATGACCATATAACTCGACCCATTTATTAAGAATAAGCTTTAAGAGCTTAACCAGTGCTAACCTAGAAGGGGTGTTCACATTGTGCAGAAGATGATGAAGCTAGCCCACACACTTTATTTGGGGAAAATTTTTGAAACCACATGCACATCCTCTTATCTGTACAAGGAAATGAGGTTTTTCATCTTACCGACCAATTGGTCGGTAAGAGTTGCACTCCCTTGGTGGCAACTATTTCCAATCAACAACTTGACGTAAAAAGTAAATGATGAACTTCCACGTGAATTAAAAAGCAGCTGGCTTTGGTGGTTGAAAGGAAGCTACACGAGTGGCTGTCTGGCAAGCCGATGGATGATTCTGGGTTTGGTGGTTGCCAGGAGAACAGTACTTGTCTGGCTGCATTGTGCCAAGTGTAAAGTTTGGTGGTGGAGGGGGGGGGGGGGGGGGGGGGGATTATGGTGTGGGGTTGTTTTTTAGGAGTTGGGCTCGGCCCCTTAGTTCCAGTGAAAGGAACTCTCAATGCTTCAGCATACCAAGACATTTGGGACATTTTCATGCTCCCAACTTTGTGGGAACAGTTTGGGGATGGCCCCTTCCTGTTCCAACATGACTGCACACCAGTGCACAAAGCAGGTCCATAAAGACGTGGATGAGTGAGTTTGGTGTGGAAGAACTTGACTGGCCTGCACAGAGTCCTGACCTCAACCTGATAAACCACCTTTGGGATGAATTTAGGGTGGAGACTGTGAGCCAGGCCTTCTCATCCAACATCAGTGTCTGACCTCTCAAATGCACTTCTGGAAGAATGGTCAAAAATTCCCATGAACACTCTCCCAAATCTTGTGAAAAACCTTCCCAGAAGAGTTGAAGCTGTTATACCTGCAAAGGGTGGGCCGACGTAAACTATGGATTAAGAATAGTTTCAGTCCGCTTCATATGTGTGTGAAGGCAGATGAGCGAATACTTTCAGCAATATAACGTACCTGTTCAAATAAAGCTTGCATTGACTTGCTGCACCATCTTGTGGTATAAAGTACAGCCTAGCCCTAATTCAGCTTTAGTTGATGTCTCTTCAGCATAATAAACAGATATTATGGACATAAAGTCATATTAGTTGTTTCTGCACAGTCTGTTGACAGATCTGTGTCATTTTTGGATGTCATTGCAAAAAGCGCCTCAGTCTCCATTGCCAGCAACACTTTCTCAACATATAGTTTAAACTCACAATTGAGATGCAAAGAAGCCAGTTTGATATTCTTGTTTTTATTTTTATTGTACAAAAATACATTTTTCTCTTTGAGCAGCTTCTCAGTATGTGTGATGTGCAAAGGACACAGTTGTCAGGTATTCAAGTACTTTTTACTCATTGGATTTAGAGGTAGGCCTTCATATACTTAAAACAGGTCTGAGGTAGTGTGCAACAGTTCCCAGTGATAGTTTAGTGCTGAAATAATATCAAGGGATCCAGTTGGTTGAGGAAGGATAACATATACTCCAATTTAGAGCAAAAGGCAGACTATTGCACAGTTTTTTTTTTTACAGTGATGAGGAGATTGTGCAAGAAAGCAAAAGTAAACATTTCACCACACTGCAAGTATACACAGAGAGCTTTATCTTGAAATCAGGCTGGAAATTGAACTTTTGACACAGGTACAGAGTTACTGTGAAGTTTGAGAAGTTCCCAACTGGGCTTTTAAATTTAGAACACTGCTTATTTCAGGGAAGCATTTTGATGCTAAATGTCCTTTAATATCCAGGTGTATCCAGATTAACTGCAATTAAGTCCCTGATTTTGTGAAATCATGCAAAGCACACTGAAAAAAAAATAAAATAAAAATCACCCAACTGATCCTCCACAAAGTTCCCATACAGCTAAACTATGCCCTTATGCTTAAATAGACATTAAATAAAGGCAGCATGTTTTCCTGGAGCTGAAGCTTGCAGATTCTGTCTTTCCTTGAAATGTGGGCTGCTTCTCAAAAGCTGAAAGCAAACACGATCCCAGCACTCGGTCAGCAGTGCTGATGACGGCTCATAGCTGAAACACGTTTGTTCCAAGGAGGGTACGTCTCCTGTGAAAGGTACTGAGAATTTGTCAAGAGCGAGGATCCTACACAGAGTTTAAGATTTGGAGCTGAACACAGTGCTATCTTGTTCTATAGAGATGCAACAATCCATGAAACTTTCTCCAGTTCCGATACAGTAACTGTAAATTTGCTTTGTAAGTGTAAGAGTCTTTACTACAGAATGGCAATAGGTGATAAACTGCCCATTAGGAAGTGATGCAAATATGGAGGACACGGGCACAGTGAGCGAGCGACTTCACAGGCAATTTCATCCCACTTTTGAGGAAACCGCTGACTTTTTGTTTCTTCTTGTCAAATAAATACTGAAGCGTTAACGTGGTCAGGAACCGCGACACAAGACAAAGAACTGTGTGAGCTGGCCCAAACATCATTGAAGACGGGGAGAACTTCAGCTGACAAACACCTGATTCTGAGGATTGGTACATCCCTTAAAGGCAATTGGCAGAGAAAAAAAAAAAAAAAAAAGCTGTGTGGTGGAGCAGTTGGAGGGGTAAACCAAAAAACTGGACTTTCACCCAGGAGTCTGGGGTTTGAGTCCTGTTTGGATATTTACTGCGAGACTGTTCTGGTTTGGTTTAGGCTCCAAGAATGCTGCGATCATTGTTGGGATTAGAGTAGATCCTTTTTGTTAATCCAGCCTGAATGTCAAATGAACCACAGACCACTTTTCTTTATGGAGACGCGGCTCCCTCCGTGTGAAGTAGTTAAACTTAACTGTGGACTATATGCACTCAAATCCCCCCAATTTTTTTTTTTTTAAAGGTTTTTCAGGGTGCTTTGCATTCTGGGAAAAACTCATTGTCGGTTTTACTTTTGATTAACCAGTTGGACATCAGAAGACTGGATCCCTTGATTAAATTTTGATATCTCTGCTGACCATTCGTTGACATGTAATTTTTTTTAGTTTTACATACCTAATATTTGTGTCAGTGTTGTTGCAGTTATTGCTGTTCACCACTAGTGGCAACACATCAGTTAATGCTCCTTTAAAGCGCAATGTTCCCGACTGCGCTTGAAAGTAAGGCTGAACTGACAGCAACCACTGCAGCAGCTGCTCTTCATGTGACTGAAGGCGACGAGGATATTTTTTTTAAGAAGTCGGACATGGGATGGCGGTTAGGGGTGCCGAGGGGTAGTTTGTACTATTGGCAGGACCAAAATAGCCCCCCCAGTCAGGTGCAACTTTACACATCGGCTCAGGTTACAGTTCAACCAAAACACAGAGGCTCAAGAAGCACATGAGCGTGAACAGAAAGTGCTTTTCAGTGTTTAAATCTGTCCTTTGTTTTCTTGTCTCGTCCAAAAATAAAGATATTTATATATATATATGTACAAAGTCCTACATGTAAACAACGCCACGGTGCGGCGGGCTCCTCGCCTCTCCGGAGCCGAGACGCTTCACACGGCGGCCGACTGCTTCGCTCCATCTCTGAGCTGCGGAGGCAAAACAAACGAATGAACAGATTTCAGTGAAGGCACCATTGTAATAACTGCATGAGCTTCAGCCTCCAGCACAAATCAGCACAATTAAATTATGCATTGTTAAAGAGCTTTATCTTTAAATGTAACAGTGACATAATCTCGCTGATGCTGTGCCAGTTTCTAGTCTCCATTTATAACTGTGAAGGGTCCAGCCAGACACTATCACATGCTGTAAACACTTGTCACCCACACTGATACACGCACAGGCAGTGGCTGTGGCTCTAGTTCTATAAAACTAATGCATTCATGCACATTTTGCATGAGCAATGAAACATTTCTGACGATGAAATCATTCATTTCTTCAAAGTCCGCAGCTGAGTCGAGGGCTTTTGAAGGCACCGCAACTTGATCACATTTTGTTTTGTCAATCAGTAGCGACACAAACTCAGCACCTGGAGATCTGGGTTCGACACAAAGACCGTGCAGCCTGCACCGGTGCGTCCTCTGCTCTGCTTGGAGCAGATCTGTGTGGTTCTTTGGGGACCTGAGCAGAACCAAACCGCAGGTGATGGTTTCTTAAAGAATCAGGGATGTGGCTGAAACAGGAGCCTGGGTTGGCGCATTCTCCCCATCCTTTAAAATTAGACTGCAGATGTGTCGTAACATTGAACAAGGATGGAGAAATAGGTCTGGATCGGGGGGTCGAGGTGGGGACCACCAGACGCCCCGTGATACAATGTTATCACAATACTTCACTCATGATATGATATTAGTGTGATTTTTATTTATTTATTTTTAAACATTTTGTGATATGCTGAGTGTTGCAATCTTTTCTAAACTGCAAATTAGGTCCCCAAAGTTACACTGTATCAGTATCTGTTTTATCCAATAAGATAACAGTATCTCACTTCTTTTTTTTTTTGCTGCAAAATGAGATTACCTGCCATAAATGTTGCCAATGATGGAGTCAGTCTGCAATTAAATGGGGTCAATTTGACAATTACATATTTGGTGTCCCTGTATCGATACAGTATCGCCATGCAAAATATGCCGATCCTGTATCGATCCCCCCACCCCTAAGAAAAAACAGTGTGACCCCCTCAATGCATCGATGTAACTATACGCATAACTATAGACACTTGATCTTATTATAAATGCAAAAGATAAAATTTTCACGTTGTAAGCATACTGTATATGAAAGATGGACATAGCCCTAGTGACTTCACCCAGAGGTTTTGGGCTGAGTGTGAGAGCTTTGAAGTCAGCCTCAAGTGGTGCATTGTTTAGCACTTGAACTTCATTTTCCAGCCCCAGAGCTTGCTGCTTGGTTGTAACCAATTTATTTTTCACTAAATTACCTTATAAGTGCTTCAGTGTTGGTATTTTTCAACCCCACCCCCACCCTCCTCCCATTAAAAAAAAATAAAAAATCCTGGAAACGTCCCTGGCAGAAATCGGCCCCTCTATATGTGTGAAAAGCCACTCACCAATTTCCTCTGGTTGCTCAGGCAGAAGGTGCAGATGGGCCGCAGGGAGGGCGTGCTGAGGGCGGCGGGGCCGTGCAGGATGCTCTGGTACCGCAGACAGGGCTGCCCGTCCAGGCAGTCCTCCCCCAGCAGCAGCACGTTGGCCAGGTGGGAAATGTAACTGGAGGCCAGGCGCAGTGTCTCTATCTTGGAGAGCTTTCTGTCAGCGGGCTCGGTGGGAATGAGCGTGCGGAGCGCCGTGAAGGCCGTGTTCACGCTGTGCGTCCTGTCCCGTTCCCGTGCGTTGGCCGCCTGCCTCTGTTTGCTCACGCCGGGCAGACGCGCGTCTCCTCCGCCTCTTCCACCTTCGTTGTTGCTGCTCCTCCTCCGTCTCCTCCTTCGTTTCGGAACTCCCTCCTCCTGGACCACCTGCCCCGGCTCTCTGCGCGGGGTGCAGCCGCCGTCGGAGCTGTTGCTGCCGCTGTCCAGGTCATCCAGGTCTGAGGTGAAGCATTCTGGTTGCGCGGTGCGCTCGCCGCCGGTGGACTTCATCCTGGCTCTGCTGTGGTCTGACTGGAGCTGCTGGGGCCGTGCGGGCGGCTCGCTGAACAGCACTTTATCCTGAGAGTGAAAATAGCACTGGGGGCCAAGCAGCTGCCGCCGATCCGGTGACTTAGGGGGTTTGTGCCGGCGGAGCGGCATACCATTTGTAATGACTGACGGCTGCTTTCTGGATAGCCAGCCCGCCACGGAAAAGAGAAGACAGGTGGAGCGTAAAGGGAGTGGAGGAAGGGGGCACCTGTTGTGGTCTGGAGGATATGGGTTTAAATTAGGCTCCATCGAGGTGGGGCTCCCCTCAAGGCCAATAGGCCATATTCCATATTTGATTCAGATTGGAGCTGCTTTCTACCAATATCTGTTTACAAGAAGGCAAAACAAAGGGAAATCCAGCAAATGCAAATACATAAAAATAGTAAGATTGATAAATAGTCTACTTAAACCCACAGTTCCCTCTGAATTATGAACAGGACTGGAACTTTCCATGCTCAGATAGGGAACACTTTCAAGCTCCTTCAAGACGCTTTGACACAGTGCTGTGCAAAAATCTTGAACCACCCATCATTTCTTTTGCTAGGAAAATAGGAAACAGATGCATTGATTTTATTTAAATGCAAACATACATGGGAATATAGTATATGAGGCAAAAACAGAGTTTGTGAGTTTGAAAGTCAACATTTGTTGTGACCACCTTTATTCTTCAGCACAGTCTGAACTCTCTGAGGCAGCTTTCTTCTCATTTCTTTAAGTAGTCTTCAGGAATAGTTCTCCAGGCTTCTTGAAGGACATTCAAAGCTCTTCTTTGGATGTTTCTGCCTTTTGTTCTGTTCTCTGTCAGGATGATCCCACACTGCTTCAATAATGTTGAGGTCCAGGCTCTGGGGAGGCCGATCCATGACTGATAGTGTTCCACTGTGTGTTTTTCTATCCAGGTATGATTTTACTGCACTGGCAGTGATCATTGTCCTGCTGAAAAATGAAGCTGTTGCCAATCAGACACTTTCCAGAGAGCATTTTATGGATGATGGTGCTTTTCTTCATTCATAATTCCATCAGTTTTAACAAGATCTCCAACACCACTGTTTCAAATGCAGCTCCAAACCATCACAGAGCCTCCACCATGTTTTACAGATGTCTGCAGACACTCACTGTTGGACCTCTCTCCTGACCTCCTCTGTACATACTGACGATTATTTGAACCAAAACTTTCAAATGTGGATCCATCCCTCCATCAGACCTGTTGCCACTGATTTTCAATCCAGTTCTTGTGTAATGTGTCATACCTCAGCCTTTTCTCCCTGTTTCCCTTCCTTAAGAATGGCTTCTTGACAGCCACCCTTCCACTGAGACCATTTCTGATGAGGCTTCAGGGAACAGTAGATGGATCAGCTGAAGGTCCAGATGCATCTCTCAGGTCCTGTGTCAGGTCTTTGCTGGATTTTTCCTATTTATTAAGGACATGACGCTGCTGTAGATAGTTTACTATATGCCAAGTTTTCAGCTAATATCTCTTTGGGAATCACCTCGTTGGTGCAAAAATATTTTATGACTGTCATTTCTGGGAACAAATGATGTGTTTCTGTGACAACCAAAAAATAAAGAAATGAGGGGTGACTCAACACTTTTGCACAGTACTGTACACCCACCCACATTTCTAACAAGTTTACGTGCTGAAAATAAGGATTAAGTGAATATGTGCAGCTGGATACTCTGTAGGGTTCATCCTGTATTCACATTATTTTTTATTTTATTTAAGAGCTTTTAAAACGTGCATCCTCTCCTTCATGTGGTTCATATATGAATAATCATTATTGATATTCACCCAAAGGAAACCATTTAACACAGATTAAATCCTCCCTCTCTGACTTTGAACTTTACAGTCTCTGTGTTTGTGTGTGTGTGTGTGTGTGTGTCTGCACTTGCAGCTTTGCTGGTTTGGCTGGCGGCGCTGAGCTTTCACTGAGTGAACAGTCCAGGTGTTCTCCTCCCTGTCCGTCCCGTCCCTTCCCGCTCTGTCTGTGCCCACCATGATGGACACACACACACACACACACACACACACACACACACACACACACACACACACACACACACACACACACACACCCCTTCCACCTTGCCCAGTGCCATCTTTGGCGGTGGATATAAATATCTGTGTGTGTTGCTGCAAAGGCTCAGAGCCACTTTCAGGCTGTCAGTTTCTTTCAGATTAGGACTAAAAGAGGAAATGACCTTGGGCTTATTGATGAAATTTCAGTTTAGAGGGTTGGATCTGAATTTCTTAGAATTTTTATAATCTTGAAATATTTGTAATTTTGCCACTAGAGGGCAGTAATTTTCAATAATCATTTCTAATCTCTTTGGAAGAGTCCAAATAGCAAAGCAGATGACATGTAGTAATCTGTGGAGGTCAAAGGTAGCCTTCCTGCAACAGGAGGCTAACAGGATTTAAATGACCAAACTGGGCTTAAAAGTCCTCCATAACTTTGGTTTCAATTTGTCCTAAAAAACAAACAAACAAACAAACAAACAAAAACACTCCAGTTATATAACAACAAAAAAGTCAGCTGGCTCTTTTGTCTTTGGCTGGGTGAGGGAAGGAGTGGAATCCTAATTGATGCGGAGCTAATGCGACCTCATTAATCTCTTAATCCTCATTTCCTTGCAGCCCTCGTGGCCCTGACCTGCTGGCTGTGTACTTTTCTGGCCCCTGCAGCAAAGTCAAATACCTGCTGCCACAGACTAACCAATGCCAACTTAAAAAAAAAAAAACCTTAAAGGTACTTATTGTAAAATCTCGTGTTTAGTAATAGCTTAAAATGTTCCATAATTAGCTAAAGCAATCAACAGAATGCGTAGAAACACCTGAAGAGTTTATTTCCAAAGCATCTATGTATTGTGTTGTGTTGTAGAGATAACAACTACAGCTGAACAAGGGCTGGGCTGTAATTTCATGTAATGGCACCTTGTACCACAAGATGGTGCAGCAATGCAATGTGACCTTTATTTAACCAGAGAAGTAATTAACAACATGTTATTTGCAGTGGTGGTCTGGCAAAAGTTGAACAGCAGAGAAAGTGCTGCCCCCTGGTGGTGATTTATTTATTTATTTTTATTTTTTATTGAATTCAACAGAGTTAAATTACAAAAAACTTAGGACAAAACATGAGGAAATTTGTGTTTGGTTGATTATTTCTTTGTTGTAACAATGCTTGGATTGATTGACCATTGCTGGTTGAATAATGAGATGCCATCCCACAGCAGTGGTGACCAGCATGAGGAGGAGGTGTCAGGTTGCTGTGTATGGTTCTTCCACATGCTGCCAAGGGCCCTGATAGTTAAATGAATAAATTGTTAAACTGACAACATGGCTTATTCCTTCAGACTTCAATCATCCAATCCAGTAAATGATAGCAACAGCAGAGTAAGCTGCTTACAAATGTGGCTCCATTTAAGGGGAAATAAACAGGCTTTCTAACTGTATCAGATTTATTGCCAAGAAGCACTGTTACAACAAAGAAATAATCAACAAAACACAAAGTTTCTTACTTTTTCTGCTACTAAAGAGAGGCCCTGGGGCGGCTCCTTTAAACTCCTCCCAGAAGTCCTGGGGGGGGGGGGGGGGGGGGGGGGGGGGGGGGGGGGTACCAATCCTGGTTTTTTTGTTTTTTCTGGCAAAAACATTTTTTTCCTCTTCACTGCACTTTATTCAGAAAAAATGTACTGATCCCCCACGACAGGTTCTTCTGACACCCCATCTAAAAAATCCTGGAAACGACCCTGTTTCCAAATGTAGTTGGTTTTTAGGAAGAACAAGAAGTGGTACCTCTGAAGAAACTTTATTTTTTTTTACAAAAACCCTCCCCAATAACAATACTTTGATAGGAAATAACAGATTATACAATGATTAAGATATATACAACAGGAAATATATGACAATATAAAACAACCAAATAAATAAATACTCATATTGAGGTTTGGATTTGTGGTGAAAAAGAAAAACCCTGAAGATTTACAGTAAATTGCTGTAAATGAGTGGAATGTCATTGTGAAAGAACCTGATGATCTAGTATAGTTCAAGTCTGAGGACTCGTTCATGTGTTAGGCTGAGAAAAAGGCTTTTATGATGTCGGGATTGCAAATAAAGTTGAACTTCAGGTAATGATTTTTTTCTTTCTGAACAAAATACGCGTATACTTCAGTTGTTAATAAAGACGGGAGATGACTTTTCTTTGTCATCTTAGGAGTAGATTCTTATCTGTATCTAAAACGTTAGCTGAGCTTAGCACAAAACAAGGGATAAGCTGCTTTTTTTCCCATCTTGCAGTATG
Source organism: Archocentrus centrarchus (assembly GCF_007364275.1). Taxonomy (NCBI): domain Eukaryota; kingdom Metazoa; phylum Chordata; class Actinopteri; order Cichliformes; family Cichlidae; genus Archocentrus; species Archocentrus centrarchus. The sequence goes on along the minus strand of NC_044347.1, from coordinate 12,044,029 downwards.
TCAGCATCGCTAGCTTTCATTGCTAAGCTCAGCTGAAGGTGACCTTTGGAGTGTGACTGCTCGCTGCTCTCCGGATCCCCCCAAGGTTTAACCGCTGCTGGCTGTTCGGTGTCAGCCTCGTGTGATTGGAAGCTGGAAAAACAAAGAAAGGCTTGATAACCACACAGATCATCACTGAGAAGCAAAATGAAATAAACTGAGAGCAGATGCAAGCAGAAACGTAACCTTGTATTATTGTTATTATCAGGCCCCTCTCCAAGTTTGGATTTGGGAGACAGACACCCTCTCTACTTTTAAGATTAGGCTTAAAACTTTGCTTTTTGATCAAGCCTATAGTTAGGACTGGATCAGGTGACCCTGAACTCTCCCATAGTTATGCTGCTGTAGGCCTATGATGCACTGAGTGTTTCTTTTCATTCACCTCACCTTTCTTCCTGTTAAAAGGGAGTTTTTCCTTCCCACTGTCACCAAGTGTTTGCTCATAGGGGGTCGTTTTGATTGTTGGGTTTTCTCTGTAATTATTGTGGGGTTTTTCCCTGCAATATAAAGTGCCTTGAGGCGACTGTTGTGATTTGGCGCTGTATAAATAAATAAATCTTTTAGTTGGCGTTTTGTCTCGTCGGATTTGATTATTTTGATTATTATTTTGTGTTTGTTTTTTCATTCCTCTTTAGGGCTTTTTGTGTGTCTTTGTGTTTGCTTTACATTTTTGTCATTTTGTGTCTTTGTTTAGTTTCTATTTTGTGTTTCAGGTTTTTTGTTTGACTATATTGCTTCTATTTGTTTCTTTCACATCTTTCTGGACTTTTTCCAGTTTTTACATCTGTTTAACATCTTTTTTGGTCATTTTATGCGTGTTTTGTGTGTTTATGTTCATTTCAATCATTTTGAACCAATTTGTCATCATTTTGAGTCTTTTTCTGACTTGCTGGATTTGATTACCAGTTTTCCTCGTAGTAGTTTTTTAGTTTCTTTGAGACCATTTCACTGACATGTCAACTTTCCCTTAAAATGGGACTTAGATAGGTTCAGGGGCCTCTGACCCCTTTGGCCTCTGGCCCCTGTGCCTGGAGTGGCCTGTCCATCCTTTTGTGTGTGGCACAGACTAGGATGCTGTCAGCTTGAATATCCTAATTTAAAAAACAAAAAAAACTAAGTCTAACCTAAAACTCCTCCTCATCCTCTGAGTCCTAACTTCCTTCCTAAAGATTTTCATGCAAAACTTTTATTTATTTTTTCTCTCTGCAGAAATTCCTGCACTTACAGTCTGTCCTCCAGCTGGTGCAAAACAAATGGAACAGATGGAGTCATTGGCGAGTTTAAAAAAATATTAATGATACATGATATGTGACTGTAACGTGAGGCTGGACTGCAGGACGTTTGCAGAGATGAACTGCAGCTTATAAAATCCAAACACACAGAACGACGTTTGGCTTTGATCCCCGAGCTTCATCATCTGTAAGCGGTCAGTTCACGAGTTTCACGTGTTTCTGTTTTTCTTCATGCGAGTCTTCTGTGTGAATCTGAGACAGGCTGAAAAATGTGAAGCGGCGCTAAAAAGAACTGAAACACAACCTCGGTGAGCAAAGGAAGGAGGAACAAATACAGGCCCAGAGAAAAATGTTTAACAAGCAGATCCCTCTTCCCTTTAAACTGAGGCTCCGTGTTCAGTTCTTACCCTCTTGGAGCAGAGCGACCCTGAGAATCCGATCCCGCAGGCGCAGACGTTTGGCCGGATGCAGCGACTTCCGTACAGGCACTTTTGTTCACAGTGAGCTGAGACACACAAACAGTTAGAAGATACACAGTTAGAAGGTAAAAACATCAGTGCTGCTACAACTTTCATTCAAGGCATGATGAAAACATCAGGAACAAAATGAGATAAAAAAGCTCCTACTTTACACTCACTGGACCCGTGAGAAACAGGTGTATTTCAAATGAACTAATCTAGCGATTGAACGCAGCTTATATTATGGCCAATTTTAGCTTTTATATACAATAATTTCAAGTGTGTGTTGGTGTGTGTGGTTGCGATACTCACGGATCTGACACAGCATGCCGTGCCACCCCGGGGCGCAGTGGCAGGTGTTTGGACCGACACACTCGCCTCCATTCAGACACTTGTGGAGACAGCTGGCTGAGAGGAGACGACAACATTTTGAAAATCATCAAAAATTTGTTCTGCTTTTGAAAATGTTTTTACAAACACAATCACAGAATGAAACTTTGAGCGGTACATTTTGAAAGCATCAATTATTAATAGCCCATCCATCCATCCATTCATCCATCCATTCACTTCCGCTTATCCTGTTCAGGGTCGCGGGGGTGCTGGAGCCTATCCCAGCTGACATAGGGCGAGAGGCAGGGTACACACAGAGACAGACAACCATTCACACTCACATTCACACCTATGGACCATTTAGAGTGGCCAATTAACCTAACCCCAGTAACTGCATGTCTTTGGACTGTGGGAGGAAGCCCACGCAGACACGGGGAGAACATGCAAACTCCACAGAGAGAGAGAGAGAGGGGCCAAGGTGGAATCGAACCCAGGCCTTCCCGATGGTATTCTAACTGTGAGGCAGCAGTGCTAACCTCCATGTACTCCTCTTTAAACCAAAATATTCTAGAATTAAATGTTTGGCCATTTCTCTGACAACCAAAGCTTGGCTGAAAGTGGGTCATGCAACAGGACAATAATGCTGAGCACAGCAGCAAATCTCCAACAGAATGGCTGAAAAAGAAGAGAATCAAGCTGCTGCAATGTCCCAGTCAAAGTCCAGACCTCAAAAGAGGCATATGCTGCAACATTTGACAGAGATGAAACTGGAAAAAGCTCAACAGTTTTTAATTCCAGAACTGAAGCTGTTTTTTATCTGAGTTGCCACACCTCTTGCTCAGGTTGCAGGACTGTGCTGACACCCAACGTATCAACTATAACTGCAGCACAAAGCTTGGATTATATATACCTACATGCAGACAACTTCCATGAGTATTCATAGTTGGAGTCCACCTGAAGGATTCGTGCATAGTTGGAGGTTTGTGTCACATGGTCTGTGTGATCATGGAAGTTCGCCTTCACTCTGATGACATATTTAAATCACTTTGACCCAAGTGGACCTTCATACTAACAACAGACTTCCTAGGAAAGCTGGAACAGGTCAGCAGGTAATGGATATCTGTGATTAATCTCCTCTTCTCTTGAATTTCTGTCTCTTAGGTAACTGCTGCTGCTCTGAGAAGGTCAAAGGTCAGTCCAGTGTAACTCTGCAGGGATTACACCTGATGGCTTCCACATGTGAAGCACCTCTCCGGAGGCATCTGTCAGCCTAGCCAGGAGTCACCGCTTCTGCTCCTGCTTCACTTCAGTGAGTTTAACAGCAGGGCGATGAGCAGCTCTCCTGACTCCAGGTCAGTCTGCGATACATTTGGAGCTGTGAGCTCAGGCGGTCGGAGCTAAAGCGAGGCGAGAACTGCTGTTTGTCTGCTGGCAGGAACATGCTGTTTGAAACTTGGCAGAGAGGTGTAGACCTGTTGATCTTCCCTTTAAATGGCAAAAAAGGGCAATGGCTTTGATATGGGAAGTGCCCTTGTAGTTCTTAGCTGAAATCATTAAAGTGTTCATTTAAGGAGACCAAATCTCTTTTTTAAATTCTTATTTTTGCATCTTTAGTTTCAAGACAACTCATCAAGCCATTTATTTCACTCCAGTTACAGATTGTATTTGCTAAAAAAAAAAAAAAGGTAAATTTTACTGGTTATTGTGCTGTTTTGAGTCTTTTTGCATTTACTTTTAAATAAGAAGCAGCTTTTTTTCTTCTTTTCACGTCTTTGTTGGAATCAGAGAGAAATATTCTTATTTTATTTTTGAATAATTTTCACTTTCAAATTTCAAGCACATTTTAATTTATTTTAGTTGTGTTTTAATCATGTTTCTCTCTTTTATGAGCTCCAGCTCTACTTTGTTAAATTGATTTAAAGTCACAGTAAATACACCGTCCGTCAATTCTGAGGTTTTACCTATCAGATCATAATAAAATATTATCTGGTTCTTAGCAGGTCTTAAAATTAGGTAAATAAAACCTTAGATGAACAAACACACAACACTGCATCATTATTTAATTACAAAAACTGAGCCAAAATGCATTTTTACTTACTGATATACAAATCCTTACAAGTGAAAGAGGGTGTACTTTATTTTTACCCTGACTCTAAGTCAACATAATAAGAGAGATAAAGACGTGTTGTTCTGCCTGGATGTTACAGAACCTTTTTGTATCATTACACTTACGTTTGTCACATCTCTTCCCTCGCCAACCGGACGGACAGTCGCAAACATCAGGACCGACGCACCGCCCGCCGTTCATACACATGGGCTCGCACACGCCTGCAGAGAAAGAATGAGAGCAAGAATCAATTTAGGATCAAGCTTACAGGACCAGTTAACTACTTATAACCTTTATATAACGAGTTAATTATAAAAGACTGCACTGCCGGGCTCAAACTGACCTTTACAAAAAAAAGCACATTATAGAGAGAAGAAAGAAAGATGACCAGAGAGAGGAAGGAACAAGAAGAAGGACTTACTTCTCTCACAGCATCTGCCCGTGTATCCCTGCAGACACGAGCAGATGTTGTTCCTCATACATAGACCACCATTTTTACAGGGAGGGCTGCAGACGGCTGGAGGAGAAAAAAATTTAACGTGAACCATATTTTAATTATTGGTATCCACTAGAGTAGCTTTGCATGACTCACAACTCAAAATAATCCTTATTAATCTTATCCTGGGTCTTATCTGAAATGAGGCATTTTAGCTCCTCCCCCTTTTAGCTAACCTTCTTCTGATTGGCTAGCCCTCACAAAGAGCTGTTTAAACAGCAAGTGGGCGGGACTTCTGTAATGTCCATATTAGGATAACGCCCTCACTATGACATCATTCAGAGCCAGGAGTAGCAAAAACTGTCTGAAATAGAGCATTTAGAGCAGTCTTAAATCTGAGCTTTTGGCTCACAGGGATCACTGCACATACACTGGCCTCATTATTTGAAACAATGGCCATGTTTAATGTTATAATCCACCACTGGAACAGTATTTAAATGATTTTAAAAGAGGTAAAAGCAGCATAAGCCCACTTTTAAAACATGATAAAAAAATGGTTTTGCTTTAAATCCAGCTTCTGTCTGCAGCTGTAGATTTACCGTTCTGACAGTGTGCACCGTAGAAACCGTGAGGACACTCGCAGGTATTTGGTCGAACACACAAACCTCCGTTCAGACAGACAGGAGAGCAGAGGGCTGGAAAAAAACCAAAAAATCACCATCAAAAAGAAAGATTTCCATGAGTTCAGAGGATATTACTTGGACTCCCCATTTACTTCCTAAACCTAAATTAAATCACTTACTCTACCTTTGCCCCCACAGCATGAGTAACACAACTCACCAGTCTCGCAGGATGGTCCAGTCCAGCCTGGTGTACACATGCACTCGTCTGGAGATACACACTGGCCTCCGTTTTGACAGTGCCGCCTACACACCACTGCAACCCACAAAAAGAATAAACATATTCAATGTAATTCGATGTCATTTTTGTGGTCTAAAGGTTTCAAGACTGCAGTATCAGAGACAGAACTACAATGATCTGATGATCTCCTCTGAACAGCTCTTGGCGATAGTGGGGAGGAAGAACTCCCTTATAATAGGAAGAGACTACAATAACAGTTATGGGAAAGACAAAGTGAAAAAAAAAATGCTTGTAAATGAAGACAATAAAATGAGAAAACATACCTAAAAACACAAAAACACTGTGTACAAATTTCTGCTATTTTTAAGAACTTTATTGAAAATCCATGAACTCACTTGTTTGACATCGAGGACCAACAAACCCATAAGGACAGGAGCAGGTCTGCAGCCCCACACAGGTGCCTCCATTTTCACATGGTAACCTGCACAGGGCTGCACACATCGACGTTAAATATGAGATGTAATATTTACATATTTTTAATGCATGCTATTATAGACTTATATAAAAAAAGCTTCAAACTCCCACTTTATTTGCGTTTCTGGACCTGGACTTACTATGATCTACTTAGCTAGCATGTTTGGTTTGCAAGGTACACCTGTCCACACAGATATCTGGGAATGAATGTTAAGTAAAAGACCAAAACAGTCCGGATGGGCTTTAAGGTCTTTCCACCGCACCAATGTGCTGCTATTAAATAAATTTATTGGGAAACATAATTAAAACTTTACCTTCCTGACAAGTCTCTCCATGGTAGCCTCTGAGACACTGGCACACGTTTGGAGCAATGCAAACCCCACCATTCATGCACTCTGGATCACAGATAGCTAATAAAATATGTCATAAACAAAACAAAATAATTATTTAAAATACATTTTTAAAGAATTCAAATACAAGCTATTTATTTTTACCAGTCTGGCAGTTTAATCCAGTGTAGCCTGGTTTGCAGCGGCATGTGTTGGGCGCTGCACACTCCATGTTCCTGCCACATGGATGCCTGCAAACGGCTTTAAACACAAACATAAACAGCTGTTGAGATGTTAAACCTGTGTATATCTTTCTATTTGACTGGTTTATCTTTCTTTTTGCGGCCCACAGACTGCACACAAAGACGGCCAACATTAGATTAGATTCTGGTTATAACTGGCATTTGTTTATTTTTTTCTCAAAATATGTAAGCCTGTGGTAAATAACTTCATACAGTTATTTACCACAGGCCAGATATTCACAGGACTCTTTGCAGTTCTGTGAAAAACCAAGTACACTATTATTCCTGCTAATCAAATGTACTTGATTAACTGATCATCAACAAGTTTGAGCACCTCTATAAAAGGAGAAGTTTTGGCAGTTTGCAGGCTGGAGTGTTCAGATGTGTTAACACAACAATATATTCTTCCCAGGAGTGGGCATCCCAGCAAATTCCCCCCAACATCAGACCATACAAAAAAAAAAAATCCCCAAGATCTACATCTCAGACTCTACAGACTCTGATTTGGGCTTGTTTTGCAGCTGCAGATCCTGGGCACCTTTCAGTCACTAAGTCGACCATGAACTCCTCTGTATACCAAAGTGTCTAACAGCTAAACCTTGGCTGAAATTGGATCATCCAACAGGACAATGACTTCAACCCGACTGAAATGCTGTGGTGGGACCTTAATGAATGCCCGCAAATCTCAATGAACTGAAGTAATACTGTAAAGAAGAGTGGACCAAAACTTCTCCACAATGATGTGAGAGACTATCGTACAGAAAACAATTGCTTCACGTTATTGCTGCTAAGCTATTTCATGGGGTGTACTTAGTTTTTCACATGACTGCACAGAGTCCCGTGAAAACTTTTTTTCCCAACTCTATTTTATATTAATAAAAACACTATTAGAAATTAGCCAAGCAGTTCTGCAGATTTCAAATAGTTGGATATCAAAGCGTTAAGAGATTCACCTTTACAGACTCGTCCATTTCCAGTGTATCCCATCGGACACCTTCCACAGTAGAAACCCCCATCCATGGTTGGTTCACACTGGACACCGGGAAAACATGGCCGTTCTGCACAAGCCATCAAATGTTTGTCAGCTGGTGCACCACTTCCAGTCGATGGCTGGCTGGCTGTAGCTCTTTGTGCCAGGGAGCTATAGACTATCTTGCCTGGCGTTGTGAGGGTCAGCACTGGCACGATCTTTGGCATCTCTGATCCTGGCTCAGCTTCATCCCCATCTGCAGAGAACTCGGCCTCGGACAGTGAGTAGGACAGAGCGGTGAGGGCTGCTGTAAGTGGGAGGGCAGGTCTAGGTGGAGTCCAGGGTTTGGGCTGCGTGGATGCCAAGTGGTTGAGCTGAGACTGGGTTGTCTGTTGAGGCACTGTTACTCCTCCAGGCTGAGTGGAGAGGTGAGGAGCAGGGGGAGTTACCTTAAGAGATGTGGCACCAGCGAGAGCTCCTTCAGACTTCTGGAAGATGATTATAAAGAGAGTTAATGGAATCTAATGTCCATCTGTATCATTTTCTTTTAATGCTTTGAACAGTACCAACTCACCTTGGAGACTGTTACACGGGGCACCACAAACTCCCTGGAAGTAGTGGAGTACATCCTGGTGTCTGATCTAAGGCCAGCACTTTTATGTGTGATGTGAGTATGGGCAGTGACATGAAGGGCGCTGACTGATGTCCTGGAAACATCTCTGGAAGCAGAGGTGACCGCCTCTCTTCTCCCTGTGCCCCCTTCCCTCCCTGATGTCGTAACCTGGTGTTCTCGGTTCGACCTAATGAAGGGTGAAGACAGGTGCTTGACGCTATACCTGGTGGGAAAGTTGGGCAGGTGAAGATGGAGGTCTTTGTTGCTGCTTCCATGTGAGGATCGGCTGGACTTGCCGAGCGACTGCTGCAGAGGAAGGTGATTGGATGCTGAGGAAAAACAGAAGGGTCACATTCATGATACAATCAGACACGTAATTTATCCACCTGCTCCTTGGATATTGTTCCTGCATACTTTTTGGACACTCTAGGACCTTCAGTTTCCATTATTATAAATTTTGTGACCAGAGCAGTCCAGCTCATTAAAAAAGCTAGCCTGAACAAATCAGATCTAAGTAATTTTCATTTTGAAATTCCTATTCTGTGATGGAATATATGGAGAAAATGGCCAATGCTCAGCCTCTTCCCTTTTTAGACTATATCACTGAACATTTACAATCAGGCTTCAGGACCAAAGCTGAGAATATACTCTACCCAAACTTTCTAATGATGTACAGCTGCCTTTAGTAATCAATTTCACAGCGACTGCCAACAATCTTCAGCAACTACATGCAACCAGTGGGGAGATACTCATTTTTCCCTAGAGACTGGTGGTTGCCAGGCAGTTGCCAACCAGTCTCAAGGCCTGTGTGACTGGGCCCTAAGCAATTCATATCTCTATCTCCAAAAAGGTCATGATCCAGTCATAACTTAGGAATCCTTACTAGGAAGTTTCAGATTGCAAAAATTTGCCACAGCAATGTTTGGGTGGGCTTTATTTATCCTCCTCGAAACAAGCAAAAGAGAAAATAAAATCACAAGAATAAAGGTTTACCTGCTCTAATGCAAACTGCTGGAAAGTATAGCTCTTGTAAATCTGTGCCAAAGAGCATTTCACACTCTCGTGTAGCAGCTCTGTCCCCGTCATTATTGGATTAGTGCTTGTGTAGTAACCAGGACTAAACTTGTTATCTGAGACAGCAGTCACTAAACACATCTATTGAAACTCTAGCTAAAAGCCTTTTTAAAAGTTAGCATACTGTTTGAACAAAACAGGATAACCTAAGCTTTGTTTTGATGGCTATTTAAGCCAAATGGCAAGTGTAATCTTCCTTTATCACAGACAAAATTCCTCGACTGCCGTACAAATTAAAATAATGTTTTCTATTCAAATATAATTCACAATACAAGTCAGCTGGAAGCATTTACAGATCAGCCTGAGGCTGTTTTGAACCAGCCTGTGGAGCTACAGCTGATTTCATTATAAATCTGTCATTCTGCTGCGCACTGCGTATGTGTTGGACTACACACAGCTCGAAAGACATAACAGATACAATGAGCTGTCCAGTGTGAAGGCAATCTGGAAAACAGTCCATTAAATAATAAAATATAGCAAAATAAAACCAAAATTGAAAAGCAGGACATCTGGTCAAACGATGAACATGTAGCACGAAAAGATCACGTCTGCTTTCCGTCCTTGGACAAACAGGGTAAAGAGAAGAACAGCAAAGCAATTTAAGCGATTAATGTCCTGTTTGTGGTGTTGTGAGTTTCCAGACAAACTCAATCCACAATAAAGGGATTTAAGTTGGAATCAGGCTGTCTCTTTGGAGCTGTGAGGGCCCCTCGTGTGACGCAGCATTCAGCAATGCTGCAGAAACTTTGTGGCCAGGCACCGACTCAAAAAGTAAAGGACCAGAGGTGGTTATTTCACTCGCCCACCACTCATGCTGATTTATCTCCTGCAATAAATTACATTCTTTCCAATCAAGACAAACACATAAAGCAACATCAGGGAAACCAGAGCATAACGAGAACAAAGTAAGCTCTTAAGGGCAGACCGCAGTAGCAGAGGGATTCACATTGCTGACAGATGTTTTCATCAAATTAATGCTTATTTTTGCCTCTGAAAAACAGCATAATGTGTTTTTGTACCAAGAATGAAAAGAGTGTATTATACAGAGCAGAGAGCAGATACATTTGAGCTACTTATGCACTGGCAAATGTTATAGATGTGACTCAAAGGCAATTAAACATCTGACGCCTGGCTTATGTAAAGTGGACCTGTGGCTGAATTGAGTCAACAGAATTAGGTAAGGTTAAAGGGAACTGGACATGTGGGCCAAATTTTGGCAAAACGCTCACTGTGATCTGCTGTTTTAAAAATTTGGCATGTGAAAAAGTACTCTGATCTATTGGTTCCTGCAAAGTCCTTCAAAATGGCAAATAAGACTTGAGAATCTGGGAAGCTTATGCTTAATGCATTAAAATATTAAGAGTGAGCAAAAGAGTCCCGTACCTTCCTTGGCATTCTTCATGCAGATGCGACCGTTGCCGTAAAGTCCAGGTGGGCAGCGACCACACACGTAGCCAACGTGCGGTGGTCTGCGGTTGATACATTGAACCCCGGGAAAGCAGGGCCGGCTGGCGCATGTACCTGACACATTGACAGCCAGAGACTTAGCTGATCCTTGAAGAGACAAACTGTATGAGGTGAATCAGTGTCCTAGCAGCTAGTCAGAGTCTACATGGCCTATAACAAGGTTTGGATTGTAGTTTTCCCCAAGCAACACTGATCTCCATCACTGACATCCTTGCAACATGAAAGTAAAGCTGTTGCAAAGCTCAGATTTGTTTTTTTTCAATAATTAAGGCTGTGGAAATTCACTTGTGCTGGGTCCCTCCTGAGTGAATAGAATTTTATTCTATTTGACAACTGATTGCAAGTAGTTGTTTGAACTAAGTGGTTGCCCCAAAGTTGAGTGTCCAACAACCTTAACCTCTGGGAGACCACTTTCAATCACAAGGAACAATGGTCTCCTATTGGGAGGCAACCTGTGTCCAAACAATCACAGCCTGGCGTGGACAGACTCCAATCACTTTCAGACAGACTGGTGTAGGCTTGCAAATAATTGCAGACAGGTTGCCAACAAGTTGCAATCAATTTGAGTCAATCTGCACTGATAAGTGCAATTAGTCTTTGATGAGTCTCTTTGCAATGGAAGACTGAACTCAATAGGTTGCTAACTGGTTGTATTCTGGTTATATTCCAATATAAAAGCAAGGTTGCTGAGTGCCTATGTTATTTTGCAGTTAAATTGCTATCCCGCAGCAACTGTCGCTATGTGTGGAGGACTTCTTTCAATTTTATGAGGTTTTGGCAACAGATTTACAACAGATTTGTTTTTCTTGCAGATTTATCACAGTTAATCGCCATATTATCACAAACCGACTGCATGTAATTGCCTGTTTGACCCCATTTAATCACAAATCGACTGCAGACTGATAGCAGACTGACTGTCTTATTGCTGTTTTATTGCCGTCTTGATGCACCAAAGTCACTTTAAAGTTGGCAACTGACTGCTCACTGTTCACAGACCTGGTCCCCATCTTCTGGACCTCATAGAAGCAACCATATCAAAGGCAACAAAATCTGAAGCTCATCGCACACAGGTCGCAGTAATTTAGGTTATGCCACAGGCTCCAACCACCGTCTTCCCTAGTGTCACTGTAGCATAAGCATAATCATTTTTGTCTGTTGTGAATTTCCCCATTTCTGAATGGCTATTTGAGTGCACAATGGTAAGGGTCTTAAAAAAAAAAAAGGATGAATGAAGTTTTATAAGCCAACAGCTAAACAATTACACTGATTGGTTGTTCCTAATGTCTGAAAACGACCCGTTTAACTGTTATCAAAGCACCATATGGGGTGTTCACTTTAACCCCTTAACTGGCAGCAAATAAAATCACCTGAAACAACTACATAACACCCTCTGGTTATTATTGGCTCTGAACAACCCATTTCATAGCCTATTAATCGGCTGCGTCTGGTCCGCGGGCCGAATGAAGTGCATTTATATGGCAGGCTAGACCCACCCATTTTGACTGACACCTCATTCGGCCAATCATGTTAAGAAATGGGTTTCCCAGAGCCAATAATACTCAGAGGGCGTCACGTAGCTTTGTCAGGTGATTTGGTGCAGCCAGTTACATGATTGGCCGAATGACGTGTCAATAAAAATGGGAGGGTCTAGCCTGCCATATAAAAGGGACTACAAACGGCCCGTCACCGGGCCCTTGCCAGTTAAGGGGCTACAAAAGGGAAAAAAAAAAACCTACTTTGGGACTGGAGCCTGGAGTGTTTACTTTCTCTCACTGAAAAGATCATGGTGTGAGTTAAATTAAAACCTGTGTACAAAAATAAATTCATGTTATTTTCTAGGTTAGCAGGGCGCCAACTTCCACTTGCACTACACATGGCTGCTCGAGGTCGCTTATCTTAAAGACATAACTACATGTCAAAAAAAGTGGCCCCAGAAAAAGCAAACGTTCTTTTGTGTTCCTGAATCACGTCCAACCACCTTTTATGCTATTTACTACGGTATGTGAATAATTTTCCTGGCACTTATTTTAATGACTGTAAGAAATCATTGAAGGCCAGGGTGACTGAGTGTTGCCTCTTAAAGTCTCCTTGTGTTCATATTTCCTTGAGGCTCAGCACAGTGTAATACCCCTTCATCTAAAGCACATATGTACAGAAAAATGACATTAAGTGGAATTTATTGTAAATGTTGGGTTTACCTGCAGCTGGTCTGCCATTTTCTGGTTGTGGAGCTACACTCAGCACCTTGCTTGTAGTGTTGCTAACTGTAGACTTCTCCTGCTTGACTCTGTGGGGCACAATCTCTGTGACATTCTTGAACATGTCTGTGTTACTCCTGGACAGGTTTAGGTTAGCTCCTTGGGTTTTCCATGAAGAATCAATATTTGCTTGGCGGACAGTTGGTGTGTCGCTCCTGCTGGTTTCTGCTACCGTGAGCTCTGGGCTGGAGCTAATTCCTGCCATCCTTCTCCATGTGGTTGACTTAATTTGTGGGTCAAATCTTGGAAATGTTTTCCTGGCCTCAGCCCTCATCTGTGGGGAGCTACCGCTTGAGGTCTTCTGGAAAGTCCCTGTCTTTATTTTGGGTGGTTGCAGCAGAACATCTGGTGTCTCGTAGCCAGTCGTATGAGGAACAGATGTTGAAGGGATGACAACTGGACTGAGGATGGCTGCAATAAGAAAGCCACCGATTATTTTCTGGATTGCTTGCCTCTGGATTTACATCTGATTGAACATCAAGATCACCCACTTCAGAACATATTGCAATAGACATATTGCAAGGACTGAAAAAGAGAGCTGGTACAGTAAAAGATGAACAGCTTGGTGAAAATAAAAACACCTGAAAGGGAGTCAAGAGCTTGCGTTTAATGAGCCGTGACACCCGGCAAGAGACGAGACCTTGGGTCGAGTTTGTGTGAAGATCTCACGAGGTGTATCAACACCTTTACAAGCCACAATAGTAGCAAGAAACCTGAACAGACTTCAGACAGGGGAGCAGGTAAAACACCACTCATTCTGCTTTAGTTCAGCCAAGACTTCTTTTTAAATATAATTAAAGCAGATTCAATGAAACTTTGGAGTCCAGTTTTGAACACATTTTTAAGATCTTTACCCTTGTGACTCAACTTTTATTCAGTTTTTTCAGAGCTGAATTTTCTTGGTTAGATGAAGAGGTGTAAAGGCTACTTTCCCAATCTCAACGTAACTGCTTTATAGCTTTGGATGAACACTGCAGCGTGCATTGCTATGTTCTGATCCTCTTGACTAGGACGTTGTTTGGTCCTGTCTGACGATTACTTAATCTTTGATTTATTTAATCTAGTGACGGGTTTCTTTTCTTTCTGTTGCTGTGATTAAAGACTATTCTGTAGATAAATAATTTATTCTTAATCCCTGCTCCTCCTCTGAGCCTGGTATTAGCTGAGAATATGAATTTGCAGGTGTTGTAAGAAGTTTATATTCACTCATCATGGGCATGAATGTGATGGTAATTTGGGGGTTTTAATGATTTCTTTCAGCTGTTCTTTTTCCAGGGTGGCATGATTGTACAGCATACATTTTTAATTAGTTTAAAAAACAAGAATTAGTTCAACAGCTCAATGTTTGTATCATCTACCCATAAAAGTTTTCTCCAGAAGGTATTTGGTTTGTCCTTGAGGGCAACTGGAAATTTCAGTTGCATGTAAGGTGTCAATTTTGGAGCAGGTACCTCGTTCTTGGCTGGGACCCTCTTAGTCCACGGTGATTTTAAACTCAATTCACTGTGGACAGTGATGCTGGTGGTCCAGCAGTTTCCAGTTCATGGCAGGCTTTGAGCCTTGCTGGTTCCATCCTGATCAATGTCCTCTCATTTGAGGGTGAGAGTTTGGGTCTTCTTCCAGACACTGGCAATGTGGTAACACATCTGAATAACTTAGGTACAATTGTTTGAACTGATGATCTTTGAATCTGCGGTTGTTTAGAAATGGCTCCAAAAGACTTTCCCAACCTTTGTAAATCTACAATTCTCCTTCTTAGATCTTCACAGAGTTCCTTGTTGGTCAAACAAATACTTTTTATGCTGGCAGAGAGAAACTACCAGTTGTAGCCAATCATGATCACTAATGAGAAGTTAGTAGGCCTTGGCCTTGTCAAGATCAAAGACTTTGTAAAATCTTCAGCACCACTTATTAAAAGAAAGTGAGTGTATGCATATATTTGAGCTTGTACGTATACTTTTGACTCTGAGTGGATCAAAGAAAATCCAAAATAAATTCAAACTTGTGCAACAAATTCTTGTTTTCTAAAGTCATTAAAGGTGTATGCTACACAATCATTCCACCCTGGAAAAAGAATAGTTCAAAGAAATCATTAAAAGCCCAAAATGATCATGGTATTCATGCCCACAATGAGTGGATGTAAAACTCTGAACACAACTGTATTTAGTTTTAACTCAAGTGTCTTTGACTGCAGCCTTAAACTCAACAGGCAACAGTAAAAAAAAGCAGGAGCATTCATCACTGCCCGGCTTGTCATTCATGACATTTTAGATTTAAGGACCCTGCCCAGCTCCACTGACACACAAAGTTGTGTATCTGAAAATTAACTGGGCGAAGAGGTCAAACAAGTCAAGCTGAAGAGTCTCGCTTGACATGTGGTGGATTAAAGAACAAAGGGGATTAGGAAATCCAAGTATCTGTCCCTGTGAGTTTTCTGCCACCAGGTTCCATAAAAGTGACAAATAATACATTACTAAGTTTAATTTATGTTCTGTGCTTTACTTTGGACAAGTTCTTTTTTTGGGGGGGGCAGTAACTCCTTAAAACACATGATGACTTGAAGGACAACCTGATTGTAGGAATCCAACATCTTCTTAGCCCCAGTGCTAATTGGCCCCAGATTATTTGGAAAAACTTTTCAGGCAAAGTTTGTTTCAATTCAGTGTATGATAATACACCTGTGGCACCATATGGCTCAACATGATGTCTTTAAAATGTGAAATTTGGTTCTTTTTATTTAGACTGTTAAAGCAACAAATTTGACTCTGCATTGATCTAGAAACTGAAGCAAACTGATGACTTTTATTGTGTCTCATAATATTACCGTTCTTCTAGTGGCCACCAGAGGTTGGCTCTAAAAGTGAATCAATCCCTGTAGACAACCATGGATGTTGGAGTTCTGGGACAGGCAGTTTTTGAAAAACCAGTTGGAAAATACACATTTTTCCCTAGTGACTGGTGGTTGCCAGATGATCACCAACCAGTTTCTATGTTTTTAAGACTGGTAGGGTTTCCAGTTCCAGACAAACACTGTGTTTGTGTGGGACAAAGTGGGATGGATTAACAACGCTGGGAGGTAGTCAAATATATTGTATTTCAACTCTCTTGCTAATCAAATAAAATAAGAATAAACAGAAGCTGAAGTTTGTTTTTATGGTCTCATGCAATAGTCTTTATAAACTCCTGTATTCTCTGGTACCATGATACATAACTGCTGAGTGATTTAGTTTAGGTGGAGCAAAAAAGGGTTTCCAAAGCAGTGTGAGCGGTCACGATACAAGACAGCACTATTAGCTGCTATCAGACCATCTGGTTTCAATTCAGCATGAGTACCATATCACTGCTGAGTGTTCCTCAGAGACACACGGCTGCGATGAAAAACTTCACCCTTTTTCTCAGACAGTCGATGCTTTTATTTAAATTTACTTGGAGCTAATTTTCTTATAGTTCCAGTTTTTTCAGGTTGCTTACAAGTAATCACAGTTCTGGAATGCTGGAACCAACATCGCAGCTAATGAACAAATATAACAAACTGTTGGAAAATGAGCAGATAAATAGATAAATAGTCAGTTTTACAGACTTCACACATTAGTTCAGTGAGGCATTTGAACTCTAAAGAGTGGCTCTCAGAGAACAGCAGTATCTGTTAAACTCATGGTTGTTATGGAAAGCCGGATTGATTGTAGGAATATAAGTGGTCTTGTTTGGGTACACTGTGTTCATACTGAAGCTACTTAACCATGCCTATCACTCCTCAAGACATATACAACTGTGGTCAGATGTTTATATCCGCTCATCATGGGCACGAATGTCACAGTCATTTGTGGCTTTTAATGATTTCTTTGAGCTGTTCTTTTTCCAGGATGGAATGAGGGGCTCATAGCAGAGCTCCATCTTTAATAAAGAGCCAACGGGGATAACACAGTAAGCCCAAACTTACCAGTGCACGAAGTCCCATTTCCCACCATTCCTTTGGGGCAGGGGCCACAGCCATAGGAGCCGAAGCTGTTGAAGCACTGTACTCCAGGAAAACAAGGCTTCCTTTCACACTCATTGATATCCTCCAGGCATGTTAAACCTGCCACACACACACACACACACACACACACACACACACACACACACACACACACACACACACACACACACACACACACACACAGAAACCATTACTGTGATTAATCCTCCTTGGCTGCAAACATGAATCTAAACAGAACCTGCTTTATGTATTTTTAAACATTAAGGGCTTTTTTGTGTTCATTTCTGATTACGGTATTTTCCGGAGTATAAGTCGCACTTTTTTTCATAGTTTGGCTGGGGGTGCGACCTATACTCCGGAGCGACGTATATGTGACATTTATAACACATGAACCAAAATACTCCAGCCACTTGACATCTCCGTGAACTGCAGCTTTAAGGCAGTCTTGCGTAACCTGTGGGCGCAGTGGATGATGGATGGAGAGGACAGCTTAACGGCAACTGGGAGAATGCGCCACCCAACTTTCCTGGAAGTCATTGGATGGATCAAGAAAACATGGGCTTCAGTGACAAACCATCCTGTTGGGATTCAGAAAGGCTGGAATAATTGGAACTGCAGCTGACGACGAGTCTGACTAACGCGACACAGAAGAGGAAGCGGCGCTTCGTCTACGGAGTGTACGGAATTGTTTAGAAGTGACACCGAGGATGAAGAATTCAATGGATTGATGGTTTGGTTAACTTGTTAGTATGTTCTTTATGCTATGGTTATCTGAATAACTTAATGTTACGTTAACATACCGAACACGTGTTCGTTGTGCGTCATGTAGCTGAATGTGCTACGTTAGCATAACGTAGGCGTAACCGTGTTCGTCCTGTTCTTTAATCCATTATTATTTTAAATTGCCGTTCAAGATGGAATTTCTGCTCTGGGTCTCGGATTCTATCAACCCCCCCCAAAAAAGTGCGACTTATAGTCCAGTGCGACCTATATATGTTTTTTCTTCTTTATTATGCATTTTTTGGCTGGTGCGACCTATACTCCGGAGCGACGTATAGTCCGAAAAATACGGTAAATGTGTACATTTTTCATCATTCTTACCTCGCAGTCCTGCAGGACACTGGCACCTGTACCCACCCACAGTGTTGATGCACTTGGCGCCCATACACGGAGCCGACAGACATTCGTCCACGTCCTCGGCGCAGAGCTCGCCCCGCGTACCCTCAGGACACACACACAGGTACTTCCCACTGCCCGCGGGAAAGTTAATATCTGTCACGCACGAGCCTCCATTCTGGCAGCCACACGGCACCACAACAATCTGTATGACAGATGGAAAACACAGACACTGCTGAGGCATGTCTGGATTTTATTAATATCTAACAACATCAGTGTATCATATTTACACCAGCTGACCACTGCTCAGCAACTTAACTCCTCTCTACCTCCACAGTGAAGCTGCTCTGGGCGTTGCACTCGTCGGACAGTGTGAAGCGGACAGAGCTGCTCGCCCGAAGCTCGTCCTTCATGGGAACTGATGGGACCCTCCAGATAAGGAGGCCGGCAGGGGAGAGGACAGCACCTTCCGGCCCCTCTTCCAGCTGGAAGAGGAGCGCCGAACCCTCGGGGTCTGATGCTGCAAACTGGAAGACAAAGTTCTCGCGGGCAAATGTCCGCAGGTCGCTTTGAGGCTGGTGGAAAGTCGGAGGCTCGTTGACTGAAAATGCAGACAGAAACGGACCAAGACGCACTTCAGCCCACCTCTTATTCCCACCTTACTATTTACTGTCTTCCAACTACAAGCATTTGATGACAGGAGCTTCCTGTCCTGAAATAAGCTCTTTACATGCAAGCATGGTTTGGCAAAAACATGCCTCTAGGTTCTTTCTGGAAGAATCATTGTAAACATGCATGTCCACATCTGGATGAGGCTCGAGCTTTTCTTTCCAGCTGCAGTTCTCAGCGGCTATTTCTACAGCAACATCATTCATCGAATGAGATCTCACTTTCAACACAAAGTTTCACAGGGGAGAAAATGATAATACCAGGAAACACCTCCCCAGATTTGACTGTCAAGTATGGGATTTCTGGTGTTACTGGCAGGGGCAAAGGGGAAAAGACTAACTTCATTAACTGAGAACTCTGGTTCTCAGAGGTTATCCTTCAAGTTATACAAGATCACAAGATGAGATACAATCTAAGAAAGTTATAGTTAAGAACTGCGGCCTTATGTCTCAAAAGGGACAAAGAGGGTTAAGTAAGTAAGTAAGTAACTGGGAATCCACATCTTGTTCTACACAAAATCAAAAAAGTAATGGATTATGTAACTCATAACCGCTGAAAACAGCAAAGGAACTCAATCTGAACTCTCATTACACTGTGCCCTGAGTGCTTAACTAAAATTACAGGGTTTGGACCAGTGTATTACAGCCTGGTGAAGATTTTTTAATCCGTTGTAGTCTAATGCATCGGGCAGCATACAGTGGCTGAAGCGCTCGAAAAGCATCACAAGAGATGATAAAAACTGGAAGGGTGGTTATCATAAGCCATTCTTAAGGAATCAATGGAGTGATGATTCTAAATTTGAAATATTTTGGATAAAATCATCATCAGTATGTATCAGCAGAGAGGTACAACAGTGAGTGTCTGCAGCCATCTGTAAAACACAATGGAGGCTCTGGCTGCATTTCAGCCAGTGGTGTTGGAGATCTTCTCAAAATTGATGGAATTATGAACACAGAAAAGTACCATTAGATTTTGATCCACCATGAAATACCATCTGGAAAATGACTGATTGACAACATCTTAATTTTTCAGCATGACAGTGATCCCAAACACACTGCCAATGAAGTAACACAAACACACCTGGATAGAAAAACACACGGCGTGCTGAAGAACAAAGGGGCTCTCACCTGTGTATTTTCCTGTATGTTTGCATGTTTCAACACATCCCTGCACCCATCTCCCATTTGAGGGGTGGCTCAAGACTTTTGCACAGTGCTGTATATTCATTAAATAAGATAAATTTGCAACTGCATGTATTTTATGTTATGGGTCGTGTTTATTCTGTCTTTTACTTTGCAGTTGGTTAGTGAGAAGTATATGTTGCATAAGTTTAAAAATAATAAAATCTTTAAAAAAAATTACCAATCTTCTACATTTAAGTTTTAATGCTGAAAGTGTGACTAAGTGATAAGTTAAACTGATCATTTATTCCAGCGTCCCCCTGCTTTTTTCAGGAATCTTATCAGTCTGTGCTGCTATGGAAACCAGCCATGTGATTTACCCCCGCTCTCAGAGTGGTTAAGTGACGGGTCAGGGCATGCTGGGAAACCTAAACCGCCGCTCCTTTGATCTGCTAATGGACACAAACAAGACCGCAGTTGGACGGCTACCGCTGCACTGACACAGGAAGATAAATGCTTTTTTACCTGATGTGATCATAAGTGGACTGCGAGTCAGGTATAAAATCAAGTATACAGGGAGACTTTTATGACTGTTGTGTGTTTGTTTATACAAATAAGCTTGTTCTCCTTTCATAAGGGGAGATCCATATGGATTTGTTTGTACCTTGGTTCACAGACCAGGCAAATTTGGAGATGTTGGGGTCACAGAGGAGGCAAGGACTGCTGGGATTGGCGTCTCCTGCTGCGAAACACATCCCATCTATGTTGCACGTCTGCTCCTGACGAACAGAAACAGAATAAAACAAGAACAGATCTGCTTGTGTACTCACATTCCCAACATTTTGTTCTAATAGCACCATGTTTTCATGTCATAAAACTCAAGCTGTTTTGTAATGAACAGGGAATCAGCTCTAAACACACATCTCGACTTAAGTTAATTCAATTTGGTTCAACTTTGGCAGCCTCTTGCACATCTCTTGGTGTCTGTCTGCAGCTGTTTGTGTGTGTTTTCGCTCTGGGCTGTTTGTCTGTCTCCCATAAAAAGCAGTTCCAGTAACAACAGGACCCCTAATGTACCTCTTTTCAATGAATGTAGAGATCTTAAATAACCAACTGCTGCTTTATTCGTTCAAGCAGCAGACTGTTGTGCCCCCCCTAACAGCATGTAAAATGCTTCACCACACATTTCCACTAAACACCCACTGAATCACATCTGTCTCCTCAATCAGCATCTCCTACTCACATAAACAAAGATTAGAGTGCCCAGGTTTTCCTAACATGTCACCTGTGGAGGTGAATAATAACAGGGCTGACTTGATACTGAGGTTATATAATGGGAGACTCTCTAATACTAACAAGGAAATACAGTACAGTTGTGGAGCTGTTCTTCAGCTGATGGCTCAGTATAAGGTGTGTTTTAGCAATGAAAATGGATTTTGGCTTTTTTTTAGTTCCATCTCCTTAAATTTCAATAATTATAATAATTTTCATTAAAATGGTGGTGCATAAACAATTTTCCAAGAACAAAAACATTGTTCCCTTTTGTATGCGAGTTACCTTTAACTTACAGAGTCCTGAGTGCGAGGCCTCGCAGACCTGACAAATGCCATCGTAGATAGTCAGCACCTTTGCCTGGCTGTACTGGGACCCATCATTGGTGACCTGTGACAGAAAAAGAGGAAGGCAATAATGTAACGACATCGTGATTAAACAGTCAAACAGAAGACATTCTAATTCTAGGTTAACATGAAAATGAGCCTTGCCTTAATCTCCCAGCGTGCGTATGGTTTGTCATTCATCATGAAGTCTTCCGTAGTGATGGCAGTGGCGCTCAGTGATGGTACGGCACAGTCTAAAGCCTTGGAGCTGAGGAAGGTGGCTTTAGTTCGCTGTTTTTCCCCTGGAACCCAGGCTTTGTTTAGGTACTGCAGAAGGAATTCAGAGAAAAGATGAAAAAATTAAAAAAAAAAACACTTTGCGCTTCAAATCTCTTAACCTGATTTCAGCCTTAGTCCCTCTTCACCTTCAGTCTGGTGGCATAGCAGCTCAGGTCAGGAGAATCAATGAAGCCGAGGCCAAAGACCCGAATGCTGCGACAGTCGTAAGCTCGAATATCGCAGAGTCCACTATTCTCCAAATCCGTTACCTCAACTGGCTGACCTATTAGAAGAGAGATTGTTTGAAAATCAATGAAATGTGAGTTCTTCTTTGACTTGCTTAAGATTAGTGTTGTTAATTAATCAATATAGCTAATATCAAGTCTTAAGAAATTAGTACCAGTGAGAATTTTAATCAACTTTAATCTATGCAGTCTTTGCCAAGTGAATAACTGTCCATGATACTCACTGATGGCCAGGCTGCAGTCATGGAAGCTGTAGTTAGGATAGCACTGACAGCCCCATTCTGTACACTCTCCATTCCCATTGCAAAAATTGGGGCATCGCAGGGCTGTCACCACTTCCCCGTATGTTCCCGGTGGACTAGCCATCTCCAAGGCTCTTTGGGTCCGGTTTTCCAGCAGCTTTCTCTCGCACTCGTTTTCCAGGTAAGGCAGTAGCGCCTCCTCCCAGCCCAGGTCATCTTTCAGCTGCAGGTCTAGCATGCAGAGATCCAGCGCCTCATCCAAGCGGCGTCCCAGCAGCTCCCGACACACTGCGCCGACAGTAGAGTTGGCCAAAGCCAGCTGGCACACTTCAAGGGCTTTAGCCGAAGTCAGACCACTTGGCGTGGGCCATGTGAGTTGCACCACTGGTCGAGTTTCCACCAGGTGATCCTCGGGGAAAAAGTAAGCGTAGCTCTCCAGATCAGTCTGGCTGAAGCTCTGTGCCACAAAGACAGGCTGGAATTCAAGTGATGCCTGTCTCTTTGGCCTATCAACAGAAAGCAGAAGATCTTTCCTGAACTCACCGTCCAGCTCAAGATCACTGTCATTGTTTTGCTTGTTTTTGCCATGAAAACAGAGGTGCTTCCTCTCGAGAGGGTGACTCTTGGAGGGTGATAGCTCCAGAACGCTTTCCTCTCTTTCCAGGCTCTTAATGTATTCCACTGTTGTGTCCATGGAGGGGAACACAGATGTGTAATCCACATTATCATATGCTATGCACTCTGAATGAGCAGAGGGATCATACAAGTTTCTCATCCCCCTGCCAGCATCTTGAGAAGTGATGTATCCTGATTGGCACTGACAGAAAGGACTCCTGACCTCCTGTGTCATCCCAGGAGGTGTTTTGTCAAATAAACTCCCACCAGGAGCTATCCTAAAACACACAAAGGAAGGGAAAACAAATAACTTTGTGGAGCTGAATTATGTTAGCCCTAAGAAAAGTTTATAACTTTGAAGATTAGAGTCTACATTGTGTCCCAGACTGACCTCCAGGCATCTATGAAGCTATGCAAGTCATCAGGGCCATAAGAGCTTCCATCAGCGGTCTGGAAGTCATTGTTGCCATTGTGGTCGAAGGTACCGCAGAGGCCTTGAGTGTTGCTGTAGTCCACACTGGGCGCCCGCACAGACAGACTCATCCCCCAATCGCCAACATCAGCCCTAACAAAGGCCCCGGAAGGAAAGATCAACTACAAAAGGAGAGTCACATCCGACAGCTAGTTAACATAGTCTGCTCATGCAGTTAGTAAAAACTCAGAACCAGAGAGAACTGTCCATTCTTTATTCAATTTACATGATAAATATGACTGAATAAAGATCCTTGTTACTGTCCAGATACCTACGGTGACCTTCTTCCCTTGGTGTGACTCCAGCACCCTGACCCGGCTCCCCTCACTGTCATCGAGGTTCTTAAGGGCAAGCTGTGGCCTTGTTTCCTGTAGCTGGCCATTGCACATGTCAAAGATAGCAAGCTCGTTCCCCTCTCGCACCGCAACCCCACAGCTGCATGCAACAGCGTAGTGTCGGCTGCCACAGTCCCACTGGCGAGAATGAACTTCAAATTCCCTGGTGAGGCTCCGGTAAAGGACAAACGTGCCAGTCTGGTGGTTCTCATAACGCCTGAAAAAGACATGCAGTTATTTAAATAGAGTATTTAACCAGATAATCAAATCTTCATTTGACGAAAGCTGGTGGTAAATTACCTGCCATCTAGTGTAATGACATGCGGGTCAGTCAAAGAGTAGCAGATGGAAGTAGGAACATCCTGGACCATAACCTGGGGGTGGGGTGGGGTAGAGGTCAGCAGAAGAAAGATTAAGGGGGCTATACCCTCTGACCCTGTGGCCTTAGGCTTTGATGTTTTCACTCAACAGAGATGAGAAAACTCTTCAGCAGCGGGCTCCTCAGAGAGCATGTCTGCAGGGCTGACATCACGTCTTACATAATGTCAGAGCTTGTGTGGACACAACTAATGAGCACTTAGAGAGGCACTCTTTAAACATTATGTCAAACCATCAAACAAGTGCACATTCGGTCCTAAACCTCAATCTCCTCTCCAGTTTTACAAAGAACTATAATTGTGTGTATATGTAAACAATATGATGGAAAAACCTGCTATTTGGAGTCATTGTACTACTTCTCTCTAATTAAAGTAATACTTTCATTCTTCATTTAGCTTTGGAAGCTGGTGCCTTCTTCCCATTAGGCATGCTGAAATCTATTAAAGGACCACTTGAAGAGCCCTTATTTATCTTGAAGGACTCCAAGAACCCATTTAAGGATTGTGTTTAATGCAGGACCCTAGCTCAAAGTCTCCATGGTGCCGCACCAGCTTTTATCTACTTATGACCCTGGAGATCTTTTAAAAAGCTTCTTAAAGGCCAGAGGAGAGTCCTTATTTGACAGTTTCTCCAAAAAAACAAAGTCCTTTTAAGGTTTCTGCACATGCTTCCTTTAACCTGCATGCCTCAGATTCCAGTTATCCTTTAAACCTTCTCAGGGCTTCTCTCCAAGATGCTCAAGAATGGACTGAAATTATTTTCAAGAGTTAAAAAAATCCTCTAGGATCTCTCAATCTGCCTCAAGGATAACAGTTGCTACAGTTTCTAGCTCTTCAGATCCAAGAGAACTCTGCATGCACCACATAAAAAAAAACTCCATAAACTTGGGGAATACAAACAGAATGCAATGATTTGCAAATCTCATAAACCCATATTTTACTCACAATAGAACATAGAAAATATATGAGATGTTTAAACTGAGACATTTTACTATTTCATGAACAATATTAGGTCATTTTGAATTTGATGGCACCAACACATCTAAAAAGAGTTGGAATGGGTGAAAAAGCAAGTGGTACTAAAAAGAAAAGAACATTTGGCAACTAATTGTGTTAATTGACAACAGGCCAGTAACATGGACTATAAAAAGAACATTTTAGAGACAGAGTTTCTCAGAGGTATGATTCTGTCATGGAAATCAGAACATGGTCTCAGGAAAACTTCCAGAAATCACTGTCTGTGACACACTTCACGGTGCCATCCACAAATGCAAGTTAAAGCTCTATCACACAAAGAAGACCATGTGACCATGATCCAGAAATGCCACCATCTTTTCTGGGCCAAAGTTCATTTAAAATGGACTGAGGCAAAGTGGAAAACTGTTCTGTGGTCAGACAAACCAAAGATTTTAATTCTTTCTGGAAAACATGGATACGTGTCTTCTCTAAAGAGAAGGGCTGCATTAGCATCTATGGAATTGGCAGCTTACACATCTGGAAAGGCACCATCAGTGGTGAAGGGTACATACAGGTGTTAGAGCAACACATGCTCCCATCCAAATGATGTCTTTTTCATAGCATATTTCAGCAAGACAATGCTAAACTACATACTGCATCTATTACAACATCACGGCTTCATAGTAGAAGAATCCAGGTGCTGAACTCATCTTTCGCCAACGGAAAACATTTGGAGCATCATGAAACCACAAAATACAACAAAGCAGACCCAGGAGTGTTGAGCAGCTAGAATCCTCTATCAGGCCATAATGGGACAACATTCCTATTCCAAAAGTCCAGCAGCAGCTTCCAGATGTTTACAAACTGTAAAGGAACATGGGATGCTACACAGTGGGCCTAATACTTCTTAAAATGGTACATTTTCTTAGTATAAAGGTTTGATATTGTCAGGTCTGCAGGATGTGCAGACTGGATGTTGAGTGGGATCCAATTTCAAACACACGCAACAGGCAGAGTTGAACAACCAAAATAAAACAGGAAATAACCAAACGCAGAATGTGACACAAAGGCACAGAAAACTCAGGGGAAGCATTAAAGATGAAACAAGGAATAAACCAACCAAGCACCAAACCCTTGTACTAAAACTAAGGTGGCCTGAGAGTACTAAACACAGAAAGAAAATCAACCAACGATATCAAAAACAAGGACTAAACAATAAAGAAGAAGAACAATGATGAAAACCAAAAACTGGAACTAACACCTCAGACTCTAAATAACAGGCATGAATTGAAAAGGTACAAACACAGAAACGCCAGGTCAACTATAAATCAACTCACTCACTTTGAGGGACGTAGGGACGTAGCTTCTCCAGATTCGTGGTGCAGCGGGTCCGGGCAAAGCGCCGATCAGGCTCGCACGGTTCCCGTCACGTGTGAAATCAGTCACAGCAGTGACAAAAAACTTTGCCCGACCACAGCTGCCTTCACTGCAGGTGTTCGGCTGGAGCTCCACCTGGCAGGCGGACAGCCCCACATTGGCAACCTCATGTCCAAGACTGTCTGTAGGTGTCAACACAGCAGTAAATTAATGTTGACAGACAGCACACAGCTGCCTGCAGAACTGTAACGATGTCTTTCTTAGCTGGATTTAATGTGATGATGTACAAGGTAAGTCTGGGAATAACAACAAAAAAAGCTCCCCAGAAAGGAAAGATATATTCAGGGAGTTTAAATGATTTTATTTTATTTTTATTATTATTTAAATGATTTTATTAATGAATGATTGTGGACTCAACAGTTAATTCAGCTGCTTTAATTTCTGTTTGGTGATATTTTTGTAGATAACTGCCCAATAAAAAGCACATTAATACTTAAGCAAGGGCATGTTTGTTCAGCTGTAGTTGTTGCTGCAGGCACTCACTTCCACTCCAGTGCTGTTTCCAAACAGCTTAACTCAACTGCAGGTTAAACTGCAATCTACTCAAACTGTATGTTTATTATGTCCTTGCAGATAAATATGACACAGACACTATCTCCTGTTTTTCCCGCAGGTCTCACCTGGGTCGTGGACAGTCAGAGCCAGAGGGACTCCACACTGGTGGCCGACGTTTGAGGCGAAGCAGGGGATGGGCACGGTACTGTGGACGGTCACCTCGTGCTCCTCACTGTTCTCTGCTATGTGGAGCACTTCTGGAGAGAACTGAGAAAGGAGTAAGGGTCTACGAGATTGTCACTGAGTAATAAAACTGGACCATGGTTTTCAAATCCATGTCACTGTGGTGTATGATGGAGATAAACTAGAGTCAGAGGAGAGTTTACCTTCAGTCCAGCGTAGAAACTCTCACTTTCTTTTGAAGTCGATCTGGTGTGGCTGTAGTTGGCTCTGAAAGTTGACACACTGCAGGAGAACTACAGCGGAAATATCAGCTGAAGCATGAAGTCTGAATCAGCTGTTTTAAAATCACTTCTTCATCTGGCATACCAACAATGCTAGACTCAAGAAGCCCCTTATGGTTTGTCTATAACTATTGGTTCGCTATTACAGGCATTTATCCTTTGGTTGTTACTCCATTTAACAGTTATTAATAATGCTTAGTGACCATTAATTTATACTTTTAGCCTACAATTTCAACAGCTAGTCATTTTCCAGCTTTTTATTTCCTAAGTTTAGCTGGGTATTTCAGTTCTTTATGTTTCACTAGAAACCTAAGTGCACTATATATAGTGCACTTGGTTGAGCAGGGTGTCTAGGGTTTGATTCCCCCTTCCCTGTGTGTACTCTGCTACTGCCCTGTCCAATAAAGGTAAAAAGATGCCAAAAATAATTTTTATAAAGTATACCCATAATGGTCAAAAAGCTAATGAAGCCTTCTTGCCAGTTTCATTACCTGATCTGTACTGTATATGTCTGAAAAGGGCTTCTTCCTGTGCCTTCCTTTCACAACAAAAGTCCTTCACATGTACACTGTCTACATAAGTGCATCAAAGCATTGATTTTACTAGCTAAAAAAATTAAAGATTAATAAAAAATATGTACAGTTTTGGTTAAAATAAACAATATATGGAACTAATTAAGAAGAAAATTTACATTCCTCTTGTCAAACTATTAAACTCTGTTTCAGTGATTTGTGAACAGTGTTGGGGTCATTACTGGCAAAAAGAAATATATTACACATACTTTTCATAAAAATAATGCAGTACTTTTTACTCCCCAGAGAAAGTAATTTGTTACAGTACTTTCCTGTTACTTGATAACATGACCCAAAATGCATTGCTACGCTACATAAGCGCTACATGAGCACCAGCCCATTTTACCACTTATATAATTCACATTTCTTTACAATATTGATATTGATGTGAATTGCCACAGATTTCATGTTTTTCGTATACAGTACCAGTGTGTGTCCAAACCTTTGACTGGTACTGTATTCTGTATTTTTTTTTCTTTTTTCAGATCAGTTGTGCTAATCTGTCCATTTACACCCTGTTGAAGAAGTACACAGTGGGGTGCTTGTAGCCCTTTCTATGAATCACTGGTCTTAGAGAAGTAAAAGATGAGGGTATAATGGAGGTTGAAACCATCTTTCAAATTTTGATTCCTCAAACAAACCTGGTGCTGCTTCACTGTTTATGTTTTTGATACATGAGAGCTAAAGAGTGCATTACGTTGTCATGAAAAAGGTCAGCAGTGTATGACTGTCACTGTATTTGTGATTTATCTAAATGTTTCCAGATGTAGCTCAAAATACAACAATCCGGGGCTCCAGAAGCACTAAAATTTAACTCTCTCTCTCAAGGTTAAAAAAAAAAAAAAAAAAAAAAAAAAAAAGATGATGACGACCTCTGACCCTGCCCAGCTGCTATATCAACATGTGTTAAAGGTGAGCCCAGTGAGCGAGCCCAGCCCTGTGCGAGACCCAACTAATGCAACCCTGGTGTGCAGATATGGGGGCAGAGTGGTCCGCAGCTGCAAGATGACAAAACCTGAGTGACATCATCTCAGTGTCAAATAGCATCACGCTGAAAAATCTAATAACGTTGTGTTTCCTAGCAACATATCACTTCTCCAGGAAATGAAAGCCATCATCAGCCTGCATGGTCTGGCGGTTTGGAAATGAGGCTGTGCAGCAGCGTGTTGAGATCTTGGAAAGACAAAGGCCAATCATAACAGTTACAGTGGTGTGAAAAAGTGTTTGCCCCCTGCCTCATTTCCTGTTTTTTTGCATGTTTGTCACACTTAAGTGTTTCGGAACATCAAACCAATTTAAACAATAGTCAAGGACAACACAAGTAAACACAAAATGCAAGTTGTAAATGAAGGTGTTTATTAGTAAAGGTGAAAAAAAATCCAAACCATCATGGCCCTGTGTGAAAAAGTGATTGCCCCCCTTGTTAAAACATACTATAACTGTGGTTTTTCACACCTGAGTTCAATTTCCCTAGCCACACCTAGGCCTGATTATTGCCACACCTGTTCCCAATCAAGACATCACTTAAATAGGAGCTGCCTGACACAGTAAGGTCCACCAGAAGATCCTTGAAAGCTACACATCATGCCGAGATCCAAAGAAATTCAGGAGCAATTGAGAAAGAAAGTAATTGAGATCTATCAGTCTGGAAAGGGTTATAAGCCATTTCCAAAGCTTTGGGAATCCAGCGAACCACAGTGAGAGCCATTATCCACAAATGGCGAAGACATGGAACAGTGGTGAACCTTCCCAGGAGTGGCCGGCCGCCCAAAATTACCCCAAGGGCGCAGCGACGACTCATCCAAGAGGTCACAAAAGACCCCACAACAACGTCCAAAGAACTGCAGGCCTCACTTGTCTCAGTTAAGGTCAGCGTTCATGCCTCCACCATCAGAAAAAGACTGAGCAAAAATGGCCTGCATGGCAGAGTTCGAAGAAGAAAACCACTGCTGAGCAAAAAGAACATTAAAGCTCGTCTCAATTTTTCCAAAACGCATCTTGATGATCCCCAAGACTTTTGGGACAACATTCTGTGGACCGATGAGACAAAAGTGGAACTCTTTGGAAGGTGTGTGTCCCATTACATCTGGCGTAAAAGGAACACTGCATTTCAGAAAAAGAACATTATACCAACAGTAAAATATGGTGGTGGTAGTGTGATGGTCTGGGGCTGTTTTGCTGCGTCAGGACCTGGAAGACTTGCTGTGATAAATGGAACTATGAATTCTGCTGTCTACCAAGAGATCCTGAGGGAGAATGTCAGACCATCTGTTCGTGTACTCAAGCTTAAACGTACTTGGGTTCTGCAGCAGGACAATGATCCTAAACACACCAGCAAGTCCACCACTGAATGGCTGAAGAAAAACAAAATGAAGACTTTGGAGTGGCCTAGCCAAAGTCCTGACCTGAATCCTATTGAGATGTTGTGGTATGACCTTAAAAAGGCCGTTCATGCTCGAAAACCCTCTAATGTAACTAAATTAGGACAATTCTGCAAAGATGAGTGGGCCAAAATTCCTCCAGAACGCTGTAAAAGCCTCATTGCAAGTTATCGCAGACGCTTGGTTGCAGTTGTTGCTGCTAAGGGTGGCCCAACCAGTTATTAGGTTTAGGGGGCAATCACTTTTTCACACAGGGCCATGATGGTTTGGATTTTTTTTCACCTTTACTAATAAACACCTTCATTTACAACTTGCATTTTGTGTTTACTTGTGTTGTCCTTGACTATTGTTTAAATTGGTTTGATGTTCCGAAACACTTAAGTGTGACAAACATGCAAAAAAACAGGAAATGAGGCAGGGGGCAAACACTTTTTCACACCACTGTATTACTCCAGCGCAGGACAGCGGCGCAGCTACTCAAAGTCAGCTTCAGGTGCAAGAAAGGAACCTCGTAAACAACTGCTCATATTTAGCCATCACTTCCATCAACCTTTGGATTTCTTTCTTCTTTTCCTGGTGCCCAAGTTTAGTGTTATCAGTAATAATTCAAAAGTTTGACACTTGTAGCTTTCAAACCAGAGCTAAATGTGATCTTCCGTGCTCCTAGGACACAAAGCTGACCTCAAACCATGTGCAGGGGCTAAGACTTAATGATCGAATGCTTTCTGTAATTCTTAAGGAATAAAACTGATGGCATTCTGAAAATACCACAACAAACCATAAAATGTGCCCACTATTTTCATGCTACTGTGAATCAGTTCTCCCCTGCACCCTGACTGCAGATATTTGCATGTACAGACTGCATACGCAAGGGACAAGCTTTTTAGTATTAGAAGCTTTTTGGTTTCTGTTTGTTTTCTGGGTTTTGATGAGCAATCACAGCAGCAGGCATCACTTGCATGATTGCAAACACTGCCTGTGAAGAGGAAAAGAGGATTTGCGTTTACGTAATTCAATCTCTAAACCATAGGCTTTCATTTGAATGCTGGCTTTCTGATACCTATTATAAAAATGTTTCTGCATTTGTAAACAATATCCAGCAGGCCCTCTTGACCCAGCTATCTCCTGGCTATGTTGCAACCCCCCCAAAATTGCTTGTTACCCCAGTAGGCTACATCATAAGACCAGCCAAAGGGTATCCCTTGTTGGTGTGCACTACAGTAGTTGTGTATGGTCTTTTTCTCAAGTAAGAGGTAGAGAGAAAGCAGACAGACTGACTGCTAATAAATGGGGCAAGAAGGGAAAATATTACCAGCTGATGGCTGGTAATAATGGTGTTGTAAATCTCTGCTACTTGGCTTCTGTTTGGTGGTTTTCAAAGTAATTATTCCATTTTCTAGAGGATTATTATTTCTATAATTTATAATTTAATTATAATTCAATAATAATAATGAGATCATTTCTATTGGGTTTCTTCACCTTTTATTTTGGAGCATCTGTATAAAAAGCTATGCGCAAACACATTATGTGGGTCTCCTACTAAGGTAGTCTTTCTGTTGAAGTTGACCAACCAAATAACACAAAAGTTTTGAAAGGAAAGCAGTCACACTGACATCTCTGGATGATGCCTTTTTACAGATGAAAGAGTTTTGCTGGCTATCACGTGCTTAAATCCCAAAATGTGGTGATGTCCCACTAGAAACATCCAGATTTAGTCAAGAACAGCTACACTACTGCATGAGTGCAGAGTTGCCAGGAAGTCAACACAAGAAACAGCTTTATTTTATATATGTGCATTTGTTCATATAAAAATAAATTCCTAGAATTCACTGTGAAGATGTGAGTGGAGGCTGGCTTAAATGGGACACATATGGAGTGAGGCTTTTCCAACCTGCAACTGATTTAACTTCCCCACCATTTTCTTGCCTTCTCTCGACTGGATATGACATATCTTGCTCCTCTGCCTTTTCTCTGTGAGCCTGAGCTCAGAAAAGAAATTAAAAAATCAGGTTGGGGTGATTGTGGGCCATTTGAGGAGATCAAACCCACCACATGTGCTCCCCAAAACTTTCACCTGGCAGAAATTACCGTTTCCCCGAGCCTGAAGTGTAAGCCATCCATCTCCACTATAGAGAAGGGCTTCAGTGTGGCTTCCTGTCTGATCTCGGCCTTCATGCTATGTCCGATGTGTCTGGCCCAAACCACCTGGAAGCCCAGCATATGGCTCCATGGTGGCGGGATGAAGGAGCACCTCAGGTGGACGCTGTGGCCGATGAGCTCCGCAGTGATCACCGGTCGGGAGGGCAGGGATGGGACAGCCACTAAAATTAGATTTGCAGAGTTACTGAAGTAACATTAATTGGGTTTCTTTGTGTATTTCAATGGGAAACTGTGGGTGCAGAGACCTCTTTATACAGAGATGAACTCATATTTCCTGTACCTTTGCATCGACCGTTGACTTCCACCTCCCCTGGTGGGCATAGTCTGGGTCCCAAATCTGAAACAACTGAAAAATTAGATTAATCAACAACCTCGCTACTATCAGGCTAAAAAACATATCATAATTCATCTCTGTAATCTAAGAATAAAGTTATTTTATTGAGATTTTCCTTTTCACATCTACAACAATCTCTTACAGTCCTTTGATGAAACCACCCAAACTCAGGGTTCCCCGCCTAGCTCCTTCTGAAATTGCTGTCTACATCAGCAGCAACACTTTGATTTAACTTCTAACTTTCACAGCAAAAAAGAGCAGATGAATATTGACCTCTTGCACAGTATCCCATGCACCCCTGCGTGGGCTGCAGATAGTAAACCATGAACTCTCCACAGTTCCGCACTGTGACGGGGATACGGAAAAGGCAGCAGTCTTTGGCGCTTCCATGGAAGAACTGCCAGGTGGCACAGGCGGATAGTTGGCGGACCTCACCAGGCGGTGGCAGCGAGGTGTCCTTCAGTGACAGCCACACCGGAGCCTGGGTGCCACAGCGGTTCATCTGCAGGACGCCACACACACAAACAGTCATTAACTCTATAAAGGGGGGTTATTATACTCTGCACCTGGACTGGAGGTGCCTGTTATACCAATCATCCGAATGCTACACGTTTGATGGTGCTTTTGAACAGTGAAGGAAGCAAAGATTTGGCAGAATGTGAGCACAGACAACTCAGTGACAGAACTTGCCTGGCATTTTGGCCATTTTACCTCAACACAGGTGGTCGGCATCTCTGCCGGCTTGTTGTTGATCCAGAATCTGTACCAGCCTGGCGACAGCGAGTGGTCACAGATCAAATCCTGGATGGCGGTATTCTGGATTTCAGTGGAGTCAAAGTTGACACTTCGATAGGGATTGCTCAGAGACCGATGGCCTCCTGGGTAGCACTCTGGAGCTGAGAACAAGAATGACAAAGATGCCAAACTGTGAACTTGTGAAAGGGAAGGAATAAAGACACCAAAATAATGTGAAAAAGAAGACGGTGCTTCAGTATTTTCAATTTGCTATAAGCCTACAACAAAAAAGCTACAGTGTAAAGCTAAAGTGTATGTTATGAGAACTTTAAGATGATGATCTTTTTGGAAGTTTGCCTCTGCAGGAAACAAAGCAGGATTTTCCAAACTTAAACTCCTTCCTCTCAGTCCATCAGCTTTGAGCTAAAGGAAATGAAAACTGGCCTTGATTAGATCAGCTCTTTATCTGTGTCAAAGTCCTGCTGTTTAGCCATGTAAAGGACAGACATTACAGAGGTAGACAAAACAAAAGCACATGAATGTCTCAATGAGACGTTTTATCTCTTTCAGCAGACTTTAGGTCAAACTTTTAATTTTGCTTTCGACTGTGTGAAAGCAAATTGAATTCAAGGTTCACTTAATAGCATTTTCAGGGCTATTAATCATTCATTGCATGATCTTTATCAGATACCTCAAAAATGCTTCATATGGACAAAAGTATTGGGTCGCACTTAATCTTTGAATTCAGATGTTTTCAGTCCAACAGTTGTATAAAACCAAGAACAAAGTCATGCAGCTTGCTTTTACAAACATTTGAGATAGAGTCATTCCAAAGAGCTCACTAAACTTGAGTGGTACTCTAATAGGTGGCCACTGTTGCAACAAGTTTGTTCAGTATCTGAAAGTCATGTCCTTAAGAGGGAAAAATCCAGCAAAGACCTGACACAGGACCTGAGAGATGCATCTGAACCTTCAGCTGATCTATCTATTGTTCACTGAAGCCTCATCAGAGATGGTCTCAGTGGAAGGGTGGCTGTCAAGAAGCCATTCTTAAGGAAGAGAAACATGGAGGGAAGGCTGAAGTATGCCACATTACACAAGAACTGGACTGAAAATCAGCAGTAACGGGTCCGATAGAGTGAAGAATCCGTATTTGTAAATTTTGGTTCAAATCATCAATATGTACAGAGGAGGTCAGGAGAGAAGTCCAACAGTGAGTGTCTACAGCCATCTGTAAAACATGGCGAAGGCTCATAGATTGACCTCTTCAGAGCCCGGACCTCAACACTATCGAAGCAGTGTGAGATCATCTTGACAGAACAGAACAAAAGGCAGAAACATCTAAAGAAGAGTTTTGAATGTCCTTCAAGGAGCCTGGAGAACTATTCCTGAAGACTACTTAAAGAAACGAGAAGAAAGCAGCCTCAGAGAGTTCAGACTGTGCTGAAGAATAAAGGTGGTCACACCAAATGTTGACTTCGAAGATTGTTGTACAAACTTTGTTTTTGCCTTATTTTTTGTATTTCCGTGTATGTTTGCACGTTTCAATAGATCACTGCAACTACTTCCCATTTTCCAAGCAAAACATAAAGAATATTAACATAAAAGTTATTAGTAGTCTAATAGCTACTTCTCAGTGATCCAAAAAACCCAAAACTGAAGATCTGTTGTACTCAGAATGGAACAAATGCCTCAGTTTTAAAATGAAGATGAAGGATTTAACTGAGCATATGTTAACAGCCTTGAGTTATGACTTCAGTATAGCAGCTTACAAAGTATTTTACAGAAAACCTTCTGATGTCATCTTGAAAACCAGAAGCGACCGAACAGCTTGTTTATTATAACTGAAGAATTATATGATGAACCTGTAAGTGCCCAAAAATGAAAGCTGTCTGAAGAAAAAGGTGACAAATCTATGGATACAATCTGCTCTTCTGTGTTAGGGTGGTGAACATCCCACCACCACAGGTTATCTAAATTGCTTAGAATAACAGGCATTTCTGTGAGCCTCTCACTTCTGTTAACTCACCACAGGAAAGGACGCTAAAACCAACAGTGCATGACAGGCCCCCTTAACACCAGCTGCAGCTGGAAGTTGAGAAGACCAGGGAAATTATCTGAGCAGGACATGTACTTTTCCACAACATCACGCTCTCAAAAGCCTCTACAGTACATCTGTGGAATGGCATGGGTCAGACTTGTCAACGAGGGTATTAGTTAACAAACCTTAGAGGCTGATGAGTAAAGTCACATCAGGGGAGGAAGTTTTAGGACCCTCAAAGTCATGATTGTGCAGGGTGAAGCTGCCACCAGTGATCCTAAGCCTAAACAAGGGCTTACTGGCTGGTCTTCATGCTGACAACCTCTTGAAACCAAATGCTTTTGTTTACACTGTCGCCTGTCTGAGTGTACACCTCATCTGCTCTACTGACAAGATTTGAGGTCACAGGTTGTCCAAACAACCAGGTCTTCAGGAAGGAGGTGCTGCTGGCTAAACTGTTCCAATTGGCGTCTTAATGAGTTTGCGAAGAAGTGGGGGAGGTAAATGAACCAGCCCCCTGGGGGGGTTGGAGGGATCCCACTGGGAGTGAAGACCCAGCCCAGATGTGCAGGGCTTTAGTAGGGAATTCTCCAGTTTCTTAGGAAAGAGGATTAATTTAGGAGAAGGTGGTGTTAACACAACTGAGGTTATGGGTCTTTTTCCCAGAAGGCCTATAGCCAGAAACTAAACAGTCAGACCACCAGTGAAAGGGCAAAGAGTCTGAATGAATTCTAAAAATGCTAAAATGATATGATGATGAGTTACTGTCACTAATAACAGCTTTTTTTTTTTTTTGTGAAGGCTAACAGTTACGATGCTTCATTGTCTCCATTTAAGAACAAGGTTTGAAGCAGTAATGATAGATAACCACAAAATACATGTTTTGCCACATGTTCCTTCTAGAAGTGGAAAAACAGCATTTATACTACTGAGAGACACTTAAACACTTTAATGAAACCCCAGATTTCAGGGAAAGTAAATAAGTCTCTCATTGCGTTGGGCAGCTAATCCCTTTGGACCAATTTAAGTATTTTGGGGAGGAGGAGTTTAAAAAAGACAGGAACTTAAACAGGATGTTTCAGGCAGAGGATGAACTAAAGCAGCTGGGTAAAGGGCCAGTAGTCATTACCACATCATTATATGATGACATGAGACCTCAGTGCTCATGGGTCGGCCTTCACCTGTCTTTGAACTCAGCCTTCATTTTAATTTCAACAGCACACCTGTAAAGTTTTATCACTCTATCTTGGACATGTGATGTTGTTGTGTTGATAAAATCCACTCAGACAGATGTAAAAACACCTCCTAAAGTACTCAAACCCACCTTTTAGTAGTTCCTGCTCGAGTAAGTGACTTGAAGACCATATTTTGATGACACACACACAGAATCACACGATAAAAGCATTACCAGCTCTGCTATTGAGAAACTCACTTTATTAGGTTCACCTTATTAATGCAAATGA
Source organism: Archocentrus centrarchus (assembly GCF_007364275.1). NCBI lineage: Eukaryota > Metazoa > Chordata > Actinopteri > Cichliformes > Cichlidae > Archocentrus > Archocentrus centrarchus. The sequence goes on along the minus strand of NC_044347.1, from coordinate 12,007,052 downwards.
CTAATCAGCCAACACTATGGCAGCAACTCAATGTATTTGGACATATAGACATGGTCAGATGACCTGCTTAAGTTCAAACTGAGCATCAGAATGGGGAAGAAAGGTGATTTAAGTGACTTTGACTGTGGCATGGTTGTTGGTCTGAGTATTTCAGGAGCTGCTGATCTGCTGGGATTTTCACACACAACCATCTCTAGGGTTTACAGAGAACGCTCTGAATGGTCAGTTCTCTGTGAGAAAATGCCTTACTGATGATGGAAGTCAGAGGAGAATGGCCAGACTGCTTAGAGCTGATAGGAAGACAACAGTAACTGAAATGACCACTCTTTAAAACCAAGGTATGCAGAAGAGCATTTTGGAATGCACAACACATTGAACTGATGGGTTACAGCAGCAGAAGACCACACAGGGAGCCACTCCTGTCAGCTAAGAACAGGAAACTGAGGCTACAATTTGCACAGGTTTCCAGCAGGATAATGTACAATTCTGCAAAGCTCAAATAATCTCAAACTGGTTTCTTGAACATGACCATGAGTTCATTGCACTCAAATGGCCTCTGCAGTCACCAGATCTCAATTCAATAGAGCACTTTTGGGTTATGGTGGAATGGGAGTTGTAAAGCCTGCACGTTAGCTTCCAGCTTTCTTCCCTGATTATTGCTGCTGCACTTCTTGGCCTTTTGTTTGATACATGCTGTTTATTTAAACCTAGCAAATGTTAGCAAGCTAATAAGTTGACAAAAAATGATTTCACACCTAAAGACCTAAAATTACACATGCTAGCACTGTCAATGGGTGCATGCTAGCATGCCAAAGTTAGCAGGAACCCCTCATGGTGATGCTAGCCTGCAAGCTAACTCTTATTCTCGTAAGTGGCTACTCTTTAAAAACATTTTAGTTTACAATTTATAATAATGTCAATGTAAAAAAGCACAGGGTGCACAAAAGTAGTTGGTAGCAACTTATTTTATGCTAAAGTGAGAGTCTCATATTCACCGCACCCAATTTCTCACATGAAATCAGATTACTTTACGACTTAATCATCACATTAATTGCAAGATTAAAAAGAAATCCAGCCTGGATATTTGTGATCTTGGTAAATGTTGATTCCTGCCATATTAGTTGGGATTCAGAGGGATTCAGCTGGTTTCAACAGTGCTTTTACTGATGATCTATCTGCAAGGTCAGCAGGTTACATGTGATGTATATTACCTGTTTTTTGTTTTTTTTTATTAATCAAGGGTCATCTGAAAAAAAATACAGTCATAAGGCTGTTGTCAACAGGACAAAATGTGCCCATTTGAGTTGTGGTATACTTTACTTTGGCACAGAAATGTCTGGCATTCCTGCTGGAAACCTCTGTGAGGACCCCACAGTGTTTCATTTTACAGCAGTTCGCCCTAAAGTTTACAACTGTGTGCTTTGATCTGCTGCAGGACGCCCTGCAGACAAAGATGTGAGCGAGATGGAAGACAGGGTGGCAGGTTGGAGTATACCAGACACATATTGTCTTACAGTCAGCACTCGTAATCTGCAGGACTGCAGCTCGAACATTTTCATTGGTTTGGTCAGTCCACTCCAATCCTAACAGCAACAACAGCAGCTCACCAAAATTTGACCTTTATGTGCACCTTTTACAATCCTCTTTTAAACTTGTGTTACCCCAGCAAGGAAGGACAACAGAGAGAGAGCACCAATCACTGGAAATTACCAGATTGTATTAAGCAACAGTGTATTGTGTTTTTGTAATGAGTCATAATGCTGTTTGCTAATCTTGTTCCAATTACTCTCTTTACAAGTTTGTCATTTTTATTTCCATTGGGTCAATACTGCAACATTTTCCCCAACTTTTTCAGGGTAATTCCAAATGATAATCAACTCCATGTTGGTGAATTAAAGCCCACACAGACAGAACTTGATCTCAGCTAAATGAAGGGAAATTATCCCTCTGCATGAAAGGTAAAAAAAAAAAAAGTTTTGAAAAGATGAAACCACATTTAGATCAAAAGGAGAGCAAAATTAATTGTTTCTCCATGTTTAAGCATGTTTCTCTCTCTATGTTTGATTAGCTTTGTTGTTTTCTGATGCCTTTGAAGGTTCTATCTAACCTCTGGAGCTGAGCGATGGGAACGCAGTCAAGTCACGCATCTCCCTTACGAAAATTCACTATGGTATCCTATAGTTTTTATGAGGTAACCATGGTTTAAAACCATGGTTACTGCATAAAAACTATAGGTAACCATAGTGAATTTTTGTAAGGGCTATGTAGAAGCTCGCAACCCTTTCTTAATTCTGCATTTTATTTAAGGCTATAACACATTTAATAGTGACCGCTCCGGCTTGCTTCAGGCACGTGCTTCTACTTCACCTCAGATCATGGTAAAGTTTTCATAGTTACATACACTGAGCCATAAAAAAAGGCTCTACATCCACCTACCATGTTGCGCGAGTGCTGCTAATTGCACGACCCCCAGCAACGCGATGCGTAAAAATCCAAAGAACGACGAGCGCACTGAACCAAATGCGCAACAGATCATGGCTGCGGCTCCAGGTTAAACAGATGCAGCAGGCTCGCCCCAGTAGACGGATCCCATTGAAAGTTTGGAGAAATGCCGCGAAACTGGCGCACTTATCTCCCCGCACGCTCGCTTTTGGCGATTAGAGAGATGTTTGCGCTCCGGCAGACTGGCTTTCATGTGCGGAGCGCGCAAGATGACTAAGCCATGAGAAGAAGAAGGGGGGCGGGCGGTGGGGATGTAAATCACGGCGATGGTAGGTGGGTCCTCTTCTCTCTGATCCCCCAAAACATCACGTGGCTACAAATCAATTAATCATCCATCCCATCCGTCTTCATCAGCGGTGCATCAACACGCTCAGCTCGGTGCGAACTGTTTAGATTTACTGCTGGAAAACTTAAAGTGCGTCAGTGTGAGCAAAGTGAAACTATAACACAGATAAAAAGCGGCAGATAGGCCCACCAGACAGAACATGTGCAGTTTCCACACGCGGGTGTTTTGTAATTCCTCCTCAACCACAGCAAAATTCACGAGTCTTTAAATCCCATTGCATGTATTTTACTGCATTTCTGCAAATTACACACGGTGAGTAAATAAACACGAATTTTTGTGCAAAAACAAAAAAAATCGCTCGAACAGACATTCTTGCAGCAGACTGTACATACTGTACAAATACAATGTATATGTGTCCTCCTGTGCAGCTGGATGTATTCAGTGTATACAGCTGCAGAGGAAGTGAGCATCCAGTCAGTCTATACTTTAGAGGAATAAAATGATGCAGGTGAAGAGAACAGAGACTGGCATGTATATGGAGAGGCTGTTATTCATAACTCATAGGTTGTTAGCTTTGGATTTACAATCTCATTTCCAAAAAAAAGCATTTACACACGTTTTTGTAAATAAATAAACAAAGAATGTAATGCCTTACAAATCATTTGAAGTTTATAACCAAGCAAATCAAATATTCACACAAAGTAACTTTATTTAATCCCAGCAGCATGTTTCAGCAAAGTTGGCACAGGGGCACATGAGGAACAAATGTGTTCCCATTCTTAACTGGTATCAGATTTCAGGGCCTGCTTTGCCATGTTTCTTGTTTTATAATGCAGAAAGGCCAGTTTGGCAGCCATGCTGCTGGAATATGAAATAAGGAAGAAATTCTGTTAAAAAGAGGCCTGGATGACAACACGCTTCAAACCCACTCAGATATTGTTCAGCTTTAATGGTGCTTTCACAAATGTGCAAGCTACCCCTGGCATGTGCACTAATGGCAGCAGCATGGTGGCTTTGATCTGTGAGCTGATTGCAAGCCAGATCCTCCCTCTCTTTTTCACTGGTTGTTCAGACCACAGGACATTTTTGCACTTCACAGCAGCCAGTTCAGTCCACCTTAAATAAGGGTTTTCCTGGCTCAAAGTGGGTCTTTGACAGTATGTCAGTAAGACTGGTCTGCATAGAGTTGAGGGTAATGAGTCTGTGTTAGCTCAGGCCCCAGTCACACAGATCTAGAGACCAGTGGGCAACCCACTGGCAACCTGGTTGCTAGTAACAAATGTGTATTCCCTGACTAGTTGGCACGTGGTTGTAGGGGTATTCAGTGCTGCACCGAAAGCTGCGGTCACCTGAAGTTTGCACAGAAGCTGCAGACCTGTCTGATGGTGAAACCTGAAAAAGTGCAATGCAAACTGAAAATGGAGATCATTCTCCTTCAAAGTAAAAGCTTTGCCCTACTGCTGAAACCAGCATGTTTAAAAATGTGCAGCTTTTACTTTCAGGTTTGTGTCGGATGCTTCGCCGTTCCACTACTGCTTAGCAAGTACTGTAGTTTGCAGTCAAGTTGGATCTTCCATGCAAACTACGGGTGACTGTGGCAATCTTCCAGTGACCAAAGCAGTCACAAAGATTTTCGGACCATTTTCACGCAGCAACAACATGCAACCTCTCACCATCCAGTCAGGGAGAACCAATCAACCACTGGTTACTAGGTGGTCGCTAACCAGTCTGTATTCCTGCGTGACAACGATCTTTCTACACTTTTAAAATTAGGCTACAAACTTTCCTTTTTGATAAAGATGAACCATTCCTTCACTCTCCTTTTCTTTCTTCTCTTTCCCCTCATCCCCATGTCAGACTAAAAACAGTAAATGTATTGAAAATACAATAAAATAATAATGGTTGAAAACCTTTTTAAGTTTTTACATCCCATATCATTCCTGATAATTTTCCTCTGTTGCAATGCAGGAAAAACCCTGCTAAATGAGATCTTGCCCAGAGATGTCTGCAGCGTTTCTGCATCATGTTTATATCTGCTTTTTCTTTGCATTTGTGAAAGCTGCAATGATGGTTTTCAGAGGTGTTCCTGAGCTCATGCAGTAATTTCCCCACAGAATGTTGAATGCAGTGCTGAAGATCACCAATATTTCTTCTGAAAGCCTCAGACTCCCTGGGATTTTCTAAAATCTCTGCCCCATAAACCCATAATGATTTAATTAAATATCAAAAAAAAAAAAAAAAAAGCACATATAACATACAGTATGCCGCCGAAATCTGAAGAATCTTGAGCTAAAACACTGGGGGAAAATTCTGTCTTTAAATTCCCCTCCAAAAAGCCTTTATGGTCTTCTTTTGCTTTGCCACATGATAGGAAAGCCTTTCTAAACAGCAGCCACTGGAAAGCCTCCCCGGTTCATCGTCTCTTCATGTGACTCAAAACACTTTTGTGACTGAGATGATTTCACTGTGGGGGGAAGCGTGAGCCTGCAGAGCAGAAACAGAGAAGGTTGCCCTCCTTAGTTTAGAGTAAATATCAGGTGCCGGAGACCGTGGAGACGGAACGACATACCTTTCCACTAAATCAAAGAGCTGAGAGGAGCAGCAGGTGTTCTGCACTCCCCTTTTCATTGAGACTTCACGTCAACTTTGTGAGAAAGTCTTAGATCTTCAGTTTTCAGACTCACTGTGCTACGTGTTTGTAGCAGAACATCCTGAAAACAGTGTAATTTGTGTCTCAGTGCAGTCGAAGAATGAACAGCAGCATCCTTTGATATAATGATGCTGCAGCAGTCGGGTATTCATTGTAGCTGCATGTCATTTTCTCTTTTTCGTGCATCATTCTTTGTTGATGTTGATTCAAATGAACAAAACGAACAAACTAAAAAAAAACTCCTAAAATGCAACTAAAATTGCAATGTGTGCCAGGCTAATCGCTACAAACATGTATCTTTAATACGTTAATGCTTGTGTTTAATGTCAAGAAAAGCCTGTAAGGACTGTAAGAAACGATCTTTTCTTTATGTTACTAGGTTCAGTGATTTACTGAAACCTGTGCAAACATAAATGGAAATTCAGTAAATAAGGCAGAAACAGAGTTTGAACAATTCTAACAACCTTGAAAGTCAATATTTGGTGTGACCACCTTTATTCTTCAGCACAGTCTGAACTCTCTGAGGCAGCTTTCTTCTCATTTCTTTAAGTAGTCTTCAGGAATAGTTCTCCAGGCTTCTTGAAGGACATTCAAAGCTCTTCTTTGGATGTTTCTGCCTTTTGTTCTGGTCTCTGTCAGGATGATCCCACACTGCTTCAATAATGTTGAAGTCCAGGCTCTGGGGAGGCCAATCCATGACTGATAGTGTTCCATTGCTGTTGCCAATCAGATCCCCGGCTCCACTGACAGCCCCAAATCATGACTGATCCTCCACCGTGTTTTACAGATGGCTGTAGCCATTCACTGTTGTACCTCTATCCTGACCTCCTCTGTACATGATTTGCCAAAAAAAATAACAAAACTCACTTGTTAACAGAATATTTTTGTGTTGTGAATTTCTATCAGCAGTATATATGAAACTGAAAGTCTTAAATTAACATTTTCAGGTCTACAGCTGTTTGAAAAATATTAACTTCCAACAGGGGGCAGCATTTGTGTGTGTGTTGAGATGCTTTCAAATGTGGGCTATTCTCTGACTTTTAATATTTATTTATAGCTAGTAACAGCAGTTTTTTGTTTGTTTGTCTGTTTTGGTGACTTGCCTGGTTAAATAAACACAATAGTGAGCCACTGCTCCATCTCAGGGTAAAAACCGGTACTGCACAAAAGTATGACTACAGTTGATTCCACACAGCACAAAGATGTTTTGGACATGAAGACATCTTAGTTGTTTCTTCAAAATCATTTTACAGCTTTAGTTATTTTTTTTTAAATACAAGATATTATGGTAAGTACCTTTAAAGTACAGTATACAGTGTACAGTATGCGGTCAAACATCCAACCCCACACAGAGGACAGAAATCAGAAGCTCGTCCTCGTACCTGGTGAGAGACCCGAGTTTGTTTGATAAGTCAGCTTTTTCACACCTGTCCTGGAGCCACTTCGTCCAAATTAGACTGTAGGTGGCTGACTCCTGGCGGGACAGAAAACATTATCTGCCGCCTCCTTTGATGTTTGTGCCCCGAGCCTGCCTCCTGAGCACTTCCAGATGTCCCAAATCCTCTTTTACTGTGAGAAAAACAAGGGAAGAACATACTGGAGGCATGTCTGCAGCTACAGTGCCCCCAAACATCTTGCGACCATACCACTTCTGCACTCCTAAAAAACATGAGTCATTTTAAACACGTCTGAGAGTCTGAACATTTATAAACACAAGCTTGTATCACTTCCAAACGTGGCATGTTTTTAACACCAGATAACACGTCTTCTGTTGGAGAGAGGCCCCAGAGTGTGCTGCCCTCATGTGCTTAAAAAGCTTTTACATTGTTTTTAAGAGTGCAGCGGGAGGAAACCGTGATGACTGGCTGCTTTGTTTACATCTGTTAGAGAAGTTACAGCAAGCAAATTGGCAATTATTGCCTCCAGCTCATGTAGGAAACACAAAGGCGTAGCTGCTTTTTTTCATTTTTTGGGGAAAATGATGATAATCAGAGAGTTATTGTTCAGCATCTGGGGTTGGAGGTTAATCAGCTTGACAGGTCTGAGGTGAACTGATGTGATTTACTAAGGCTCTAAGACATTTTCAAGGATACACTCTTAAAGAGCAAACTTTAACAGTGTGGGACAAATTGAATAAGGAGACATAAATGATAAAATAAAAAACTACACTATTTGAACATATCATGCTGTGTCTCTGTCTCTATAGAGATCTGTTTTAAAGCTTCAAGATTTACAGTCCAAATATTTTTTTTTCTTTTGATGGTATTGAGAAATCTCTCCAACACAGTTGCGGTTGTTTCCGCCCCTATGCTCCTTCACCTCCCCTCCTCCTGTCACCCCTCTCTACACACGCACACACACACACACACACACACACACACACACACACACACACACACACACACACACACACACACACACACACACACACAACCAAAAGGTGCTCCAGTGCACGCTTTCGAGAACGCGCTATCATCTGACGACAGGTAGCTAAAGATGGAGAGGCAAAGAAAAGATAAGCGGAAGAAAAAGGATGGATGGATGGAAAATCCAAGTCTGTAATAGAAGTCTTGTATTTTATAAGTCCATGAATAAGTGAGATCCACACACACCTCAGAAAGCATATAGCTGCGCCCCTGTGTGGACAATATATTTTTTGTCACATTTTTGGCCTCTTCGTACCAACTGAAGAAAGTTTAAACTCCACAGCCGACCCCAGTATTGTTGCTGACCACGTCCTTCCCTTTATGACCACAATGTACCCATCTTCTGATGGCTGCTCAAATCATCTCAAGCTGGTTCCTTGAACATGACAGTGAGTTCACTGCACTCAGATGGCCTCCACAGTCACCAGATCTCAATCCAACAGAGCACCTTTGGGATGTGGTGGAACAGGAGATTCTCATCATGGATGCGCAGCAACTGTGTGATGCTGTCATGGCAACATGGACCAAAATCTCTGATGAATGTTTGCAGCGCTTTAATGAATCTGCGCCATGAAGAATTAAAGCAGCTCTGAAGGTAAAAGAGGGTCCAACCAGGTATTGGCAAGTCTACTCTCACTTTTAGCACATGACTTTGGGTGATACCCAGGCAGCACCCAGGAAGTCTTCCCTTCTTGTGACACCTTATTGGCCAGTGTGATGTACTGACTGTGTATCACTGCTGTATAATGTCTGTCATTTTATTTTTTTTAAAGACTAAGTTTTCTCTATGAATAAGCACTCCTCCACGAACCTGTTATGTGCCACAACACATTCAGTTTAGTTCAGTAACAACCTGTTTTTTCCACTTCTGATCACTGTCTGCTCTTTTCTTCTGTAAAACATCTTATGCCCACTATTTTTTGACAAAATGTGTTAAAAGCAGTTTTCTGCTGTTGTGTCAGAAAAAAAGGTCCCACCTTCAAAATGATGCTTGATGGTGACTCCCACATCTGATCTGACTGCTCTTTTCATACATTTTTTTGACCATTTTGCCAGGTTGCAATCATTTAAAAACACTGTGGGGCTTAAGAAAGCTTTCCATTGCCTGAGGGCAACGCTGTCCAATAGAAAGTTTTAAGTGCTGTTGTAATTCTCAGGCTTGAATGAAATGGGCTTCCAAACCTTACAAAAGCACTGATGCTGTTTAATAACCACAGTCTGCGAAGGTGCACCGCGTGTTTGTGTCAAATATGATGGAAAGTCCACATGCTTTCAGGACTGCCTCAGTAGGGATGGCTTGTGTGGAAATTATGTGCATATTTATGTGACTTTGTGCTTGCACTTTTTTTCTTATTTAAGTGGTCCGTGATTTATTTATTAATTTGATTTTTGTTAATGAGAAAGAGAATATCAGAGTTTGGAGGGTAGGGGATGGACTGGAATTGGGACATAATGCTTTGCTTCCATCTAGTGGAGATGTGGCAGAAAACTGAAGTGGAAGAGCAAAAAAAAAAAAGAGCCCCCTGCAGGCTGTTACCTTTCTGCTCAGCACCATTCATGCAGTTTAAATCAGATTAAATGGTGTTTATACTTCAGTAGATTTGTAGATTTAAAGCATGCAGAGGGAGGAAATAAAAAGAATCTTTGTCTTACACATGGAGACATTTGCTTTGCACAAAGCTCCATAAAGAAATATTTTCCTAGTTTGGTGCCGGCTCCAAATGGGAGTAAATCCCTGCAGCCTTGCTCAACATCCGGTGCAAAGTCTGAAAGCAGAAGAGTGGAGGCAGATGCAGCTACAGATTAATGTCTTTTAATCACATGATCAGCTCTGTTTTCATAGGGAACTTCACGATGTAAGTTTGGATTTCCACACATGAAACTAAAACCACAGAAATGAGGAACGCTCCTCGGTCTGTCCTGTGTCTGAGCGCACAGACGGACTCATGGAGGGATGACAAAGGGCGGGTTTGAACACATGTTGTATTTCCTAATGATTAACTTGATAATGCAAACAACACGGTTAAAGGGCATTTCCAGAGGACACGATTCACTCGGTCTGACTGCTGCTTGTGGAGAGGAAGCTCATCTGCAAACCAACTGATCCAACTGTGAGTTACAGCTTTCACAAACTTCCACTTTGCTGCAGAATGAATGAACAATGAGACATGTGGCTGATTTAAGAACAACTGTCAGGAAAAAGCCTTTAAACTGATTGTTTTAATTGTAAAAGAGTTACTGAGGACTGCAGAGATGTAAGTAACAGTAGTTAGTTTGGTGTATATTGTAAGACAGAACCCTGATGGTCTCGTTTTGGTCTGTCGTGCTCCTCTGGATGTGCAACCAGTCTCCCGTCTTTGCATCGATTGCAGTTTCCAGCTCTGCTGTTGAGGAATTGTTCTCCATTTTTGAATGAAGAACACATTGATTCAGCATGTCCCACGCGTGTTTAATAAGAGACGTATAGGGACCACATGCGGGCACCTGTCTACTCAAATCACATTCCTACTACTCACATACATGGCACTTTGGTAGGTCTGTGGATCCATCCACAGACCTACCAATTGGTAGATGACTCGCGCTAAAATCTTTGCCTTTGTTAAAGAATAGCGCAAGTGTGGGGTGGAGGACCTCATCTCGGTACCGCTGTCCAGTCAGATTTCCAACAAGAGCAGTCAGATCAGAGATGGCACAACAGCCCCTGCCTCAGTCAGCCATGGGTGCACTACTGTTTGTTCTTTGTTACCAGCCACACAGTAAATAGTAGCTAAAAATGAACTCCTATCAAAGTGGCTTGCTCAGAAACAACTCAGGGAATTTGTCCAATAATATTAATGATATTTTGCTGTATTTCAGCCCATTAATGTGGCTATTGTGCCTTTGGAGTTAGTGATGTCTCCACTGCTGTGGTAGAGATTTGGAGAAACGAGGACTCACACAGTATGTTTATCTATATACATATACATGCATATAACAGCACATGAACCATTTCAAACATTTATTTTCAGCCTGGCTGAATCGAAACACAGAAATTACAGATATTACATAAGTTTTTGGACACTGACACAATTTTTTTAGTTTCACCTGCGTACACCAACAAAGTCAAACTGTGACTAAAGTGCAGACTTTCAGCGTTACACTTGGTTACACTCAAGGAAGGCCAGATTAGACTTTGAGAGTAAATATTTAAAAGAGCCTACACAGAGAGATGAAACCATGATGAGCTTGTACCACAACGATGGGGAGAGAAACAGCTCGTGATCTGAAGCAGACCGCATCATTTGTCAGACAGGGTGGAGGCAGCGTTACGGTATGGGCATGTATGGCTGCCAGTGGAACCGGGTCAGTAGTGTTTTTTGATAATGTGACTGCTGATAGAAGCATCAGGATGAACTGTGAAGTGTACAGGGCTGTCCTCTCTGCTCAGATTCAGCCAAATGCTGCAAAACTGAGCAGACAGATCATCACAGTGCAAATAGATACTGACCCAAAGTAAACTGCAAAAGCAACCCAAGAGTTTCTGATCTCAGCCCAGCAGAGCAGCTTTTCAGTTACTGAAGACAAAACTGAAGGCAGAGATACCCACAAACAAACAGCAACTGAAGGTGGCTGCAGTAAAGGCCTGGAAGAGCGTCTCAAAGGGAGGAAATGCAGCATTTGGGGATGTTCATGGGTTCTGGACTTAACAGTCCTTATATATAATATGATATTAGTTTGTCCACCTATTTTTGAGCCTTTAAAAATGTCTAATTCCTATACAGTTCATGCAGTACTTTTGTCAAGTCTCTTGAATTAAAGCTGAAAGTCTGCACTTAATTGTTTGATTTAAAATCCAATGTGGTGGTGTACAGAGGCAAAGCTACATAAAAAAAGTAATTGTCCAAAAACCATAGGACCTAACTGTAGCTTCCAGGCAGTTTACTGACTTTCTATCTGGAGATTACTCGACAGCTGCCCTAATCACTCCTTATATTTGCCCTTGTGTGTGGCAACTAATTTGACACAGTTTTTTGCAACTCCTGATCTGGACAAAGGATGTTGATGGAGCTGCCAGGCAGGATGTAGTGAAGGGGAGCATGCAGAGGGTTGGTGTGACAGAGGTGGATGCTGGGATAGGGAGCGATGGAGGCAGATGATCCACTGTGCTGACCTCTAAGAGGAGCAGCTGAAAGAAGACGTTTTCACTGACATGGAGAGCACAAAGCTGCCATAATAGGTTGAAATAAACTGCACTGTAGTCGGCCTATCACTGTTTCCCTTAGTTTTTGTCATGTGTTCATATTACACATGGCTAATAATGAGGTCAGTATAAAAGTAATCACCGTGAACCAAAAGCTCAGGCTCTAAATGCTCTAAACCACCCTAATAGGGTCATCTCATATGCAGAAGCCCCACCCACCTGCTGTTCAAACCTTCTGTTTATGAGGGGCAGCCAATCAGAAGAAAGCTGCTTAAAAGTAAAGGAGGTAAACATCTTGTTTGAACAGCTGAACCAAGGCTCAGTATCAGATAAATAAAAATTTTGAACTGTAAATGATACAAAGTGACTCTGGTAGAGTCCAGGAATGAAAGGTGGTGGAGGTGGAAATGAGTATAAGAGGTCAACTTTAAAGAACCATAATATGACGTATGCTGATTAAAGAGAAAACATTTTTTCTAACTGATGCCCTCCCTGCAGGCCAGCAGCCCACCCATCCCTCCATAATGGATGACTTTGTCGGCTTAACTCCCAGCGAAGCTGTAAAGCGAGTGTCTGACTCACTGGGCTGCAGTCCGACCTCCGCAGAGGTGGCTGCTTACTTCGACAAATATGACAAACTGCGACATCTCAGGGAGGAATTTCTGGTGCCCAAAACTGCAGATCTCCCCACCGGTGAGTCAAAAATGTCCCATTAAGGTTGCTGAGAATTAATGTTTGTTATTAGTAGTTATTTAATTCTGTTGATCTTTCTGTAGCTGATCTCTCGCTGGTTGATGGCACCAAGGACTGCATCTACCTTTCAGGAAACTCACTGGGGCTGCAGCCCAAAAACGTCAAGAAGTTCCTGGAAGAGGAGCTACAGAAGTGGGCCAAGATGTATGTTAATGCTTACATTTGATATTTGACCAAAAGATGAGGCACTGTGGCGATGCTTTGATGTACTCTTTTACAGTGGTGTCCATGGTCACACACTGGGTGCACGGCCTTGGGCGTGGGCTGAAAATAACATTGAGGAACCGATGGCTAAAGTTGTAGGTAGGAAACACTGACACTTTGTGGAGACCATGATATAACTCTCTGCAATTTGTGTCTAGAAAAATCATCTAAAATGCAACAGATGTGATTTGAATCCACCAGATGGCTAGGGCCTTTCTGTGTGACGTTTGCATGTTCTTGCTGTGCCTGCGTGGTAGATGGTAATGTGTGTGTCTTTGTGTTAGCCCTGAGAAAGACTGGCGACCTGGGTGTACCTCACTTCTCACCCTGTGAGAAAATCGGATACAGCAGCAACAGTGCTATCCCCATTTCAGTCATAGAATTAGTGAGATTGCCGGGTGGGAAGTTTCACACTGTTAATGACTCAGATTTGATATATGTTAATTGTAAGTCTTTACTACATATAAACTAATTGAACATAGTTTCAGATTGGGCAGCCTATTAAGTTGAAATCACCGGCTATCCCCACAGATCAGGTGATTTCAGTGCCGTCAGCTGATGAGCTTTTATTGACAAGTCACAGATATGGTGAGCTATTTAAGGCCTCAGTCACACAGGGCTAGAGCCCAGTTGGCACCTTCCAGTTGCTAGGGAAAAATGTGAATGGCTGGCAAGTTCCTGGTAGCAGGTTGGCAGTCACCTGTAGTTTGAAAGATGGCAAGCTGTCTGCAAACACCTGCCATTTACTCTCTGAGTGTTAGGAAAACTTGGAAAAAGTGCGTCACAAATCAGAAAAGGAGACCATTCATCTTCAAAGTAAAAGTTGTCGGTTACTGCTGCAACCAACGTGTTTCAGCTTTTATTTCGTTGGCGAATGGTCTCCATTTCTGGCCTGTGTTTTTAGGTTCATTACTGCTTAATGTGTAAATCAAGAGCACTTGTGAGCAAGTTGCCATCATCCATCATCCATCCACCAACAAGTCTCTAGGCCTGTGAGACTGGGATCTAGGCTGCTTTAGCCTGCCTACCGGTGCGGCCCATCTGGAAGCCGCTTTGCAACCCACCTCCACCAGCTCCTTCTTTCATGCTGTCTACTGTTGCTGATGCTCGCTCTGTTTTGTGCAGCAGCTTTGCTCTGCTGCTCTAAAAGGGCTTGGGAGATCCAAGAGCAGAGCCTTACTGCCTAATATTTTTTTTCTTTTTACTTGGAAATAAGAGTTTTCTTTTGCGTATAGCGGTGCTGAATGAAAATCTTTTTTTCTAAAGCTTCCACCAAGTTGACAGCTGTCCTGCTTGTTAATCTCAAAAGAATTCAGAGTAGCCGAGTTCTGAACTGCTTCATCTAGAGCAGGGGTGTCCAAACTTGCGGCCCGCAGGCCGCTTCCGGCCCCCCCCCCCCCCGCCCACCCCTGATCTAGAGGTTGATCTTTGTGAGTTCAAAAACACTTCTCATGCACACAGCTGTATTTTTGCAACAGTTTGTCTCATTTCTCTTAGTTGGGGTCACTGCACTTTTCCATCCAGGCCTGTTTTGAAGAGTGCAAAGTCCATCTGTGGTTTCATACACAAGTTCTGGAAGAGTCAGAGAATGACATCAATACATGCGATCATTTGAGTCCCTCAGGAGACTTTAAAAAGAAGAAAAATGGCAGAATTTTTGTGTGTAAATCCTCTATCTGGTGTTTAAGGCCTTCAGTTTTGCTTGAGGATCAGGTCAAGGTGTCAGGAAACTGCAGCAGCAGATAGATTCCCATAGATGGATTAAATCCATCATTGGATTAAAAGGAAAGTTCCATATCTTGACTGAAGGTCTAAATATCCTTGGATCTCCTGGTGTCTGCAAAGCACTGTTGCTAAAATAAACCAAACCTTTAGGGAAGTTTCACAAACAGTCACATGTAAATTAAGAACATCACTCATGCTGTTTTTATTCTTTTGTTTTTAACAGGAGCTAAAACTGAGGAAGTGGCACTGATGAATGGCCTGACAGTAAATTTACATCTTCTACTGGTATGATATTGTCATTTACTGCTTCGCTACATTTAAGTTATCTGATATGCAAACATAATGCTTTGAGTTTTTGTCCTGCCTCCCTCACTACCAACTGGTCATGGTAGATGGCTGCCCCTGTATAAGCCTGGTTCTACCAGAGGTATCTTCCTGTTAAAAGGGAGTTCCTCCTTTCCACTGTCGCCACGTGCTTGCACGTAGGGGGTCTTTTATTGTTGGGTTTTCTCTGTAATGATTGTAGGGTCTTTACCATGCAGTATAAAGTGCCTTGAGGGGAATGTTGGCATTATATAAATAAAGTGGAGTTGAATGCAATTGAATTTCAGTTAGAAAAAAAAGAGGACTGAGCAGACACAGTTCAACCACTTTCAAAGCTAACAGTAATTTCAGTCTTTTATTCTACAGCTTTCCTTCTACAAGCCCACTTCAACTCGGCACAAAATCCTTCTAGAAAACAAGGCCTTTCCTTCAGATCACGTAAGTACATCAACTCATGATGACATTTTTCTGAGGTAGGAAGGTTTCTATGATTTATTTAGAGTGTACCCTGCCTTTTGCTCAAAAACATTTCTGATGCTCTGGACCCCGAGTTTAAATGCAACCCAAAAACTTGGGACACTGTGCAAAATATGATAAAAACAGAAAACAAGAATTTGTAAATCTCATAAACCCAAATTTTATTAACAAAATAACACAGAAAAAATAGCAAATGTTTAATCTGAAACATTTGCTATTTTGTGAAAACTATTAGCTCATTTTGAATATGATGGCAGCACCATGTCTCAAAAAAGTTGGCACAGGGGCAACAAAAGCTGAAAAAAAAAAATTGAAATTCTTTTTGGAAAACATGGAAGCTGTGTCCTCCAGACTAAAGAGGAGAGGGACCATCCAGCTTGTTATCAGCACTCAGTTCTAAAGCCTGCATCTCTGATGGTATTGGGCTGCGTTAGTGTGTATGGGACTGGCAGCTTGCGCGTCTGAAAAGCCTTCATCAATCCTGAAAGGTACACACAGGTTTTAAAGCAACGTATGCTCCCATTCAGACAACGTATTTCAGGGAAGGCCTTTACCAAGACAATAGTAAAATGTATACCGCAGCTATTACAAGAGCATGTGACAAAATACAACAAAGAATTCCTCTCCCAAAAGTCAAGCAGCTGCTCTCCTCAGTTCCCAGATGCTTACAGAAGAAGACGGGATGCTAAACAGTGGGAAACACGAATCTGTCACAACTTTTTGAGATGTGTTGCTGCCATCAAATTCAAAATGAGCTTGCATTTGTCTTAAAATGATACATTTTCTCAGTTTAAATCTTTCGTGCTCTACTGTGAATAATATATGTGTTGATGAGGCCTACGAATCATTTTACACAGTGTTCCCACATTTTTGGAACTGGGTTTGTAGTTGGATGGATGGATGACGCATGGATGGATGGATGGATGGATGGATGTGTAGCACAGACGGAAATGATGGGCCTAGTCAGATCCCGTGCAACATATTTATTTTTTTCCAGACACTGTGGAAATACAGAGAAAGGTTTACTCTCGGAGCGCACTCGCTGTAAAGTCTGCCATTACAACTGACTAGCCTTCT
The DNA here is from genome assembly GCF_007364275.1 of Archocentrus centrarchus. Taxonomy (NCBI): domain Eukaryota; kingdom Metazoa; phylum Chordata; class Actinopteri; order Cichliformes; family Cichlidae; genus Archocentrus; species Archocentrus centrarchus. The sequence continues at coordinate 11,990,448 of NC_044347.1, read as the reverse complement.
TCTTCTGCTGTCAGCTTCTTATGCATAACATGTTACAGTAATACTGTTAAACACAAACCATATTACTTCTGGACAGTCTCTCTGATCACCATACTGGTGTATCTGTAGCCACAGTTTTACACATAACTTTATAAATTCACATAATAAACAAATTCTTTTAAGAACTCAAAACACACTGTTATATTGTATTAACTCTTCTTAAAACAAACTTCAGGCATGTTAAACTTTAGCAAACACAAACAAAATATAAATCCTTGCTTTAAAACACATAACAAGCATATAGAGTCCATAGACTTTAATCACGACTCAGTAACTGGGTCTGTACTACTACACAGCCCCCACTTGGTGCTTTAGCTTAGCTTTACACTTAGCTCTGATGTCATCTCATTATCCTGACACACTCACTCTGTCCAATATACTCTTCGCCAGCCACTCGTGCTTCTGTGCTAGACATCTGCTTCCTTTGACAGTTTACTCTCATCATTTTAGCTTTCACAAACAAACACTCGTCTGATTAATCGCCGCGGTCGCCACGGACGCGCATCCGCCATTCTACAATAACAGTGTGGCGATTTGATCCTACCAGACACAAACCTTAAGATCTACTCTTTAGCTCGATCTCTTTGACACTACTGGGCATTTATGATCTATTGCTACTGTTGTCTATCATTTAAGTGTTGTTTACAACCAGCTTACCTGTGGAAATACAGAGAAAGGTTTACTCTCGGAGCGCACTCGCTGTAAAGTCTGCCATTACAACTGACTAGCCTTCTTCTTCTGGCCGTCAGCTGCTAATGCGTTAGGCACCAAGCACCCCCTGCTGGCGGAACTACATATCAACCCAAAACACACATTTAGATGATTTGACAGTAACAAAAAGAGCAATAGTATTTGTCCCAAGCAAATGTGTCCTTTTTATAGAGTAAAAATTAAATGGGGGGGCATCTATTTCTCTACCTCTATCTACACCCAGGTGCCACAGATGGATGGATGGATGATTTCTACGGGGTCTAGCAAAGAATATTGTCCACAGAAAGAAGGGATAAATGCATAAACAGGGACTGAAACCATCAAAATCAGGGGTGCCCAATACATTGATCGTGATCTACTGGTTGATTGCAAGAGGAGCGCAGGTAGATCGCATGGATCTCCCAATGAAGTTGGGGAAAAAAATGTAGATCGCACGGCATTAAAAGAAGCAGAAGATGGATGATAAACTATCATCCATCCGTTTTGTTACCACCCATGTGCATTTAACCACGCTAGCTTTGCTAGTAGTTCGCAAGCTGAAAAAGTGTGGGCATATATGGATATTTTGTCTAAAGGCTGGCTGAACTAATATTTTCCACAGTATCACACTTGTTTTACGCTGTTCTTTATTATTGTGCTTTAAGCACAATAATAAAGAACAGGGTGGTTAGTCATCTTCTTGTGCTGACTTGCTGACTGGTTGAGATCTTTATTTGGACAATGCACTGTGGTAATACTTTTTACATTTAAATGGATGCAAATATAAGACATTAAATTTAATGAAAGTGATCTTAAAAGGGCATAAATTGAATCTTTTCCTGCATTCAGTGTTTCTCTAACTTGTCTGTGTTTTCTGCGCCCTTCATGAATCTCTCTCCTCTGTCTTCAGTACGCTGTGGAGTCTCAGATACGTCTCCGGGGATTCGATCCTAAGGACAGCATGCTGCTGCTATCGCCCAAGCCGGTAACACGGTGCACACTTTTAACCAAACGAGGAAAGAATCACTGTGTAGTCTCCCCAGCTTCGGTGCCATTTAAGAGTTACTTCAACAGCACGTGGTAGCACATCAATACACAATGCTGTTTAAACAACAGACAAAATCTGGAATAAATGAATTCTCCTTCCCGTGTGCTCAGGGAGAAGACATGCTGAAAACAGAGGACATCCTGGAGGTGATCGAGAAAGAGGGCGACTCCATCGCCGTGGTCATGTTCAGCGGGGTTCAGTATTACACCGGCCAGCTGTTCGACATGGCCCGCATCACTGAGGCTGGCCAGAGGAAGGTGAGGAGAGGACGCTCAAATGCCAAACTTTGGTGATTCTCCCATGAGGCCTTGCAGCCACCTTCTCCTTTTTCTCATATTGCTGAAAAGAGAGTGAACAGTTGCAAATGTGTTCAACTGAGATGGGAACAAATTGCTTGGAAGCAAAATATAAAGTAATAAGAGGTGGCTGAAGACTTTTCCTCAGTATCTTAAACTGTATTTTCTGTCTTTCTATGAGGGCTGTTATGTCGGCTTCGACCTCGCCCACGCAGCGGGAAACGTCGACCTGAAGCTCCACGACTGGGGCGTCGACTTCGCCTGCTGGTGCTCCTACAAGGTCAGCTGACAGGAAGCTGTAAATGGAGACTGCAAATGAGGAACTCTATGTGTTGACTATGTGGCTTCTTTTTTTTTTTTTTTTTTGCAGTATATGAACTCAGGTGCTGGTGGTCTCGCCGGGGCATTCATCCATGAGAAACACAAACATACCATCAAACCAACGTAAGAAACGCTCCTTACAGACATTCAGGCTGGAGGTTTTGACCTGATGTGGGTCACATTTGGGTCAAATATTCATTCCCATGTGTGATTTTTAAAGATATTTTCAAATACAAATCCTCACTTTTAAACTCAAGTATCCATTTCTCATAAATCAGTGTCAAATCACATTTTTTCCTCTCAAAAATAATTTCATAGAGAAATAGTGATTAAGTAAAAGTGGCAGACAGAATTGTTCCCTCACAATTTAAATGATCCTTTTAGCACCTAATCAGCTCCCTGTGCCTGTGTCCTTCAGGCTGATGGGATGGTGGGGACACGACCTGAAGACCCGGTTCCAGATGACTAACGGTAAACCCTGATCTCACCCTCAGCTCCTTTCTGAAGCCTGCCGACTTGCTCTTAAAGTTGCTGTTTGCTTCCATCTTGTGGTCGCTTGTGAACATTACAGCTACACCTCTGACCATTTTAACAGCAGATATTTATATTTAGAGTTTAAACAGCTCACCTTTCAGATTCTGAATGAATTTATTTTGTAATAAATCTCCATTTCCTCCTGTTTTCAGTGATGGAGCTGCAGCCCGGAGTGAGCGGCTTCAGGCTGTCAAACCAGCCCGTCCTGCTCGTTTGCCCCCTGCAGGCCAGTCTGGAGGTACTGCAGACATTCATTGCCTGTTTGGGCATTTGATAGTTTTGTTATTTATTCTGGAAGTTTGTTTCTGCCACTGATAGAAGCTTTTATTTTTATTTTTTTGCCATCCACATGTCAAAATGTTGAGTTATTGTCTCAAAATTTCAACCTAGTAGCTTCAAATGTCTGAGAAAATAACTCAAAAAATTGTTCAGTTAAAAGAATAAATATTTACTCTTAACATTTGCCAGAATCAAAATCCCATTTTCAGCTTTTTCCTCATAGTCTCTTTAAATCTGTCCAGGTGTTTAACATGACCAGCATGCAGGCTCTGCGCAGGAAGTCCCTCCTACTGACGGGCTACCTGGAGTATCTGATTAAGCACTACTACACTGAGGACCCGGCTCAGCCTCACAAACCTCACGTCCACATCATCACGCCGTCGGACCCTCAGCAGAGAGGCTGCCAGCTCTCGCTCTCCTTCTCTGTTCACATCAAAAGAGTCTTCGAGGAGCTGGAGAAGAGGGGCGTCGCTGTGAGTAGCTGGGATCATGTCTTACTGTGTCCGAGGAAGTCTGAACACAAATGTGTCCTGCAGGATTTTGCAGTGCAGACACTTTAAAGCAGCACAGTGTGTGTGCGCGCGTGCATGCGTGTGTGTGTTTTGTTCCAAAAATGCATACACAAGGGTTGACTCATACCCCTTACTATGATTGCAGTTCACAAAGCAGAATTTGGAATAGAAAGAATCAAACTGATCAGTTCATTTTAGGATGAATTAGATTCCTGTTATTTTTTTTCTCCCTCTATTAGAAACATGCATGTCAGGATTTTGGGGGAACCAAAGTACAGAGCGCGTTCCCCCACCTCCTTGGCTTGAATTTGGCATTTGTTTTTTGGTTTATTTGGAGGCAGAATTGGCTACAGCTTGTTAGCAAGTACCAAATAAGTAAAATACTAGCTCTAAAGCCAGAGTACTAAAGCCAGAGTACTAAAGCCAGAGTACTAAAGCCAGAGTGCAGACTTGACTGATGACCTTTCAGCACAATTAACTGCACCATATAATTTGTTGGATACATTTTTTAAGAAGCCACCAACAGCAAAAACAGTTCAATGAGTCCAGTTGGCTGAGGTGAAGCCTAGCAGACAGCTTGTGTAGGCATTCATCTTCCCCTAAAAATGCAAATTTAAGCCTAAATATAAATTAAACAAGTGTTTTATATTAAAATTCACTCCCATACAGCTATACTGAAGGGAAAATTATTTATAGAGACCAAAACAGTTTTTGCAGCAGGCTATAAACATGTTTATTTCTGCGGTAAATTTGAACTTTTAAACATGGGAGTCTGTGAGGAGTGACTCACTCTTGGAGGAAGCCTCCAGTGGACATTGGAGGAACTGCGCTTTCTGGCACTTCCTTTTCCTTTTGGTTTAGAAACATACCAGCGGAACCAGTTTGAGCTCTTTTTCTCATTTCCTGTTACCCAGTGTGACATGAGGGAGCCCAGCGTGCTGCGAGTTGCTCCGGTGCCTCTGTACAACTCCTTCAGCGATGTCCATCGCTTCGTCCAAACACTGGGAGAAGCTCTGGCTGCCAGCAAGTGAGACGAGAAGAGAAAAGCCCCCCCCCCCCCCCCCCCCCCCCCCCCCCCCCCCATCCTCCAACTGCTGCATCAAGTCCAATTTTTTAATGATGGTTGTAAAGCTTTATGAAATCCTCGAACACCTCAGGTCTCAAACCGCCTGCCTTTTTGAACCGCTCAGGCCTCATTATCTTCACTGTGTTAGTAAACTCATTGATTTTTTTTAAAAGTTGTATTTGTATCTGATGCAGAGATATCTGTCATGAATTCTCAGGTTTTTTGCTCCACCAGTTCAAAATAAAGCTGAAAACGTTGGATTCAGAGTCAGACGGGAGCCCCGACGTCTCGTCGGGTTTGAGTCTTTTTGTTTCATTGATCGATATTTCAGACCTGAAACCACATCGTCACCAGAGTGGATCCTGCAGCATTAAATATTACATAAACACAGTAACATAAACGTGAAACTGCATGCAAAAATATTATGGTGTAAGCCCTCTTCACACAGATATTGCACATAATCTTAAAGTTGTGTGTGGTTTTATTTGTTATCTAAGTGCAATAATAAAATGTAATAATGTAACGGTGATATAGGGCTTCTGCATGAACAATAGCTGTATGTGAATGCGTGATTAGTTGCAATAGGACTTTTTAATAGTTAAAATCTTGTAATTAAATTGAGAACAGCATAATATACATCATTTGTTGCTACGTGACTCATTTTGTAAGCCTGTACTTCAGCAACCAGTTAAGCCCCCCCCTCCATTGGTTTGGAAAGTCCCGTTTTGAAGCCATTTTGGCCATTTTGGAATTTGGAAACTTCCACAGCCAAGCTGATTCTGACAGAAGACATTTTAGCGACAGTGACAGTCCCGGGTTTGAATCCACTGTCTTGCTGGGACCTTTCTGTGTGGAGTTTGCACGTTCTCTCCAGGTACTCCGGTGTCCTCCCACAGTCCAAAGACCTGCAGTTACTGGGGTTAGCTTAACTGCTGATTCTAAATTGCACAGAGGTGTGGATGTGAGTGTGAATGGTTGTCTGTCTCTCTGTGTTGGCCCTGCGACAGACTGGTGACCTGTACAGGGTGTACCCTACCTCTTGCCTCACAGCTGGGATAGCCCCCCACTATCCTGAGTTGGATAAATGGAAGAGAATGGATGGATGGATGGATTAATTGAGCTATGGCCAAAAACATGTCTTGTTGGCTCATGGTGAGCTTTGAACACCAAGTTCTCATCAGTTTCTCCCTGAAACCAAGTAGATGTTTGTGTTAAATCAATACAAATTACATCAAAGCATCCTGATATAATGCTTTCATAGAAACCTATTTTCTTCTGTTCAGTCCTATTTTTCTAGTTATTATTACTTTTTTAAAATTGTTGTTTTAATGGTACCTTGCCCAGTAACTGAAAGTCTCTTTCTAGTTATTATTATTAAAATTAAAGGTAGTATTTATCACTTCTAAACAGGCTATTAGTGTTAAGGCTTTAACATCAGGTCACACAAATTATTAGTAGCAAAAAAACCCAAAACTTTTTCTGTGTGTTTCTTTGATATAGATGAACATAAACATCTAATTAAAAAAGTGATTGTTCTCAGAGTTAGATGTTCTTTAAACATTGAACTATTTGTCTTAAGAATAAAAAAGGAGAAAGTTAAGAAACAATTCCACAGCTATTTGTTGTGCACATATTTGCTTGCATATGCTATAATTTAATGCTTTATTTGGTGATTTTTAAGACAAGACAAATTAAACTGTAGTCCATGTCAGCTTCTACAGGATGCACGCCTGTTATTTCAGCAGCATTTACATGGCTTTACGCAACAGCACCTGGGAAACGTAATGATGCAATCACACCGAAACTAAACTTACATCACACGTCGTGACTGCGAAAACATTTCCTCTGAAAATGTTGCTGCTGTCGCTCTCACTCCCGCCACCCTTGTGACCCTCCTCTTCAGTGGAGCATTTGGGCGCGACACCCGGCGAGCTCACAGCGTGAGCTTTGCAAATTACAAGACTTCTTTTTTTGGGGGCTGTGAGGGAGGAATCTAATGAAACCCCCGTTTCCTCCCCCTCTCTCCTCCTCACCCGTCTGTACATTACACACATGAGTTAGCCGACAGTCCTCCCCTCACCAATTAACACCTACTTTATTATAACGTTGACTTCTCCCTAATGTTCTTGCATGTGTTTATGCACTATTACCTTGACGGATGCCTATTCCGCGATTAGACATAATTGGCATATCAATATGCAAAACCTAAATGGATTAACCTTCTTTAAAACTAATGAGCACTTGGATGCCCAGCTGGGGAATGGACCAAAATTAGCATTTGTCATCTTTTTGGGATGATGTGAGAATAAATAATTGAAGAGTGGCTGGTATTGTCGTTCCTGGGGCTACTTAACCTTACAGTGACTGTACTGTAAAATGAAAAAAAGAAAAAGGGGAGGAATATGCAGATTTACTGTCTTTAATGATGACCGTGGGCTTGCTGGTGTCACACACACAGACATATACACACACACACACACACACAAATACAAAGCAACTCCATCTTTGCTGAGGACGGTGGACAGTTTTGATAAAGATAAGGGCAAAGTAAACCTGCAGGAGTTTGACAAGCAAAATGATATTTCTGATTAGAAGTGAAGGATTAGAAATATACCCCAAAGAGAAGCACTTATGGGTAAACCAAAGCATTTTTAAGATTGGAAACACTTTCCTGAAAAAGTCTGTCCCATCTTCACAAAGCACACGTGACAGATTATTCTCAGAAGAGCAAAATAAAATACTGAATATTTAACACAATATCGCACACAAGAATGAAGCTGTTACAGTACAAGTGGTTAATGACAACCTACACCACCCCGGTCAAACTGAATTGCTGCCCCCCCCCCCCGACAGACACGTGCACGAAATGGTTGAAGGAAGGCAGAAGGAAAGGGCACCCTGCACCATTGTGTGTGGGAATGCCCAACGTTAAAGTCTGAAAAACTGTTGTTGAGAAGATATCTGATGTTGTATGTGTAAAGGTCCCCCACCAAACCAACTCTGTGTACTAAGTATAAACCCAGAAAACTCTGCTTTCAGCTTGAAACAGTCGACTCTGATTGTTTTATCCTAGAAAAAATGGATTTACCATCGATACGTGTATGGGTGAAAGAGATGGCGCCCTGTGTTGTACTGGAAAAGCAGATTTACGTATAGCTAGAGGGAGGACGATGAGCTTGGGAAGGTGTGGACTTTCTTCACGAGGACATGCAGAGGGTTGGTGTGACAGAGGAGGATGGTGGGGATAGGGTAAGATAGTGGAAGGTGACCCCTAAAAGGAGCAGATGAAAGAAGAAGAAGAAGAAGAAGAAGAATCTTGAGTGTGACCACAGGACCGTAGTGATATGATTTCTGCACATTTGAATCTGGTTTGGTTTTAAGGTTATTTTTTTAACCAATAATGATAATGAATTTGAATCTATAAACGAATTAAACTTTTAAATAAACGGATGTCCTCAAAGGCATAAGTGTATCACGACTGCACCATGGATGGCTGCGTGGTAGGCAGGATCGGACCCCAGACAGAAGAAAACTGTGGTTTATTAAAGGTGGTTTATCCAGTCACACTGGAGCTGGACAGGTGCCAGAAATAAATACAAAACTTAGTGGCAGGGTGACACACAGTGAGGTAAACATTGATGACGACACAACAATAAACGAGGGAAAAACACAGACAATATATACACAAAGACTAACAAGGGAACAGGCAACAGGTGAGGCGCACAGGTGCGGGGAATCACAAGACAGGAAGTAAAATTAAACACAGCATAAGTAACGAAGACTGTCAAAGTAAAACAGGAAACACATAAGCATAGAGACAAATAAATCCAGGCAAACGGCCAAAGTGACAAATAAGAAGTAAGAGTTTTTAAATCAGATTTATGGAAGGGGGCCCAGGACTGTACCGAGTGGGGTTGTTTTAGTGTTTCCAAAGTGGCAGAGGAGCCGGTACCTGAACATTCTCACAGGAATGTTTTTTGTTTGTTAAACCACTTAACGCTGACCTATGAATCATTCAAGCATTAAAAAAGCCCCTAATTCAAGGGATGAACCAGTGTTGTGTCTGCACACAAAAAGCAACTCAGCAAAGAACCCATTTTAAATTGTATCTTTAGGCACTTTGTTACTAGCAGCCTGTCACAAACATACATCATGACACAGGACCTGAGAGAAGCATCTGGACCTTCAGCTCATCCATCTACTGTTCACTGAAACCTCATCAGAAATGGTCTCAGTGGAAAGGTGGCTGTCAAGAAGCCATTCTTAAGGAGGAGAGTCAGGGAGAAAAGGCTGAGGTATGCCACATTACACAAGAACTGGACTGAAAATCAGTAGCAACAGGTCTGATGGAGGGATGGATCCACATTTGGCATTATTGAAGCAGTGTGGGATCATCCTGACAGAGAACAGAACAAAAGGCAGAAACATCCAAAGAAGAGCTTTGAATGTCCTTCAAGAAGCCTGACAACAGGTTGCCACTACAGCACCCCTCACTGAGCCGGCAACACATGTACCAAAAGCAACTGCAGGGGCCCGGGTTTAAGTTCACCCCGGACCATTTCCCATGTGTCATTCACCCTCAGTCTTTCCCTGCTTTCCTGCCAACTCTCTCTTACTGGCCTATCCAATAAAGACAACAAATAAATCTTTAAAAAATAAGTCTGGAGAACTTACTAAAGAAATGAGAAGAAAGCTGCCTCAGAGAGTTCAGGCTGTGTTGAAGAATAAAGGTGGTCACACCAAATATTGACTTCCAAGCTTGTTGTACAAACTCTGGTTTTGCCTTATTTACTGTATTTCCATGTGTGTTTGTACACGTTTCAATAACTCTCTGCACCTAATTCCCATTTTTCTAGCAAAATATAAAGAAATGAGGGGTGGCCCAAGACTTTTGCACAGAACTGCATACCATAAATTAAATGAAAAAGATTGTCCCCATCCAATCCCGAACCTTTGATTGGTTCCTGGCATCCTTCTGCTTGCTGTGTCTTCAGTCTTTATGTGCAGGGACACACAAAGCTGAACTCCCCAGGCTGAACGCTGGTCGATGGTGGCAGCAGTTAACAGGTAATAGGGATTGAGAGCTGCATGAATCAGAACTAATTACCTTAAATAGCCACAGCCTCAGGCTTATTTTTCCAGTCCACGTCTCTCCAATTTGACAGCTGGCAAAGGTAGCTGCTGCTGCTGTGGCGGTGGCGAGGTGCTGTGTGGGACTTTTTCATCCCATTAATTAATTGCAGAGGAACTAAACCGTGAAAAGCTACAGACGGGAACTTTAGTGACCGCTCTCTTGGCAGGTCTGCTGTGACAGCCACCGAGGGGAAGTACCCATTAATAGAGTCAGGTACAGAATGAAAACGGTGAAATAAAAAAAAATGGGGCTGGATTAGTTTTGGGTGGTTTAACTTCATTTGAAGCCGAACTGAACTCGGAGCTATCAAAGAATTCCATCAAATGGAGTTTAAAGCGGATATAAAAAAAAAAAAAGCAGCTCGTTGTTCAAGGGTTTTGTTTGAAGAACAGACTTCATGAATAAGAGAAGAAATCACAATAGAGACAAGAAAAAGGCAAAATATTAGCCGAAAAGAAAAAAGAAAGGAAGCGAGGGAAGGGGTGCTCTGTGCTCAGATGATTTGGAATCAGATACTACAACCTTGTTAGCATCGCAAGCTTATTTCCATATTAACGACCCCTTCAGAACCTTCAAAGTAATGAATAATTGACAACAAATGAAATGTTTTGATTGTCGTCAGCGCCCGGCGTGTTTAATGTTTCATATGTTGCTTTCCAGCTAATTATGGAGATGGCACATTTGTCAGAAATACATCCCCCTCGCAACCCCTGCGCAACCCTCCCACCGTCCTCCGCAGATGCCCCGTCTTTTCAGGCAGGGGGGGGGGGTGGGCAGGGGTGCAGACAGACACACACACCCCGTTGTAATTAGCTAGCAGGGAGTGCTCAGTGACCTGCGAGGGAGTCGAATGGCTGCCGCCGCTCACGGCCATTTTTTGGCCGCAGAGACAGCAGAACCTCTGAGGCAGAAGAGCTGATGTGATTACTGATGTAACAAAATGGAGAGGTGGTTTGGAAAGAGAGCGGGGAAGCAAGTACAAACTGTCCTGCACCACTTTTGCATGACGGGGGGTTGTACAACTCGATTGTAAAACTTCAGTAAGACAGGTTTGATTGTAACATCTGTACAGACCCTTCTAGATTAGAGTTACTGCATTTGTTTTCACTTTGAAAGATGGTTGGCTCTATTGTGGTTAGTCCGTGGATTTTAACTTGCTTTGGTTTTGAATTTTACTCATTAGTACAAAAAAAAAAGTGTGTGAATGCATGTGCTGATAAAAAAAATACCAGCCTAATATTGTGTAGGTCCCCCACATGAGAACTCCAGGGGTGTCCAGCGGTGTGTAGCACCAGGACATTGGGAGTAGATTCTCAGGGTTTTGCAGGCCTCAGAGGATCAGGTTCTCTCTTGTGGCACCTCCACAGATGCTTGATTGGATTCAGTCCTGGGGAGTTTGGGCTGCTGGGTATATCTGTCAAAGGAAGAACTTCACAAGGTTTCCTAGCAGAACATGGCATTGTAACTGGTACATGGACCGGTACTTAAATAGTACTTTCTTACTACAAGCCTCATTCACCCATTCAAGCACCTTTGTCTATGCCTAAGTGCTGGTGTTACAGATGTGGACGAAACCTTCCATTAAAGAAAAAAAAACAAAAAAACACAATAGTCACCGAAATAACTTGAAACTGACAAAAGTAATGATAAATAAAGGTTTACTGAAAATCAACATTGATTTTGAATTATAGTTCAGCGGAATCTTTTTCTAACCAAACTGGCCTGGACAAAAATGATGGTACCCTTAACTTAATATTTTGTTGCACAACCTTTTGAAGCAAGATGGTCTTGTAGCCTTTACCTCAAACACGCTTGCCATTAATAGTTTTTCTCGTCTCCTGAGACAGCTCTCTCCTTAACTTTCTGCTGTCCATATTCATGTGAGTTCTTTCTTTTTTTTTTGCACATTTGTCACACTCAAACAAATCTGAACATTAGACAGAGACAACCAGACTATATTACAAAATGCAGATTTTAAATAATGACTTCATATATTAAGGGGAAAAATGCTTTCCAAACCTACAGTTCCTGGCCCCTGAAAAAGTAACTGTCCCTAAGCCTAATAATGGATTGTGCCATCGTTAGCAGCAAGAACTACAATTTTGTGATAACTGGCAATGAGTCACATTAGAGTGCAGACTCATTCTTTGTTTGCAGAATTGTTTTAATTCAGCCACACTGGAGGGTTTTCCAGCCTGAACGGCCTGTTTAAGGTCAAAGCATCTCAATCTGACTTTGACTTGGCCACTCCAAAACCATCATGTAGTTTGTTTTTTGGTGGACTAACTGTTGCATTTTGGATCAGTGTCCTGCTGCATAACTCAAGTGCTCTTGAGCTTTAGGGCATGAACTGATGGTCGAATATCCTCCTTCAGGATTTTTTGGTAAAGAGCAGAATTCATGGTTCCATCAGTAACATCAAGTCGTCCTGCAGCAGCAAAGCAGCCCCAGACCATCACACTACCACCACCGTGTCTGACTGTTGGTCTGATGTTTTTCTTTTTATGAAATGCTGTGTTAGTTTATGCAAATGTAACGGGACTCAAACCTTCCAAAAAGTTCAGCTTTTGTCTCATCAGTCCACAGAATATTTTCTGGGGGATCATCAAGATGTTTTTTGGCAAATGTGAGACGAGCCTTTGTGTTCTTGTTGGTCAGCAGTGGTTTTCTCCTTGAACTCTCCTTGAACTCTCTGTCTTATTGTTGAATCATGAACTCTGACCTTAACTGAGGCAAATGAGGCCTGCAGTTCTTTACATGTTGTTCTGGGTTCTTTTGTTACCTCCTGGATGAGTCGTCGATGACCTCTTGGAGTAATTTTGGTAGGTCGGCAACTCCTGGGAAGGTTTGCCACTGTTCCAAGTTTGGCTCTCACCATTGTTTGTTGGAGTCCCAAAGCCTTAGAAATGGCTTTGTAACCACTTCCAGACTGATAGATGTCAGTGACTTTGTTTCTCAGCTGTTTCTTTAGATTGTGGCATGACGTGTTGCTGTTTGAGATCTTTTAGCCTGCTTCACTTTGTCAGGCACGTTCTATTTAAGTGATTTCTTGATTTAGCAGGAACTTGTCTTTCCAAAAAACGTGGTTAATCACAGTTAATTTATGATTTAACAAGTGAGGGCAATTACTTTTTTCACAGCACCGTAGATAGAAAAACTATAAAGAGAGAACAAAGTATGTCAATGGGAAAAGAGAGACAAAGAAAGAAAGGATCAATGATTGGTGTGCCACGAGCTGGTAGAAATAAATAGAAATCATGCCAGTGCAGTATTACCTGTGTAGAAACATGTAAGAACAAGTCTGACTGCAGCATCAGTACCTGGGAACATTTTTTATGTGCAAGTACTCCTTCTCTGGAAATATGGACACCATCGGCTGGACCGTTATGGGGGGCTGGCTGCATCTTCAGAGTGATAATTTAACCACAGAGCAAATTAAAGAGAGGAAGTCCTCTGTTACCAATGAAGGAGGTATCATCAACTCCAGTCAGACTTGGTGAGATCAACAGGATGAGCCTGTGTGTCTGTAAAAATCAAAATCGGGTGATTTCAACTCAAATTTTCCCTTAAATGTGACTGAGCCTGAAATGATATTAAATCCCAGCTGCCCCCCCCCCCTGCACTTCATCCCTGAAAACATCTTTTCAGACACGGTTAGTCTGCGATCAACTTGTCGTGCAGACACCTTGTCTCTCTGATGCACCTTTACGAGACGACAGACAAACCGGAGCTGACAGAGGTCGTCTGTGTCACGCTGACAGACAGCTGGAGAGAGCGTGAGCACTATATTTAAACTACAAGTGTTTGTTTGTGTACATTTGTGCGAGCTCGAGTGTTTATCTGAGCGTGTGTGTGTGTGTGATGGTTCAGTCAGGTCAGTGTATCCTGAAGACACTGTCAGGCGGGATTGATTTCCTCTCTCTCGATCCGTGGACACATTCCTGTAACACAGCTGACCCCCCGAGTTGCGTTACCTTGTCATTTTGCGACATGGATCAAAGCCCAGACGAGCTCGAAATAGCCGCACGGTGACCTTGAACTCTTGGAGGAAGTGGGGGAGGAGATGTGAGTGACAGGACAGAGGTTCAGAGTCAGATTTCAGGCAATGGTTTTGACCTAAAAATGAACCTGAGCTGCCTCAAGTTCATAGAAATGAACCCAAAAATGAATAAACAAAGAAATCAATATACATTGCCCTTTTTTTGAAGCTTGGAAAACATGGTATTCGGAGTCACTGGTGTTCACGGGCGTGATTTTGTTGAGTTATTGATCAAACGTAATCTTTCTGAACACGTTCCACTTCAAATGTACCGCAAATAAATCAAAGTTTCTGATGCTGTGAAGAGCCTGCTTCAAAGTACAAGCTTTATATGATATGCACAAAACTACAAACACTCCTATTAGTCATGTCAATGCACGAATGTTAAGATTTGTTACTAAACTTAAACCATTTCTAGAAAAAGTCATTCCTGCTTTTATTACATCCAGAGTGGATCGCTACGATTCATTATCTATTGGACTGAGCAGCAGCTTCAAAATGCTGCCGTTAGACTCCTGACAGGGACACGGAAGCGTGATCGTGTTTCTCCCGTTCTTGAATTGATGCACTGGCTTCCTGTCAAGACCAGGATCAATTTCAAAACATTGTTGCTCACATATAAATTCTTGCACGGGCTCGTCCCAGGTTATCTGTCAGATCTTTTACAATAACATGTCCCATGCTGCTCACTTAGGCCATTGATCAGCAGCTTCCAATTATTCCCAGTTATTCCCGATTGGCTTGTACAAGTGACCGGGCATTCTCAGCCTCAGCTCAGAAACTCTGGAATTGTTTATTGTGGTTTAACAATGCAAATGAATAATTACTCACCTGTAGCACTTTTGTAAAGGATTACACTTCTGATAAAAACTCCGCTCACTCTAAGAAGCTGTCAGTCGATCACAATCCAAACAGCTTTATCGCCACGTGCTAAAAATGGTAAAGTCAGCGGCATCACTAATTGGACAAATGATTATTATTTCATCCAGCAGTGTGAAATAAAGACTTCAAAGCGTGACTTGTTGGGTTGAGGGAGTTAAATATTAGCTTAAATATTATATCAGGGTGTCGAATCTTCCAGTTTAGTGAAGCAAATATATCCACTGAGAGTTATAAAATTAACATTACACAGCTGTTTTTGTGATGTATAGCTGTGAATATAGATTTAAAGAGCTGGTACCACTGGTACAGATATGTGGATGACACCTGGGTCAAAATCAAAACCCAAGAAGTAGAAGCCTTCACTCGCCACATCAACTCAGTGGATAAATACATAAGTTTTACCAGGGAGGGCACCAGGAATAACAGGTTACCATTCCTGGACTGTGCGGTGCTTATTGAGGAAGATGGAAGCCTCAACACTGAAGTTTACCAGAAGCCCACACACACAGACCAGTATCTCCTCTTTGACTCCCACCATCCACTGGAACACAAACTCAGATCAGGACCCTGGAACACCGGGCAGAAAGTGTTCCCTCTGAGGCAGAAGGGAAACAAAAGGAACACACACATGTAAAGAAAGTCCTCAGAACACGTGGTTATCCCAACTGGGCTTTCATCAAATTATCCAAGATGCACAAGAAAGATCAAACACAAACTAGAGAGAATAGGAAGGACAAGAGGAACAAAATTATCATCCCCTATGTGGCAGGCTGGTCAGAGAAACTTAGAAGAATTTTCTCCAAGCATCACATCCCAGTATACTTCAAAGCAAGTCACACCCTAAAACGAAAACTGGTCCATCCCAAGGACCAACCCCCCAAACACAAGATCAGCGATGTAGTGTATGCTGTCCAGTGCAGTGAAGAGTGCTCGGACCTCTACAGTGGAGAAACCAAACACCCTCTTCACAAATGAATGGCACAACACAGAAGAGCCACCTCGACAGGACAAGACTCTGACGTCTGCATCTAAAGGAGAACGCGCACTCTTTTGAGGATGCCAATGTTCACACAGGTGGTGGAGGAGTACAAGTACCTCGGTATCCTCATCAACAAGAGGCTGAGCTGGAAGACCAACACAGTTGAGCTGGCTCTATTTACTAAGGAAGCTGAGATCCTTCAAAATGTTTGGTATTTCCCGTCTCTCGGTTGTGTTGTGCTGTGCTCTGCTGGTGACGCCAACAGACTGAATAATCTGATCAGGAAGGCCGGCTCTGTGATTGGCTGTAAGTTGGACACTTGTGCAGCTGTGGTGGAGAGGAGGCCACTGACCACCCTGTGCACCACTTACTGGGTGGGCAGCAGATCACCATCTCTAACAGACTGATTCAGCTCCACTGCCATAAGGACAGACAAGGTTCAAGGTTGCAGGGGGGCTGGAGCCAGCTGTCATTGGTTGAGAGGAAAGGTACGCTCTGAGCAGGTCGCCAGGCTGTCGCACGTGATACTGTAAGGACAGTCAATTCATGTGGCACATTTCTAGAGTTGAGCTTAGGGTGAAAAAGAAATTCACATGTATGAATAATTGCAGCGGTTACATAATCGTCTAACAAGCAAAAGATTCCCGGTTCGACCCCAGGAGGAGACTCAAATCTCAAACGTGGCGACCCCTTTGTGAACAAGGGAGACGCTGAAAGTAGCTTCATGAACAATAACTCAAAGATCAACCAATCAGACGTTACGGGGTCTGTACAGCTGGCTGTGTGAGTTTTTTCTCAGCTTTCTTTTTTTTCACTATAAGCAGCCCTAATATGCTGCAGTAGATTCACAAACATCAAAATCCAAAATAGATAAATAATATAATTGTATTACTCTATGACACCCATTTACAGCTACAGGGAATAAGATGAATACGATGCTTGTTTTACATATAAACATACATGAATTATATGTATGATTAGTAGGAAAACGTACCTTTAAACCAGCAAGATTATCATTTTAATACACTAATAATGATCCAGTGGAAGAGGTCATTCTGCCTGACTTTTACTTTTACTTTACACACAATTCTTACATGTTTAGTGTTTTGTAGTATCTTATTGCTGCTTTAAATTAATTAAATGGATGGAATAATTTTCCCACCAAAGATACAGACCTGCAGTTCTAATCAAAAAACAAAGATTTTTATATCCTGGCCTCTTTAAAATAACATGTCTTTTAAAGCTATTTTTTGTCTAAAGGATTTCTGAGCAGGATGGGAAACGGTCTGAAAACCAAAGCAGCAGTGACAGTCAGATACTATGAATACAATCATGCAGAACCAGCATGCAAAAATGCACAAAATTAAATG
Organism: Archocentrus centrarchus; assembly: GCF_007364275.1. Lineage (NCBI taxonomy): Eukaryota > Metazoa > Chordata > Actinopteri > Cichliformes > Cichlidae > Archocentrus > Archocentrus centrarchus. The sequence continues at coordinate 11,973,259 of NC_044347.1, read as the reverse complement.
AAAAACATGCCAAATCCTGCCATGAAAACGCCGAAGGAAAGCAAAATCATGCAGCTTTAAATAAACACAATTTCCCTCTGAAATTCATTCATAGGACACTTCCACCAAGCAACCAGTAGAGGGCAGGACAGCACCAGGAAACACATGAACTCCAACCAAGCAGATTCTCACACCACAGCTCACCGTGATCTTTGACCCCACTCAGCTGCAGCTTACAAGGAGCCTGAGAAACAACGTGTTTGTCACAGAATCATTACCTTTACCCAGTTATTAAACATGCTGCATCCTCCCTGAAAAAAAAATTCAAACACTTCTTTTTAAGCTTTGAACTTTGAGCTGCAGATTGTTGAACTTTCTGTTCATGTTAAAAAAAACAAACAGCTGTAATAAAAACAATATCAGAGGCTCCAGACTCCTGCAGATAACATTATGATGATCAAATATTACATTCTGATTCACAAAGACACTTCACATGAGTCCAGATTGATGGCACCCATAAAAAAAAGCTGCAAAAACAGCTCAGTTTGAACTGTTAAAAGTCACTTTCTTTTCAAAAGAAATGAAAGCCTGGCTGTGGAGGTCACTCTTTTCTTTTAAACTGTGGTGTCCTTGTTTGATTAGAAAAGAAGAAGAAGAAGAAAGCAGTGGCTCTGCATCAATATTAAATCTGCCATTAAAATCAGTTTAATTTCAAAAACAAATGAGGGTCAACACAGAATTTTTAAACTGTTTTTTTTCGTGCAAAATGTTTCAGTAACAGTAATCATTGTTTTTTTTTTGTTCTTTTACATTTATTCCTCATTTTTCTTAATCTCTGAATATCTCAGAAATCTATGTAAAGCAACATTTTACAGGCATTTATTTATCAAATTACTTACATTGTATGACCATAAATTTAATTGAGACCTGTATAGACTTTTAGTCTATGGCAGCCTGGAAGGAACATAAAACATTGTGACTGGGTCAATACAAAAGGCAGACATCAGGGGCTGTGATGTGTTCTTGTACCAAGACAGAAAAAAACTACAGCTACACTCAGGTAAAGAGTCAGATGCCAAACATGAGATTTTGATATATCCATCTTCTAAAACTAACACACACAAATAGATCATCATTGTTTTGGTCTTTAAACACTGCTTCCTATTTCTGTTAACTGTTATTTCACACGTTTTCTTTACTTAAAGGTCAGCATTAAAAAAAACTTTCAAAATGAACTAAACCTCTCAACAGAATGTGAAAAAACAACTGCTGTAACATATGTATTGTGTATGTATTGTATTGAAGAGATATCAACTGAAGCTGGAACAAGGGTGGACTGTGCTTTTATGTAATACAACTTTGTACCATTCACTATAACCTTTATTTAACGGGGCAAGTTGTTAATAACATCTTCTTATTGACAATGAAGGCATTTAGAAAATTAGATTAGCTAGTTATGCTAGCAGTTGTCCTCTTTTAGACTGAAAATTCAAACCTAACAGCACATCTTTGACTAAGTGCAAAAGATCTGATACTTCAAAAAAAGTTTTTAAAATACAAAGGGAACTCAAAGGGAAATTAGAATGGAATAGTGAATGATAGGTAGCTCTAAACATTAACAGTAACACATAAATCTGCTAAGTAGCATAAATCTGCATTAATATTAGCAAGGTATGAAAGTCAGCTTCGAGTTTCAGACTGAAAATTCAAAACTAACAGTGTAGCCGCTTCCCAAGGCTTTTGAATTTTGTGAAGGAACAAATGCGACTACTCTGTTTAAATAAATATATTTTAATAGAATTTAAATATTCATATTTATTAGGTAGCACTAAAGTTCAAAACAGTGCTACTGTTAGCAAAGTAGGCTAACTAGCATCTTCTTTTAACTGAAAATACAGGCGTAACAGCAAAAGCATTGCTCAAGAGTGTTGAATGCTATGAAGGGAAAAAAAAGCCCCCTTTTAGTTATAATTTAGTTCTGCTGGTTTAAGAGGGGACTATAGTGTAAAAGTAAAATAGAATGGGAGGATAAAAATCCTGTGCAGTCTCTCATAAAGTAGAACAATATTGAGACTTTAAGATTTTCATCTGCAGGAACAAACCTGATCCAGCCTCCACTGTTAAAAAAATAAATAAAAATAATATATAAGATAATATATAAGATCTTATAAAAATAATTTATAAGATAGAAATATTTATAATACATAAATAAATAGTAAAATGAAGAGTAATCTTGGTAACAGTAGGTCATATAGTACATACATCATACAGTAGAGACTCTCTGCAGATCAGCTGATTGACCTCATTTCATCCACTGTATGGTGCGAGTTGCCTGCGTCATCTGGTCCACCATCCTACTCCTCACATACACACACACACATACACACACACACACAGAGTGAGAAAGTGCTGAGGCCCAGCTGGGTGAGCGAGCTGCTCCCGCTCTTTCTCTCTCTCTGAGAGCTATTTGGTTGGTTATGGATCCCTGAGGGACGCCGCTGCCTCCTGTGAGTGGGGGATCCATGCCAGGCCCTCGGTCGAACTCTGTGTGTGTGTGTGTGTGTGTGTGTATGTGTGTGTGCGCGCGCGTGTGTGTGTGTGTGTGTGTGTGTGCAGACATAACTCTGGCTGGCACTTTCTCAAACATGTGCCAAAAGACAACCAAACAGTGAGTGTGTCTGTTTGTGTGTGTGTGTGGAGGTGCGTTCATGCAAACACAATGCATGAAGAGTTCAGCTCTCACGCAGCACAACATGATTTTTAAAAGGCCAAAACTAATGCTAATTGTCTACAAATCTAAACATTTTAGACCAAATAAATAAATAAATATTGTAGAATCTTATACAAATTATTTTTACTTTTTATGCTGCTACTTTTTAAAAGAAGCTAACACTCATGGACCACTAGTGCCAGGTTGGACCCCTGTTTACCTTCAGAGCTGCTTTAATTCTTCACGGCACAGGTTCAACAAGGTGCTGGAAACATTCCTCAGAGATTTTGGTCCATGTTGACATGATACATCACACAGTTGCTGCAGATTTGTCAGCTGCACATCCATGATGAGAATCTCCCGTTCCACCACATCCAAAAGGTGCTCTGTTGGATTGAAATCTGGTGACTGCAAAGGCCATTTGAGTACAGAGAACTTCAAGTACAGTGAACTGGTTCAAGAAACCAGTTAGAGATGGTTTGAGCTTTGTGACATGTTGCTTTGCATGGTCAGTAACAATACTCAGGTAGGCTGTGGAGTCTAAACAATGCTCAGTTGGTACTAAGGAGTTTAAAGTGTGCCAAGAAAATATGCCCGACACCATTACATCACCAGCTGCAGCAAGAACTGTTGATAAAAAGGGAGGATGGGCCCATGCTTTTGTGTTCACACCAAATTCTGACCCTTCCATTTGAATGTTGCAGCAGAAATCAAGACTTATCAGACCAGGAAACATTTTTTTTTCTTCTATTGTCCAGGTTTGGTGAGCCTGTGTGAAATGTAGCCTCAGGTTCCTGTTCTTAGCTGACCGCATCTGGTGTGGTCTTCTGCTGCTGTTGAGATGCTCTTCTGCAAAGCTTGGTTGTAACAAGTGGTTGTTTGAGTTACTGTTGCCTTTCTATCAGTTCAAAGCAGTCTGGCCACTCCCCTCTGATCAACAAGGTGTTTTCACCCAGAGTACTGTCGCTCACTGAATATTTACTCATGTTCAGACCATTCTCTGTAAATCTTAGAGAAGGCTGTGTAGGAAAATCCCAGTAGATCAGCAGTTTCTCACCCACCTGGCACCAACAACCATGCCATATTGAAGTGGTCAGTGAATGTAATTCAAAAACTGAAAATATTCCAGGTTTTCTAGCAGCTTTGAAGGAGAAATCTGAAACGAAATTAAAAGATTAAAAAAAAAAAAGATAAGACCTGATACTAAGCCTTACAATTAAATTTGTAAAAAGATTTTCAAAACTCATCTTCAAAGAGTCAGATTAGAATCAGAAAGCAATGGTTAACACCAGTAAGCGCTAATATAAGCTAGGTAGACTGTTAGCACATGAAAATGACTGAAAGCACAGAGTTAAAAGCTTTGTCCCTCCAGAGTGGCAAATGTTGTTATGGGACAAATCCTGCTGGTTTTGAAAAAGAAATATAATTCAAAATTTCAACATGTTTTCCTAGCGGTTTTGTAGCCCACGGTTGGAGTGCAGCTTCTTAACAGTGATGCTAACTCTTCAAATTTTAAAATGTAAATCATATTAAGTATAAAATATTTGATTCTTAAAATGTTCTTAAAAACAATAAACCATCTTCAGAGTGAAACTAAGATTAAAGAGAGATAGTTAATGGTAGAAAGCATTAAAAGTTGCTTTGCGTAGTTTAGCGCTACTAGCAACGTAGATTAATTAGCTTCCATTTCTAGGCTGAAAATACAAATATAACAGAACAGCAGCTACTCCAGCATGTGAAGGAGCAAAACATCCATAATAACCTTTAGCATTTTTTATTTTTACAGGTTTAAGAGAGAACTAGCACCTCGTGCTGTTTTTTTTATCCTATAAAACTATGCCTCATGACAGCAGATGTGGTGCAATAGGTCAAAAAAAGAGAGGACTTTCTAATGGGAGAGTGGGTTGAAAACAAAAGTTATTATTTACAATTCCTACATAATGAGGAGAGAGCTTAAATTCTCATGTTATTTAATTATTTTTTTTCCCTGTTTTTTCTGTTGTTGCTTTAAAAGCCATATACGACTAATTAAAACTATGTTGTAGTAGTGTTTGTAGGTCAAACATGGAAAAGATCGACAGAAAGAACTGAAATTTTAAAAGTTATATTAAGTATAATAATATTTCCAAAAAAGGTTTGTTTCTCATTATACAAAAAGTCAGATTCATCTCTGCAAACCTAATTTAAAATAAATAAACTTGCCACCTTTATTTTGAAAATCGTCTATTTATCTATCGCAATTTTTTATTTACCAGGTCAGATTTACTGTCTTCGCTCAATATTTCTCTTAAAGGTCCAATTATTTCAATCACAATTTTTCAGATTCTCGATATGTTTTGGGGGGCCATTGGTAAAGTTTTACTATCTGTAAGCGCTCTTTTGTTATCTCTAAATATTCATCCTGTTCTACACACTTTGCTTATTGTCGTACCCAGTTTAAGTCACCAAAATGGTGTTTTGCTCTTTTTTGCTTTCATCATCCGACGCTTCAGTCTATGGAGCGCTTTCAAACTGCTTCTGCGCCACTAAAAAGTCGACACGGACTGTTTGCAGCTGTGGGAGATTCTGTATATTTTTGACCTCTTTCTCTTCGCTTTACATTCTTCATCGAAAACCTGACGGAGACGGATGCAAATGGTGTTGTTGGTGCCGAGTTTTAATTGTGTGTCAATCCTGCTGCTTTGGCTCTTTGCATATGTAATAAAACTACTTTTCTTTTCACCCCCTGAGCTCTAAATTTCCAGCTCTTAGTTTCAGTTTCTGCGTCGCCTTTTTCTGGCTTCAACAACTTTGTTCCATTTCTCATTCTCTGGCATAATTACAGCTTTATAGCATTCTCCACTGCTTGGGCATGCTGTAGATATCGCCCCCTCCCTTTCCGCTCTCTCTCTCTCTCTTTTTTTTTTTTTTTTTGTCTTTTTTGGTTTGGCTCTCATTAATAATTCACAGAAAGAGACTGGGAAATTTTAGTGCAATTTGCAGCTGCTGAATCCCAGTTATTGTTTTGCAGGGTGTTGCACAGAGAAAGAAAACCTCGGACGAAGGCTTTGTAGCCCTGAATGTAATTTGGCTGCATGTATCTGACAGGCCTCACATCATTAGGGGGAGGTGAAGTAGATGCAGTGGGGGCAGCTTCGTCCAGACAGTCAAACACACTGTCCTCATCTGTCGCTCCAAAGCCCCGACACTCTGTTTCCTTAATGCTTTTAGATGCTGTTTGTTCATATTTAGGCCTGATAACTATCTATGTTTTATTCCGTTTGTTTGCATCCGACCAGGCAGGCGCTGAATTATTCAAAGTGGGCCGAGCGCAAAGAGGAAACTTTGGGCTGCTTTTCTTTTTAAAAAGAAAAGACCACACGCTACTTTAAAGAGCATCCATGGATGAATTTATCAATTTTTTTTTTTTTTTTTTAGCCCTGCAGGGAACCATTGTTCTTTAATGCTCGGCTCTTGTGTTTCCTCTTTATGTCCGAGTTTTCAAATATCTAATACAATGCAAAAAATAAAAAGTTAAATAATCCCAAAACTGATGTCTGTCTCTTATCAGACAAAGTAGCAGGTAGAAGATGTAGATACTAAATTTCAAACCTCAAGTGTTGCCTGTAAAAACTCAAAATCCAGCCATCAAATCTTTGTGAAAAGCAGGATGTGATCAATCAAAGCAATGGGCCAAACATGTCTAATATTATACTTCCCTTTCATCCTGGATTATATTGTTTAGGTCTTACATACATAAATTGTAAGGCATATGTGTTTTACATACAATTATGTCCATATAAAGGCCTCAAAAATACAAATAAAAATCAACAAAAAGTTGCCTCATCATCACGTAGCCGAGTAAAAAGAACATCTTCTGATTACATTTTTACAAGTAGGACACCATACATAAGGTTTTTATGGGTCATAACACAATATATCATGATGTAACGGCACATATTTCTAAAAGTCTCGCAGAGATGACTCATGACATCATGATTGTGTGGGAAATGTCCATAAAAAGGTACAGGAAGTAGGAAGCTTGAACATGTAGTTTGACAAAAACATACCAAATCATAAATTACTTTTGAGAACCTAAACTGCAACCCAGTCTCATGGCAGTTTATGATACAGTCACAACATTTAATCTACAGATTTGTGTTGCTGAGCATAAATTTTCAAATTTTTTTTTTTCTCGACATGAAACATTTTGTGTTCCTGAATATCAGTCTGCTCTCACTGATTAAAAAGCAAAAAGAAAAGCCCACATTTGGTGGTTGGAGGGGTGGCAGAGGAGTGCGTTATCTCTAAACTTCATGCCACAGATCTGAGCTCGAGTCCTAAATGTCAGATTTTCACATATTATTTGTGTAATTTTTAAATCTTGATGATCAGCCTGTCTGATGTGTCTGATTTTACACCGTGGATGCCGTTCCTGACACGACCCTCCCCATTTTCTCCGGGCTTGGGACCAGCTTGTGCCCCCTGCACCATTTTTATGATTTTTAAATATATTATTGATATATTATTAACTAAAAATATGTCACTTCATGAGGTTTATTAAAAATGACTTTGTTAGGGTTAGTCAACTTTAGAAAAAGTTCATCCTTTGGTTACATCTTTGAAAGCTTTTTTTTTCTTGTTTGCCATGACACCTTCCTGCTTTCTCTTCAAAAATACATTCTTCTGACACAAAATATTCTTCCCATTGAAATACATTATATTCAAATGATCAAGAAACATAATAATCTGTGTTGTACACAGAAAAAATTTGTTTTTCGTGGAAAAATATATTTTTCCAAAAGACCGAACTGCAAAGTTCTCTCCCAGACTGATGCTGAATTGTGATTTAATGAACCAAATTTGCAAATGCAGATTTTTGCATTTTCTTACATTATGATTTACAATTCTCTTTGGATTGTGTCTGATTACTCAGATAAAATAAAATTAGCACTGGATTTCAGGAAATTGCAGCGTACATTCTTCTGTTGTTTTACATGTAAATCTTTAAAGAATAATCAGTATTTGCAGGCCAAATGAGGGACTTTGTATTATTCCGCAGCTGTAGGTATTACAAATAACATACTTTTCCCTCAAAACCTCAAACTTAAAGAAAACTTGTGGATAACAGTACAAGTTAATTAAAATGGCTTTAGCTGCATGAAACAAATAGAGCCATTTCGATATGAACAAAAAATGTACAGACACCATACTGTGGAGGTGATGAATCACCCAGTTCACTGCTTTGTTTTCCCTAAATTACAAACTGGAGCTTTAACCTTAAAATCAAACCTCAGTGTGAGTCAGAAATGTTGTTGATGAACTGATTTTACAGACGAACCATTTACCGTCAGACTTGAGGATTGATGGTGCTTTGCTGCATCCGAGCATCCTCAGCCAGACTTGAATATGGATCTTTTGGTTTAAATAATATGATGTGTAAATCTGTTAAATATATATATTCAAAACTTAAGACTTTAAAAAATGTTTGTGTTCATCCTTTTAAATTCTGATTCTTGTCACAGAAACAAAACCTGAGATCAAAAATGCTCAAAAAAATTCTGGATGATAAACAATCATATTTGTTACAATTTTAACGAACACAACGGTGCAACAAAACATTCAGATCTGAGTATTTAAAATGTAAGACTTAAGCTTCTTTCATTCTCTCTTTCAGATAATAAAACAGTATTTTCATTCATTTACATAAAACTTATTAAACGCATTCGACTCCTCCGTGTTTAAAATGGAAGGAAAGTAATTTGTTTATCATGTGTCATTTGCCAGTGTGTGGCATGCATGTGCATGTGTGAATTCACCATCCACCGAGAGAAAAGTCCAGAGGCAGCAGGGCTCGAAGGAAAGAAAGGAAAAAAAAAAACAGATAGGAGATCTAAACCTCTGTTTTTCTCCTGCGATTTCACCCAGTCTGACCTATTTTGCGAAGAGTATCTCATAACCGGAGAGTTTAGGACTGTTTAATGCTAGGTGACACAGCAGTGTCCTGCAGTCTTTTCTTTCTTAATCCCTGGCATCTTCGGTAAAAGATCTCTCAGAAGAAACAACGCTCGTTTCTGGCATCCAGCTGCCGGAGGGAAGGGGAGATTGTCAGGGCGCATTTCTTCCCTGCTCGCCAGCCATTCCTCAGGAGAGCTGTGTGCATGTTTGTGTGTCTCTGTATGTGTGTGTGTTTGTGAGTAAATCTCCCCAGTTTTTTTGTTGGCAGGTTAGGTAAATTGAAGGGATGAAGAAAGAGAGGTGGCAGCTTTCCCCTTCCTTGGAGAACAGTTCCACCTTAAGCTCTTTCTGGAAATTACAGGAATGTTTCTCTTGTACTGCTCTTGTCACCTTGCCTCCAACATGGCCGCAAACAAGCTGCAGTGAAACTCACTGATGCGTTTGCTCCAGAGCGGTGGAGGAAGGAGGAAGAAAAGGAGGAGGAGGAGGATGCCCAGCGGGCTGGTGTTTCATGTCATCCTCTGATAGCGGGTTTTGTTTGGCCGGAGGAGGTTTGTGCAAAGGGATGTTGAACGCGAGGCTGACTGCGAGTCCGGTAATCTCGCTGACCTCCCTGCCCAGTTGCCGAGGAGGAAACAGTGTGAGGCTGAGGTTTTCCTCTCTCTGCTGGTCATTTGGTGAAGCTGGGACACACTGAAATCTGTATTTTACCCTCTAAACTCTTTGTTTAGTGTTAAATGGTCACTCAGGATCATAAAAATGTACCAAAAACAGCTCATTAAAAGCTCCATGGAGTTTTTTTCCCATATGGAATACTTTGTGTACTTTGGTACAAGTAATTTTTTTTACTTTTCTGGTCTTTGTTTTTTGGTGAAAACTAAGAGTATTGCCATTTAGAATATGCCATGCCATAAAGGCTTTGTACAAACTATGGTCATTCTCGGAGTCACAAAGGTGGATATGTCATTACATTAGGCAGTAAGCGTGTGGTCTCATAGTCACATCTACTCCTTGCTCGTCTCATCTCTTTTCAAAACACTAAGCTGGTAAAAAACACTCACCTCAGTGGGGGATGTCACAGTGGTTACATCCATCTTTTACACTGTCTATGAATATAAGCAGTTTTTAAAAAAATCTGGTTTCTTTGACTCTAAACAGTGTTAGTGTTAGAATAACCCAAAGACGTACAGTAGCCACATAAATGGGAAATGCACAAGGCTGGAAAAGTCTGGAATTAAAGAACCCATGAAAGTCAATGCAAATGTAATAGAGAGAAACAAAAGGAAGAAAAAAATACAATGCCAGATGCTATAGTACCAGCTGTGTACTTAAAAGTCTAATGCATTTACAGTAACTACTGTTCACTGCCTTTAGTGCAGCTATCAGCTCTGACGGCAGGTTTGTTACATCTGATTAATGAACAAACTCAGATTTACTGCTTTACCTAAAACATATTACATTTAGTCTTTGGAGTGTTCATGATGATTGCCAGGAAAAAGCCTCTCCTCTCTAAAAAGAACATGCAAGAATGACGTAGGTTTGCAAAGTTGCATCTGAACAAACTACAAGACTTCTGGAATGATGGAGATGGGTGATTTGGGCTTGTGTTGCAGCCACAAGACCTGAACACCCTGCAGTCAGTCGACCATGAACTCCTCTGTATACCAAAGTATTCCAGAGTCAAATGTGAGGCCACCTGTCTGACAGCTAAAGCAATGACCCAGTCAAAGTCCAGACCTCAACCTGATTAAATAATGTGAGACTGATAAAGTCATACAATAAACAATGACTTCAAGTTATTGCTGCTAAAAGTGGTTCTACAAGATACCAAATCGTGTGGTGTACTTACCTTTCCACACACTGCTTTTGCATTTTGCTTTATTGTTGTTATATAATAGTATATGTGTTATTGTTCAGGTGAGGTTGTATTTAAATAATTTACCTTTGGTGAGGACCAGATTATTTTCATGTGCTGATACATAAAACCTTAGAACTGACAGAGGTTGCTTTTTCTTTTTGCCATGAGTCTTGTGGCAACCAGCTGGTCGCCCAGAGATTGAAGCTGTTGCACACTCACTTTTGCAACCTGTCTCCAAACAGTTGTGGTCTGACTCAGTTGGACTGCAACCACTCTGAGACAGATTGTTAAAGGTTTGCATTTAATTGCCATCTAATTTGCAAATGTGTTGCAATCCATCTAATCCACAGAGTGCAATTATTCTTTAGGGGACTCAACCCAACTGGCTGTATTCCGGTTAAAGCCCTGTATCAAATAAGCCACTGCCATATGTCACTATAAGCCACATCCTGGGGCAACGACACTATTTGTGGAGGGATTTCTAAATTTGTTGAAAATCTGTGAGGTTATGGCTAAACTCTGAATGTAAGTAGTTAATGTGAATTTCTGTGTATGTAGATGACAATGGATTTGTCATTTTTTTTCCTAATTATCACAGTTAAACACCGTATTATCACAAACAGATTGCATGTAACAGAGTGAGAGCAGACTTACTCCATCCTGTTGCTGTTTTATTGTCTTGATGCGCTAAAGTTGCTTTGAAAATAGCAACTGACCACGAGTGGTGACAGACCTGGTCATCTTCTTCAAACAAACCATTTCAAAACCAACAAGATCACAAGTTCATTGAGCAAAGTTGCAATAATTTTGGTTGTGCTGCATTCTCCAGCCACTGTTTTAACTGGTGCAGCTGTAGCATAAAATTCAGAGGAAGTCAACTAAAAGGCAGGGAGGTTGGGTGCATTTAGGTGCCCCTCCACAGTGGAAATCACACTTAAGAGCAGCAGAGTAACTGGTCTTTCTGCAACAGCAGATAAGGATGGGGTCGACCCCCTATATGTTCCATCTACAAGGAAACTGTGCATCCAGGAAATCCAGAGTTTTCCCCAATCAAAAGTTCCATTAACCTGGAGCACCGGGAGCTAATTGAGAGCGGGAGAGGGTGAGATCTATCACGGCGTCATTTGAGCTCGCCAACATGCCGGCGTCAGCAGACGTCACGCGGTGGCACATCTGACATATTTATAATTATCCGGGATAATAAGAAACGGAATACAGCAACAAAAACAGGCAAGATGATAGATTTGGCTGGGAGTGGACTCTTTGAGGAAAAGACAATAAGCAGGAAGATTTCTCCAACCTTTGATAACCCAGATCATGTTTTAAGCATTAGGAGATGCATAAGTAGTGGAGGAGGGAAAAAAAAAATCCACAAATCTGCATTACTGTTTTGAAGATTTATGAATCTCAACTTCACACACATGCTCTTTGGTGGAGGGAGATCACGGGTTCATTATGTTTTGCACCGTTTTCTGATGGTTGTGTCTCTCTTATCTCCTTGAGAGGGTGAAAGATATTCTAATCTGTCGCCCCAATAGCCTTAAGCCGTGGTACGGCGAGTGGGCCAACTTTTGTTCCGCATAATCCCTCCATCCCAGCGAGGGGAGGTCATGTTTGTCAAAATGTGGTGAAGTGAACATGGAATATTTTCCCTCAGCCTCCTCCTCCTCCTTCTTCTTCTCTGGCTTAATTTGGAATTAAAAATGCATGCGATTTTGAACTTTAGATCTCCAGAGAGAGCCGTAAACAAGTATGAAATTAAGTGTCTTTTGAAATGCTGTGGCAGGGACGTGGATCGAATTGAGAGGAGCACATTATTCAGTCTTCCTGGCCTTCAGAAGAGTGACCGGGTCACCAGAGTGGCCTCTCGAGTCAAATCACTCAGGTTGCAGGCTATACTGACTGAAACAAAGAAGACTGTAGGATCACCTATGTGAGAAATGTAAAAAAATAAAAAATAAATTTAAAAAAAGGTCTTTTTCATACCTGGTGCACATTTTTAATCAACATTCACATCTTTTAAACTGTGAGACTGTGAAATCAATCTCATTTCTTCAAATTGATCTGATGTTCCTTAAACATTTACCTTTTTTTCCCATTGTTTTGGATCAATGACACTGAGCCTTATTTTCCTTAAAAATATATCCTGAGAATGAATGCACTCCAGAATTATCCAGGCTAACAATGATTTCTGTCTCAGCGGTGTTTCCTTTGCTTTTCACCTTAAGTGGAGGAACGCTGTCTGTGCTGGTTGTTTCTCAGCAGAATTATCCCGAAACTACCAAGCTGAATTTTGTGGAACGTGGTGAAGAGGTGAAGCATTGGGAAAGGAAGGATGCATTAAACTTTGATTCTAATCCAGATTGCTTCCTTTAAAGCGTGGACCTTGGCGGACGATTACTGGCTGCGAAATGTTGTTCAAAGTTCTGCATGTTTCCAAACCAATGTGTTCTTGAAGTGTTCTAAAAAATAAAAAAAAAAAACAGTGTAAAAATGCAGAACTTTGCACAAGATTCAAGAAAAGTGATAATTGATAATAGATGAGATATGAACTGGCAGTGCAGCAGTATAAAAATTGCAAAACAACCATATTAGGATGAGATGAAAAGTCACAAAGCCATGGCAACTGCAATAAAAAAGACTAAGGTATCTGACCAATGGACATTTTGACCAAATGATGCCAAGTTCCCAAACACAGTTTATGTTTGCCAAAGAAGTTTAAGATACACAGAATTGTGTAAAAGTCTTCAGCCAGCCCTCATTTCTTAATATTTTGCTTCCAAGCAGCGAGATGTTCTTGAAATGTTTTAAAGTGGTCTCGAGCAGTAGTTCTCCAGGCTTTCTGAAGGGCTTTCAAAGGTTTTGTTTGGACATTGGCTGTTTTTTCTCTCATATTCATTCCAGCCCGTTTACCTGAACATTTTCAAAGGAATGTTTTTTGTTTGTTTAGCCACTTAATACTGACCTGTGAATCATTCAAGTCTAAGAAAGAGACATCTAACTCACAAAAACACATGATTTGTTCCCATTTCTTTAGTTGAATCTATGAAAAATGTCAAAGATAACACAGTTTGACACCAACAAGGTGCAAAGAGCTCCCAAAGAGCTGTTAATAAAAACTTGGCATATCTCAACATGATGTGCAGTGTGTGCTTAAAAACTGAGGAAACTGGACAACTGGAGGACAAAAGAAGAAGCGTCAGACCTAAAAACTGTCTACAGCAGATGAACAGCATCTGAAAGTCACGTCCTGAAGAAAGAGGAAAAAAATCCAGGAAAGACCTGAAACAGGACCAGAGAGAAGCATCTGGACCTTCAGCTGATCCATCTACTGTTCACTGAAGCCTCATCAGAAATGGTCTCAGTGGAAGGGTGGCTGTCAAGAAGCCATTTCTTAAGAAAGGGAAACAGGGAGAAAAGCCTGAGGTATGCCACATTACACAAGAACTGGACTGAAAACTGTGGCAAAAGGTCTGATGGAGGGATGGATCCACGTTTGACATTTTTGGTTCAAATCATCATCGATATTTATGGAGGAGATTGAGAGAAAGGTACAACAGTCGTACAGCTCTCTGTAAAACATGGTGGAGGCTCTGTCATTTGGAGCTGCATATCAGTCAGTGCCGTTGGAGATGTTATCAAAATTGATGGAATTGTAAACACGGGAAGATACCATCAGATTTTGATGCACCATGCAGAACCATCTGGAAAGTATCTGACTGGCAATGTTTTCATTTTTCAGCATGATCTCAAACACACTGTCAATGCAGTAAAAGCATACCTGGGTAGAAAAACGCACAACTGAAGCAGTGTGGGATCATCTTGACAGAGAACAGAATGAAACATGTCAACAAGTCAACTCTTTTCAATTGTGCTAAGAGATTTATTCTTTACTCCAGTGACCCAGATTAACTCAAAACTTAGCTCAAAAACCAAAATGGACAAAGGTATTTGTAGAGTCTGACTTCCGGCTTTCATCATTTACAATTCTAACCTTTTATCTGCGCGTCTCAGAGCTGCTTAAAGTCCTCATTGCTAACTTTTCCTTCTCTTTCCACTCTCCATCTCTCATAGCGTCCCAATATTTACATCTTTTTATGAGCTCCGCTGCTCTTTGCTCATTAACAGCTGCAACATTTGTCCCTCTTTAATAGCAGGTCGCGTGGAGGTCGTGCAGCACCTTAAGTAAAAGACGACAGATCCTGTTCTCCCTCAGGCTGCAGGGAGAGACTTGTTAAGCAAATCTGCATCGTAATAGGCGATTAGCATTCATTTCTGTGTCCTATTTATGCACACTGTAGGCTGATGTAGCTCCCTGCTGCTTCAGGTTTCTCAGGACTGTAACAAAGCAAAGGGACTTTGAGGGGAGATAATACTTCCAACATCCAGATCTGTCTTAAAGAATCACTCAGCGATGATTTAAGGAATTTTAGGTGTCGAGTAGCTCTTAACCCTAATTAAACAGCACTTTTCAGAGTCTGCGGCCTCTCTGTCCTCGCTCACAGTGTGTTTGTGCTCTCTCTCAACTCTCCTGCCAACAACACATGCCTGCAGCTGTGAGCACTTCGACCTGCGATTACATTACATCTCAGGTATTCCAGCTCTGAAGCGCTCATCAAAAATGCTATAACAGTGAAACACTCTTGTATGACTGGAATGTAAACTTTAAAAACAAAGCACGGTCAGAGGGATTTTAAGGTCACGAGATACAAAATAAAGCCAACGTCTTGTTCTGAAAAGTTAAAAATCATAACACACAGAAGCCGGGAGGTTCCTCTTGCTTTTAAGGGAATGGCTTTAATTTAATACTTTTTCATGTTTTTTCACCATAGACTGAATTTAACAGATAGACGTAGTCACTGTGACATGACCTGTTGGTTTGGACTCTGAATTCTCCAGCTTTAACCTTGTTGGATATTAATATACTAGAAGAGACTTAATTTTGGTTATGCTACAGTCACACTAGGGAAAACAGAGGCTGGAGATCGTAGCATGAACAAATTTATTGTGACCACGTGCAACGAACTTGTCTTATTGCCTTTGAAATGGTTGCTTCTAAAGACAGGTCTGTAACCACTTGCAGTCAGTTGCCATCTTCAAAGCAAATTTGGTGTGTCAAAATTATGATAAAATGGCAATAAGAAGGAATCTATCTGCTATCAATTTTCAGTCAATCTGTGACTAAATGGAGTCAAGTTGGCCGTTACATGTTATTATTTTGTAATAATATGTGACTAGCTGTGATAAATTGTACGTGTTGCTGCTTAACTACACAGAAATTCACATTAACTACTTATATTCAGAGTCCAATCAGAACCTCATCGATTTGAAACAGAAATTCACCAAAAATAGTGACATAGTTTCTGCAGGACAGCAATTTAAATGCAAAGTGACACAGGCAACCTTTCTTTTTTATAGAAATATAAACCCAATACAGTAAAAATTGCCTAAGTTGAAGTCACAAAAATCTGATTTTCGCTCTAGTCAGATGGCTTCTGCAGCTCCCGATTTTTCCTAACGTTAATTCCAATAAAAATCATCTCCTATATCGGATCATACAAGTCAGATTTTTGCCTACCTCGGATGAAAAATCAGGTCCCACTGTAATGCATTTCCAATTAAATTTGATCGCATAAGTCAGATGAGTTTAGCTAAAGCCCTCTTCAGCTCCCACCATGTCCACTTCCAAAAGATCTACAATACGCAAACTCCATGCATCAGCTCGTTCATGCACAACTACACACACTAACAACACCTGGAGATCGCTTGAGTGTCTATGCAGTCACATGATGTCTGGATTGGCTGCATTGGGCGAATCAGTTCGTTTCACCGGAGACAATCATGGCAAGTGCAGGAGTCAAGCGTAATCTACAGACTTGCACTTACGAGCAAAAATACGAGATTATAAAATTTGCAGAAGCAAATCCAGGGATGAAGCAGAAAGCCGTTGCAGCGAAATTCAGTTTTAGACCCCAAACTGTCCGATATTTTGAAGAATTTTGAAGAATTGGATTTTATCTGACTTATGTGTAAGTCTAAAGTGGCTGCCCAGAGGCTGAGGGTGTTGCTCTCACAACCCCTGATTGAGAGAGCAACTTGGCCACTGAAACTATTTGCAATCAGTTGCTGAATGCAGAAAAAAAAAAAATCACCAGGCAACCACTGATTTTTCCTAGTTGCAAGACAGTTGCTGTCCTATTTCTACTTTAGTATGACTGAGGCATTAGCAAGCCGCATTCATAAACTGTACAGGTGCAGCACACAGGCAATATAGCTCCTAATAATTGCCAAACAGGCAAAACATTTTTTGGATGGTGCATACTTCATAGCAATTCATAATACATTAAAATGTTCCAAAAGGCACAAACACAGTGGAGAAGACAAGTTCAGTGAGTCAGAGTGCACTAATGTCCAGGTGGATAAGTAAGAAAAAAATTCCCTTCCTGTACATTTGTTATGACGAGGGAAACTATCCATAGACTGTCAGGCTGTAAACATGTTTCTCTTCGCTTTTAGCCGGCTTACATTATACCATTAAAGGCTTGTAAAATAAATCTATGAATATGTGCTTAGGAAGCTCCCAGCATTATAACTCCTGTAGTAAACCTGGCTGTTTGTGTATTCCTGGCCTTTGCAGACTTGTATTTGTAGTTCCTACAGTTAGCTTATAAAACCATCCAAACTTCGCAACCTCAAGATCGCAGAGGCCACGAGGCAGCTGAACTGCTGCAGTCATCTACTGGAGCGGCCGACAACTTGACCAGGAGAGCAACCCCCGGATGACAGATGGCGCGTGGCCGGAAACGAGTGCCTTTATCGGGCTGCATTATCCTCCAGCAGCCGATCCAGACAGGCCAGATTTTTATCGAACTGTATTGGATTTAGTAATTTCCTTTTCCAAGACGAATGGATGGAGATACTGAGAAGAGAGGGGTGGGGGTTATTGTCTACAACCCCGGGGTGATTATTACTTATGATCCATTTAGTAGTTCAGGCTTGTCCCAACACATGCTGGTTATTACTCTCTGTCCACCTTTCTGTGAAACACTTTGATACCAGAAGGAGGTTTAATACTATCATATGGTGCTGCTTAGAAAAACTTAATGACATTTAGTCAAATGTGCATATTAGGCTAGTGTAAACCATGTGGACACTTTTCTGCTTCATTACAAATTTAGATAACAGGGCAAAGCTTTTTTCTCTCTCTCTCTCAGTGACAGAAGTGGATGAAAGATTAAGAAACTGGAGTTCCTTTAATGTCCACTAGAGGCGGCTTCCAAAAATGAGTCCATCCACATAGACTCCCATTTTAAAATATTCAACTTTACACCAGAAATAAACATATTTACAGTCTGCTACAAAAAACAAACAAACAAAAAAAAAAATGGATTTTGTTTCTATGGTCAGTTTACCCCTTTAAGACAACTTTTTATATACATCCATTGGTTGGTTAGTACTGCCTCACAGCAAGAAGGTCATGTATTCAAATCCAGCCTTGGCCCTTTCTACGTGAAGTTTGCATGTTTTCCACGTGTCTGTGTGGGTTCTCTCTGGATAAATTATCCACTATATTTCGGTATGACACCATCTTTATCACCTGAAAAAAGCAATGAGAGGATATGGTCTATGGTAGGGGTGGGCAACATTGTTTGTTTTGGGCCAGACTGACTTTGATACAGTAAGCAACGCACCACACAAAGGTATGTCTTCAGCTTAGATTTAAAGACAGTCACTTGGTAGATCATCCAGGAGTCTTGGTGCAGCCACAGCAAAGGCACGACCCCTTTTTGAAATAAGCTTTGACCACAAGATGCTCAAGAGTGACTGGGAAGCAGACCTTAATGATCTTGAGGGAGTGCATATACAGCATATCTACCACATATGCAGGTGGGAGATCGTTTAAGGCTTTAAACAGAAATAGTGTCATTTTACACTGGATGCTAAGGCTGCAAACATCTGAGTAATGTCATCTCTCTTTTTTGTCCCAGTCAGTAATCTGGCTGCAGCATTTTGGACAAATTGTAGCCGAGCAAAAGATGATTGACTAACTCCAGTATGCAGTGCAGAACAGTAGTCCAGTCTAGATGTAACAAAAGCATGAGAGCTTTCAGATCTGTTGGGTTTACAAAAGATTTTAGTCTGAAGATTGTTCTGAGCTGGAAGAAACTGCTTTTCATGACCGTATTGATTTGTTTGACAAATTTCAAATTTGTGGCAAAGATTATCCAAAGGTTTTTAACCTATGTTTTAATAAAAGGAGCTAAAGAGCCCAGGGATTCCTCGAACCTCTCAGCTAAGAGTGGAGGGCCAAACAATATGACAAAACTGAGTGGCATCCACTTTTTTATATCCAAAATGCACCCATTGATCCTCCATGTGTAACAGTGAGTTCCAAGATTCAAAGTTAAATACTAAAAGTTGTAAATCATCTATGTAGCAATGAAAAGAAATGTTATGTTTGTGAATAATTTGACCTAGGGGGAGCATGTACAACGAAGAAAGAAAGAAGCCCCGAGATAGACCCCTGTGGAACTCCAGATGTCATAACTGCTGATGTATGGGAGTATTTTCCAGTGTTAACTGAGAAAGTTGTGAGTTTAATAACATATTCAAGCCAATTAAGAACCAAACGCTTGAATCCTACAAACACTCAGTGAGTAGGTCATGATCTACAGGGTCAACTGCACAACATGTCCTCCAATCCAAGTGACAATATCTGCCGTTTGTTCCAAAATGACCAATATGAGTGTTTCCAAAATGAGTGATCCTACAGTGTATGTGACTTCACGTTTTATGTCGGTCACATCTGTATCTGTATGTAATGTGGCTGTAGCTGAGGTGGTAGAGCAGGTCACCTATTAATTGGTTGGTTGGTTGGCCAATACCTGGATGCTTCAGTCGTATGCTAAAGTATCCTTGGGCAAAATACTGAAGTGTTTGTATGAATGGGTGTGAATGAGGCAAGCTGTATAAAGCACTTTGAGTACTTAAGTACAGTAGAAAAGTGGTAAATTAGAACCACTCTATTTATTTAAAATTTTAAGCTTTTCTGGTGGCATCTAATAACATTCAGTCCCCATAAAATTTTCAGAAATCTAAGAAAATCCATATTTACATATTTCTTCAGGATTTGCCGGAGAAAACCAAAAACGTTATACACACACCCTTTCGTGTTCAACTGCTAGAGGTCATTTAATTCTATTTTAAAAGGTAGGTATTGCTTGTAAAATGTGCCTGCAAAAATGACCTATGAGGTGTGTTTTTAAAAGGATGACAGGCTTCAAAAGCAGCACTAAGTCCAGCAAAACTAAGGTTACAATAACCAGCTGATAAACAAAGAGATTAATGCCAGAATTTAAAATATTTGCTCTAATATTTTCAGCCTTACTAAGAAATTAGTCCTGAAATCTTTCAGCTGAAACTTACTTCATTATTTATTACCGCAATGTATATTTAGCATGATGTATTTAAGAAACCAGTTTTGGCCTCTGGGACCTATTTTGCCCATGTGTGATCTATGATATCATAATCAGAGTAATAAGAAATGCTGAAATTTAAAGAAACTGATCCTACGACTGGCTAACAAGTTGAACTGTAACCGGTTAAAGTGGAATTTTTTTTGGAGACCTGATATTATTTCTGTTGCTGAGAGCACAAAATGACAGTTTCTTCTCTTGGTCTCTATATTTAGAAAGCCATACATAGAAGCAAATAGAAATCTCTATATCTGCTTATTTTACTGTTGAAGTGAACAGGGCTTTTTTCAAGCTGCCAGTGAGGCCTCATCATAAACCCACAGTGCCATTAGGCACTTTGGATTAAAGCGTTCACCAAATGGCATATGTTATGTTCCCCCTCCTCTACCTCGCTGTGTCTGAGTGTACAAATCCCACGATCCCTGCAAACACACAGACGGGGGGGAGGGGGGAAAGCACCTTGCACTGATGAAAGCTGTGTCAGGTAATTTCACACTCTCACACGCGTGCAGTCATGTCGGCCTCCCCCAAGCTAACTCATTACCTGTCTCAGCCGCCGGGCGCGAGCAGGATGCACCTTCTGGAGATGCTGGCGTTAAACAAGCTGCGTAGGTGGGGGGTTGGTGTGGTTGTTACAGGGTAAGGGAGGGTTTATTGTGGAAAATGCGGCAGTGCGATGCACAGGCTGAAATGGTTCGTTCATCTCCTGAGGGGCTTTTCAATGGTGAAAACCCAGAAAAGATCCACTCTGACAAACCTGAGTATCCTCAAACAGAGGTTAAGCCACGGAGGCAGCTGTACTCACCTTGTAGCGACGAGGACGATGCAAACAAGAGCGGGGTCGAACGGGGTCGAGGTTCACCTTCTGCAGGGGCAGCACGGAGGGGAGAAATCGAGGGCCAGGGCCCCGCCAGCTGTCTTTCTCCTGACAAACGCCTTCCTCCTCCAGCAGCACTGCCATCCCTACAACCTCCCTGCCACGCGGGAGCTGTCAAGAGGAGGGGGGGGGACCAGACCTGCCAGCATGCATCTGGCTGACAGGCGACTGGGAAGGTGCACTGCGAGCGCACGTCACAATCAATAACCCCTGCTAAGAGCGATGGACCAAAGGGGTGTACATGCTCCCACCACCTCTCTGTGTGTTTTTATTTTTGTACAGAGAGGGCAGAGGCGGTGACTTGTCACCTAACAACACACGCTCGCTCCGGGTGTTTGGGAGTTTGTTTTGAGAATATACATATGCGCTCTGTGCAGGAGTGCATGCATGCATGAAGAGCGCGTTTTGGAGGTGTGATACTTGATGTGATAAACTGCAGGTCAGCGTTTGGGGGAGAGGGAGGCAGGAACGTAAGAAAATAGCAGAGGATTGAAAGGAGGCAAATCTGGGTGCCAAGAATTTGCTTTTTGAGGGGAATTAAGCTCCTCCTCAGGGGATGAATGGTAAAAAAAAATTAGAATTAAAGGATTATAAAGAACTAAAGTACCAAAAAACATTTTTCACATTAATTATTTTCTAGTATTTTTTTTTTTTTTTTTTTTTTGCACAGCGATTTTAGGTCTCAAAACTATTCAAGGGAGTCTGGAAGCAAACATTACCCTGTGGTTCGACTGACACATGCAGCCTTTCTTGCGACTAATAGATTGGAACCACAGCTCAATTTAAACACATTGGTGTGTTAACAGTATGTGACAGGGGTACCAGATTAGCTCACTGGGTAGCGCAGATGACCCAAATGCTACAGTATAAGGCTAATGTAGAGACCCAGGTTTGAATCCATACAAAGTCCATTTACTGCATGTCTTTATCACAGCTTTCCTGCCTTCTTTCCACTGTCCTATTACAATAACAGCTAAACCGCCCTAAAGATATTTTCAAAAAAAATGTGACGCAGCACAGAAAAATCCGTCCGAAGACACAGGCACACAAGAGCAGCCAATCAATGATGCAATCAGACCTCCAAAAATTTCCAATCTTTGTTCTCTTAGCTTCACTGTCTGCCAAACTCTATCACAACTATGCCCAAAAGTGCACTTCACCGAACAGTTTCTGATGCACATGAACATGACATTAACTTAATCAGTTTGGACGTGTGATGCTGTAGGGTCAAACAAATAAGGCCCCAGTCCCGCAGGCCTAGAGACCATCTGGCAACCATTGGCAAGTGGTTCCTGGAGGTTGTGGGCAGTCGCTAGGTGAAACTGGTCACAAAGTGGTATACAGTGTTGCAACGAAAACCTTGCAACTTAGCATATTGCTGTGGTCACCCACAGTTTTCATGGAAGACTGTCATGGCTTTTTGAACCCTGAGTTTTGTAATTTTGGACTTCTTGGTTATTAAACCTCTTTATTTTAATAGTGCCTTCATGTTTAGTCTTGAGCTCTTTCTACCTCAGTAATCTGGCTTCTGGTTAGTATTTAGAATTATTTATATTTTTGGTCCTTTGCGTTTTACTCAGTCTAACCTCCCCAGCATCCTTTAGTATCTCGTTTAGTCTTTGCTTCTGTTCCCCTTGGTTACTTCCTGTTTTATTTTGGTAGCTGGTTGTCTCTTTTGTGTGGTTTTTTTTTAGTTTTATTTCCTTAAAATATTGTTCTAACTAGTTTCAGCCGTATCTCATCACCCTCCTGAGTCTACATTCCTTGATTACCTCCTGTGTGAGTATTTAAGCCCTGCCTTTAGTTGCCTTTAGTGTCTGTTACTCTTCCTTGTGTGTTCCCTGCCTGGATTTCATTTGTGGCTCCCTTTTGGGTTTTTGTTTGAACTTTCTGCTTCATTTCTACTTTTTACATCATGGAGTTTGTCTCACGAGTCTGGCATTTGGGTCAAAGGCAAAGATGACTTGTCTGCAAATGCTCGACCACTATTCTCTGAGTGGTAGTGAAACTGTAACGGAGATGGTTTACATTCAAAGCAAAAGCTGCGCATTTTGAAACAAGTTACGCTCTTTTACTTTAAAGGGGACATATGCTTTTAAATCCTTCCTTTTCATTTCTAAATCATTTACTTGTGGTCTATATAAAGTAGAACTGCAATGCTTTGGTCTGAATTCCTCGTTATTGCAGCTCCACAGACCCCTTGTTTACCCCTGTTTTGAGGCTCGTCTTAGAGCAACTCATTTTGGTGCGGTCTTTTTAAATGTGAATGACACATTTCACGCCCCACCCCCTCCAGGTCACAGAGCGTTCCACTCCACCCCGTTGGGCCATTTTTATAGTTTGATAGAAGGGATATGATTATCTACTGCAGAGAAACAGGCACTTCGAAGAGGCTCTGATGCCGGGGGCGATGTAAGGAATCATGTGGGTTAATACACCCAACAACCGAACATTTTGACTTGTCTACTTGCAACTTCAGCATAACTGTACTTGGACTACAAAATCACTGTGAGAAAAAAATGGCGGATTCACGAAATTGGTTAGCCGGAAGTCCATGACCTTGTTTAGCAGTTCCACAGCAAATACTGTGACGTAATCGACAAGAAAACGTAATGTGGGATAGAGAAAACTGAACAGACTGAAAAACATGACCCAAAAAGAATATAAAGATGTCTACGCAGCACCGGGAGAGAATAAATTTGCACTCTTAGACACTCAAAGTACTAAAAAAAACAATTATATAAGGGCTAAAAAAGTGGATTTTGCATGATATGTCCTCTTTAAAGACGAATATCTTCGTTTACACTTTGCCTCACAAGTTTTGCTACCACTCCACTAGCGAGTTGTAATTGTATGACCGCAGTAACCACAGCAATCACATGCAGCCAACAATCATTCGCCAACCAGTTGAGGAATACACATTTTCCCAGGCAACTGGAGGTTATATCACACCCAATATGGTGGACACTCAATAGGCTGAACCAAATATCTTTGGACCATGATAACTGTAATTTTTTTTTATTTTTTTTTATAACTTTTCTTGCACCTTGGCACTCCCAGGCTCCCATACATATTCTTACATTGTAGTGAATACATTTCTTGGATAAACTTGTGAATACATGTCATTTTTCCCATTAGGCTGTTAACTCAGGCCCACACCTGCACAGAAACCCAATCTCATGATAGTTCCCAGGTTTATCAAGGTGACACTGCGCTGATTTTATTGGCAGGTGTGATTAAACTGTAGATGTTTGAGGTGGGAGGAGGGTGATCGGTTGCCCTGGCGCTTACAGTCAACAGTCTGAGCTGTAGCTAACACCCTGAAAGATCCGTTACGATTCCTTCCCAGAAAAAGGGCAGCAGAAGAAGAGCGAGACGAGGGATTCCTGGCACATCCACACAGCCGTAAACAGATATAACAAGTTCCCTCCATCGTAAGATGAGAGAATGTCAATGGGGCCTGACACAGAGACACCCGACCTCCGATCAATCGATAGCTGACATTACACCTCAGCTTGTCAAGCCTCTTCAGCTGAGAATATTAAAGTTTTGCATTACAAATGAGGCCCTGCTGCTGCTTCTGGACCCCCCCACCCCCCCGGCTTCCCCTGATAAGTCATGTTTACCAGTGCTGCTTATATTTTGAAGGGTGATTATCCAGTCACATCAAATCTTAATGAACCTCATTTCACTAGCAGCAAGCAGTATAAAGAGGTTTTTCCAATTTTTTTTTTTTTTTTTTTTTTAGCAAGAGAAATCTAATTTTTTGACAATTCAAGGAAAAGTGGGGCTAATTATACTGATTCTGCTGCTGTGTTTAAGCCATAAAAAGTCAATTTCTGTGGAGAACATGTACTATTCTGTGAGATGGAGATGGCTGGTCATGGCTTTTGGACGTGTCTTGTCGTATTTAAGCCAACAGTGTCCTCCTCCTTAAGGTTTTCTAAGCGCTGACAGATTTTCCAACTGGGCAAATTACCCGGCTTTGATACCTCGCTCATCTTCTAAAGCCAATCAGAATGTGTTTACCATCAAAACCAGAGAAGGAAAGAAGTTTTGTCGTCCGTGTGTTTTAAAAATCTCGCCTCTGATGTGATGTGGCCCCTCTGCTACAAGAAAAAAAGGGGGGTACATCCTCGTGCCTTTTAATGAAGCACTGAGCAATTATCAACCCCCCCCCATTGATCTCCGCTCTCATGTGAGGTCGGCCAGCCAGATGCCAGCTTTTTAAGTCACATTTTTTTAGCTTTGGTTCATTATGGGGACCAGACACCATGAAAGCGCTTGTCAGGATGTCACCCTTCAGCATGAGCCAACCATTTGCTGTAAATGCAACCCTGATTTTGGGCTGAGGAATGTGGGCAAAATTTGCAGTGTTGAATTTTTTCTTTATATTTTGCTTCCAAGGAGCCAGACTTTCTTCAAATGTTTTAAAGTGGTCTTGAGTGATAGTTCTCCAGCCTTCCACTTAACCTGTAAATCATCCAAGCATTTAAAAAGGCACCAAACTCAAGGAAAGAACCAGTTCTTTTGGCAAATTTATGAAAAATGCCAAAGAAATACCCCATTTATCATCACACCAGCACCTTCTGTAGACTCACCAATAAACCTGTCGAGGTCTTTGGACAGAGTCAACCCCCAGAACCTTCTTGCTGAGAGGAAACTGATGCAATACTGTGCTGCCCAGCTATTTATTTTATTGGCTAACTCATGTAACCAATCTAACTACCCTATCAAGTTATTCTATTCAACAGTCCACTCCTCTGTGAACCTAAAGTGCAAAGATGGGAGTGTCTAATCTAATCTGTGAGAACTTAAGTTTTCTAAGTACACTCTGTTTCACTTAGCACCACTGCATCCACAAACAAATTTTCATTGCCCCCAAAATAAGCAGACATGAATGAATGAAACTAGCATTACACCCTTGAAGCAGGTGGGCAACGGCAGCAGAAACCACACCATATGCCGCTCCTGTCAGCTTTACAAATTATTGAAAAGAAGAAACATACTATGCTGAAAAAAATTTAAGTAACCCTTTTTAATCAGAGTACAGCATCAAGTCAGTTAAACCTCTGGGATATTGATCTGGTCAGTTAATTAGCAGAGGGGGTTGCTAATCAGTTTCAGCTGCTTTGGTGTTAATGAAATGAACAACAGGTGCACTAGAGGTGCAACAATGAGATAACCCCCAAAACAGGAATGGTTTTTACAGGTGGAGGCCACTAACATTTTTCCCTCCTCATCTTTTTGACTGTTTTTTTCACTGGTTTTGCATTTGGTTAGGGTCAGTGTCTCTACTGGTAGCATGAGGCGATACCTGGACCTTACAGAGGTTGCACAGGTAGTCCGAAACCTCCAGGATGGCACAGCAATACGTGCCATTGCCAGAAGGTTTGCTGCGTCTCCCAGCACAGTCTCAAGAGCATGGAGGAGATTCCAGGAGACAGCCAGTTACTCTAGGAGTTGGACAGGACCGTAGAAGGTCCTTAACCCATCAGCAGGACCGCTGTCTGCTCCTTTGTCCAAGGAGGAACAGGATGAGCACTGCCAGAGCTACAAAATGACCTCCAGCAGGCCAATGGTGTGAATCTCTGATCAAACAATCAGAAACAGACTTCATGATGGTGGCCTGAGGGCCCGACGTCTTTTAGTGGACCTTCCTTTTGTTATATCAGGTGTAATTGGGTTCATGTTTTATGTTAGAACACTGGAGCCAGCAGCTAATTTAACTCACTAAACTGGACCTCTATATGTTGTTGTGCTATTGGAGACTTCTGGAGCATTTTTAATGAAATTATCTTACAAATAGCTTGGTGTGTGGTGCAGACCATTCAAGATGTTTGTGCTTCAGCTTTGCTGAGTGAAACTCAAGTGGTTTTATAACACCAGCATATCAGCAAGCTTGCTAACCAAGCTAATATTCTACCATACACTCCAAATATCACTCGGGGCCCATCATGTCAGAGGTCACAATGCTGAAGCTTCCATATGCAAAGCCAGAAACCAGTCAGTCTTTTCTAGAAGTCTAGAGAAATTGAATTTTTGAGGCTCTAGCCTGAACTGGGACAAAAAAGGTCTTTTCTGTTGATATATTTGTCTCTGTGTGTCCTTGTTCAGTCTTCTATGCTGAATCACTGTTAAACATCCTGGAAATATAGAAATGGAAGGACCGTATCTATATTTACCAGCTGGCTTTAGAGCTTTGCTGCTAGCAAGACAAATGCACAAAAAGAAACACCCATTTCCGAGTTTAAGGTTTGAGTAAGTTAAAGTAATACAGGGTTGTGACTTGGATTTGGGTTCAGATGTGTGTGTGTGTGTGTGTGTGTGTGTGTCTGTGTGTGTGTGTTTTGGGAGTGTGTAGCGATTGCTTGAATCTACTGAAAGAAATCCATCTGTGCGCTGGTGTCTGTGAGGGTGAGAAGTTTGTTTGGGTCTGAACAGCATAAGCCACACATCAAGGCAAGTGGAGGGTGATCGAGTTGCAGAGTCGGAGACTGTGTGCGTGCATTCAGCAGGATCCCACGCACACACACACACGCGTACACATTCATCCCGCTGGAAATGTTTAAATCTGCGGACGTGGAAGAGAAAAAAGGAAACATGTTGAAACGGTGAAATCCATCCAGGACACTCGAGCCGTTCCCTCAGTGTGTGGACTTATCGTTCATGGCCTGACCGAGGCAATAAAACTCTGACTCAATCTCGTGAAATATGCAGCAGTGCCGCTGTGGTCCGCTGCTACACTTCCAAACACATCAGCCCGTATTGTTACAGCTCTCTGTTTACCTCCAGGCCCCGACGCTCTTCATTTTTGCATCGCCACCTGTCACTGAGCTCTCATTTATAACACGAGCGGGCTCCTTGGCCTTCCAAACAATGCCAGAACTGTGAAACTTTCTGTTATATTTATACCAAAAAGAAATATAAATATTTGAACTAGCCTTTAATGGGGGGTTTTGTGCATTCCATCATATCGTACACAACCTCAATTGTTACCTTGGACGAATGGCTGGGTTGTATTTACTTTGGGGTCTTGTGAGTGATATCTGCATCGATGCTGTTTGCCATATTAGTGAGCTAAGACCTGAGGCTCTCCAGCTGAACTATTGCGGCTGTGTACACAATTTAGACAAAAACCCTGTTTATACTGTGAAAGAGGTGTATTTTGTAAGCCCTGCTGTATATTTAATTGTGAAATATTTCCTGTGACTGGCCGGTGTGTCCTGATGGCCTAATATAACCCAGAATGCACCTTCAGCTGTGGGAATCACAGCATTTGGTATCATTTAGTTAAGTTCACAAGCCATCAAGCACATCTTTCAATATAATTAATAGAGTCTTACCAAATATATCAATAGATACTGATATCTATTGATATATTTGGTGATTTTAAAAAATCCTATAGCCAATATTTCTTTCTTCTAAATGCAAAAAATGTGTAGTTATTTATGAGTGCTTACTAAGTTAATATGACAATAATCTTGTTTTATTGTCAGATCAATTTCTCGGTTACTCATTTTGCTAGCTGCTTGCAGTATTTGTGGCATTTCAAACACGTGTTGCCAACAGAGAAGCTGCAGATTGCCCTCGTGTTGACAAGCTACCCAACATCAACACTCATAACTTGGTTGAAGGGTGTTTCGCCAGTCTCTCCTTCATTTGTTTGATTTTCATTTATTGGCTGTTATAAATGCCAAGACCACTACATCAGTAAATGAGTATAAACTTGCTTGTATTCCTTCTCAAAATAAAACAATCTTGACATACATTTATATTTTTGCAGATATATTTTGTTTTAAATCTACCTGCATTTATGTATTTCTGTTGATGTTTCCAGGGTTTTATCTTGAATGACTGTGAGATGATTCTGCAGCAACGAGATTATTTTCAAAAAATATATTTCTGACGCAAAATCACATGTTCTTATGGAATAGCTTGGGTTAGGAAAAAAAAAACCCCATTGTTATGACCTCAAAATTCCATTTGTGTGACTAGTGCAATTTCTTTGACCTCATAAAAGATAATTAGCCACTGAAACGTCTAGTTGGCAACACTTATTTTGAAGCTTTAAATTTAGCATTTTGGCTACTTCTGTGTTGTTTTTTGGAGCCAAAAATATTGGGATAGCATGTTAACGTTTCAGCTAATTCTAGCTGTTAGCAAACATGCATCCATAAACTCGTGTAGGTGCATCACACATAAAAAGATCCTGACACTTATCAGGGTCTGGACTGTGGGACAGCAGTCTAAGCAAAGAGGATCAGACCTCCTTCTTTCCCGACCCAGGCACCCACTGGAGGAAGCTTATTTCTGCCAATCGTATCTGCGATATCTTTCTTTTTGTCACTATCCAGACCTTGATAGCTTGTAAAACGGCTAACTGATCATCTGCAGAGGAACGGTTTATTTGAAGAGTTTCAGTCAGGTTTCAGAATTTATCACAGTACAGAAACAACATTAGTGAAGGTTACAAATGATCTTCTTAGAGCCTCTGACAGTGGACTCATCTCTGTTCTTGTCCTGCTAGACCTCAGTGCAGCTTTTGATACTGTTGACCATAACGTTTTATTACAGAGATTAAAGCATGCCATAGGTATTAAAGGTACTGAACTGCAGTGGTTTGAATCATATTTATCTAATAGACTCCAATTTGTTCATATAAATGGGGAGTCATCTTCACGCACAGTTAATTATGGAGTTCCACAGGGTTCTGTGCTAGGACCAATTTTATTTACACTGTACATGTTTCCCTTAGGCAGTATTATTAGAAAGCATTGCACACATTTTCACTGTTAAGCAGATGACACACATCAATTAGTTAAACTGCAGGAATGTCTTAAAGACTTAAAGGCCTGAATTTCCTGCTTCTAAATTCAGATAAAACTGAAGTTATTGTACTCGATCCTACAAAATGTGGTTCTAACTAGATACTCTAGATAGCCTTCAGTGACACTGTGAAAAATCTTGGAGTCATTTTTGACCAGGATATGTCCTTCAATGCACATATTCAGTAAATATGTAGGACTGCTTTTTTGCATTTGCGCAATATTTCTAACTGTTGTGATTTGGTGCTATATAAATAAAGTTGACTATTGTAATTCATTATTATCAGGCTGGGGGGGCATGATGCACTGAGTTTTTCTTTTCATTCACCTCTTTTTACTCTCTTTATACACCACTCCACATTTAATCATTAGTTATTATTAATCTGTCTCTCTCCCCTCAGCCCCAACTGGTCACGGCAGATGACTGCCCCTCCCTCAGCCTGGTTCTGCTGGTTTCTTCCTGTGAAAAGGGAGTTTTTCCTTCCCACTGCCACCAAGTGCTTGCTCATAAAGGGTGTTTTGACTGTTGGGTTTTCTCTGTAATTATTGTAGGGCCGTTACCTTACAATATAAAGCGCCTTGAAGCACTATATGTGATTTGGCACTATACAAATAAAATTTAACTGAATTGAATAACTTCACCTGCCTTAAAAACTTTCCTACAGGATGCACTGCTTATTAAAATCAGACTGCAGAAACACACTGATTGCACACATAAATGTTGAGCTGCAGAATAATTCATTTCCTACAGAGATAAGAACCAATGCGGGACTAGGCCAGTCTACCTGGATCTGTTTTTAGGGCACTCTTTGAAATACTTTGTAAATCTGTCATTTTCATGTAGAAAATCAAGGTCAGTGAAGTTTACCACTTCTGGTTCAAGTGTTGGAAAAAGTGATGCTTTCAATATCAACAAATATCACAAAACCACTTTTGTGAAATATGAAATAGTACCACCAGTCCACTCATAGGTTACTTTCTGACACAAAGTTAAACTTATAAATCCCCAGTATTGACTGTTTAGCTAATTCCTGGCATTAATAAATTATTTATTATGCAGATTACAGCTTTTAAACTCCTTAATAAATGTGTCTTTAACATTGGAGGCCCAGTCTGAATCGGTTTTGATACTGAGTGGCATCACAGTTCAGAGTTTCCAGCAGCACTGACCGCATGACGCTGCTGTTGTGACTCCGTACAGTACCTCAGCCTGGAATTAGAGATCTTTGAAAAGAGGCAATTTCAGATTATCGTGGCCTGATCTATGTGGATGTGTCAGCCCTGTCAGCTGCGCGTGGATACACATGGTTTAGGAATGCACAGATGCCTCGCGTTGTCGTTAATCTCCCCGAGTGGCTCGCGTCTCGATGGCATCCATATGCAACTTTAATTTCAGCACTTCAAAATGCATGGGAGGGGATAAAGATAGCTTTTGAAGATTGCTTTTCATGTTCATCTGAGTGTTTAAGTGTTGCAGAGAAGATCTGGACTGGTTTTTCTCTTTTGTGTGGCAGGAGTTCGGCTTCTCCGAGACAGCTTGAAGCATCTGAAAACGGCAGCTTTAGTGGCAATTTCCTGTATTGTTTCACGCTAAAGAGATAAACACTCTCTGTCAATCAGAGTGACTTCCAAAAGGTGTCATATTTCAAGGTTGAGCTACATTTCTTGTGGTAACAGTGAGAGGTGGATGGAAATAGTAATTTTTGTGGAGATAACTTCACTGAGCTGCCAGCTGCTTTTGGACATTTTTACATTCCAACGTGTTCTTTACCCTCCAATAAAATTCCCAACTTCAGTTTTCCCCTCTCACATGAATATGCTTCTAACAAACAGCCCTAACATCCATGTTATACGATCCCCATTGTTAACTGTTCTCTTTTAACTTCCATCCAAATCAGCTCGCACAGGGCCTGTGCTGAAAAGGATATAGAGCTTTCAGATGGCACCTAAGTGCTATATCGCGTAACCGCCGAGCCTTTTTATGGATTAACAGTTTATTCCTTTTGCTGGAGCCACACCAAAGCACCCCCGGCCCCGTGTAAAATATACTGCTTTCGGTGAATTATGAGTGTGGCCTTCATCCAAGTGCCTGCGGCCTTCCTGTTTATTTGTACGGCGGCGCAGGTCGGCGGCGAGGTGGGGTCCGACGGATCCAGCTGAGCATGTGTAAACACTCATCCTGGGAGCTGCGGTGAAAGTGGCTATTTTCCTCCGGCGAGGGGATTTTTTTACTGCCCATTGTTTTTAAGAGTGAATCGACCTCTTAAAAACATTGGACACTCTCTCATGGCTCTCCTGTGGCCCAAAGAGTGCTTTGTATATGCCTATTGACAAAATATTTCTGTGTTATGGCATGTGTGTACTGCGACTCGTATAAACTGGAAAAGGAACACAAGTGCACTGACGGGAACATCTCATTTTATGCAAGCGCTCCCTGGAAAGTTCTCTGGACAACGGGTCTAAAAAAAAAAATGACCTGAGTTTTCTTTCACTGCAGGCCTCAGGCATGCAGATAAACCCCCTAACCCTAAACTATCAAAATATGTCAAGCCTTGGCAATCACAGGACAAAAAAAAAAATCAACTGACAAATATGCAAAAGACTATTTTATATTTTTTCCCAAAAAGTCAGGTTTGCCAATCTCCAGAACATAGGGTTACTCACTAATAATGATTCACACTCCCACAGCGTTAACCTCGAGGCAAGCAGGGCACTTCTGCAGCATTTTCGCAACATTTCACTAAAACTAATGCAAAAAGTCACAATATTTTACAAATTCTGATAGTATATGAATTACAAAAATGGAAAAAAAAAACAGTACTAGCCAATTATACATGCCACTGAACCAAGAAACTCAACCGGTTTCAAGATTTCTAGAAACAATAAAGAAGATGTCTGAAAAAAATGTCTTTGGACATAAATTGAAATAATTTGATTTTACGGGCAGATTTTCTCACCTGATTGATTCAGATGAGATTTCAAGGTGTCATTGAGTTTTAAGACTATATTATTAGAGGGAACAGCACTGGGTGACTGTGGGAAAGAAGAACTCCCTTTTAAAAGTAAGAGACCTCCATCAGAGCCAGGCTCGGGGGGGGGGGGGGGGGGGGGGGGGGGGGCAGTCATCTGCCATGACTGGGTCAGGGACAAAGAAGACAAAAAAATGGAGAGCACAGAGAGACTAAAACACAAAAGTTAATGACACACAGTAGTCTCATATAGATGTATGGGGAGTAAAAGAGGGGAGTGGAGAATAAACGCTCAATGGACCAGGATACCCAAGTGGCCGAAACCGGATGGATGGAAAGTTTTAAGCCTAAGCTTAAAAGCAGAGAGGGTGTCTGTCTCTTGATCTCAAACTGGAAACTGGTTCTGTGCAATTTCATAAATGAATGAGGCATCAGTTCATATATGTGCTATGATATGTATTTTGTAGTATAACTGCACACAAACTGACTGTTGATAGATGGTGAGGAGGCATCCATGGATCCACAAAATCCACACTACGTTCTTTGACTCTTTGCTCATTTAGGTTTGTCAGTTTGAGTTGTTTATCACAGCCCGAGCCTTCTACATCTCAGTTTTCAATCCTGGCCTCTAGCTATTGGTCCGTTACACAAAAATCAGTCAATAAATCTTTGCACTAAATATCCTGGACATGACTGTAAAGTGCAAAAATAAGGAGATTTATACATCTTTAGGGGTTTTTTTGTATAGATGCTGGGTTTTTCCACAAGGAACTGTCACCTTACGCAACCAGCTCTGCCCATAAAACACGTCATCATTATTTATAAACACAAAAAAAAAGTCTTGGCCCAGATATCTGGATTTCCGTTGGGTACCTCAGAGGCCCCAAAACATTGGACAAGTCATCAGATATTTGCTGATGTACCCCAGATCTGGGTCTATTTAGACCAAAATAATAAACTTAAAGAACTAAATTACAGATGAAACCTGATTTTCTTTAGTGTATCTAAGAAAAAGCTTTCAGAATTTGTCCAAAAGGATGACTCTGTTCTAATATCCACAGAGGAAGGCATGACCCAGGACGATGCATTATAAAATGGAGGATAAGTGGACATCATTCCGAAGGCTTTACAGTACACAGTTGGACACATGGGGGACAAACACACTCGATCATTGTCTACATGTCAGAGCCGCGAGCGTAATCAGTGGGATGTTTTTCAGGGTAACTTATGTGTCTGTGAGGTGCAACCGCCGCTGTTGTTTTTGTCAACATGATCCGGGTCATCCAAAGGCAAAACGTCAGCGGCATCAGAGGCTTCGCCACAGCTCTGACTCAACAGACTGCACTCGCTGCAACGTAACCGACATGACAACAACGATGATGACGCTTGTTAAGGGGACAAAGTTCGGGGACAAGCTGGAGAAAAACACATCTGTAGGGTGGCGTTTGGGAGGAGGAAGAGGGGGAGGTGGAGGAGGAGGAGGAGGAGTAGGAGGGATGGACGGGCGGCTGTTTGACTGTTGCCACTATGTGAAAGCTTCTCCGGGCTGCCCGTGCACTTTGACACCGGTATCTGAGTCCCGGAGGCCGTCAGGGAAAAGTGTGTGTTTGTTGCTGCTGAAGGGGTCTGGGAGCAGGATCCAAGCCAGGGGTCAAAGGGTTAGCTACATGTCCTAAAAGCAAAATGTAACCTACTTTCACCCCCCCCCCCCCCCCCCCCCCACACACACACACACACACACACACACACACACACACACACACTGCACACAGAGCTCCCCAGTTAGACATCCTGCCACGGAGCCCACTCTTCATGTTCTGTATGTTTCGCAAAGTCAAAAGGCCACGAGACAGAAGAGGTAGTTCAGCAAACTTTAGGGCATCCACCAAAGTGCCCGTGAGTTCCCAGAGTGCCGTTTGCTTTCAGTGTGGGTGGCTCAAATCCCTGAGCCCTACGGTGTTAGTGTGATCTGCATAGCGGCTGCTAAAGTGTACATTTTTCCCATAGAGAGGTGGTTCTGTACTGTAGAGCTGATTTTAAGTTTAATGCAGCCTTTTAAGGGGGGGTTATGCACCAGAGAAAACTGATAACCTCTCTCCCCAAACTGCTCACCTTTTGATTGTTTAGCATACTGTACCTGCTCCTGGAAAGTCTCAGTATCATCTAAAGTAGAGTGTCAAACTCATTTTAGTCAGTGAGCCACATACAAACCAATAAAACCACATAATAGCCTATTTAAAAAAGCAATTCCACTTTCTTTTAAAGGTACTTTTTGTAATTACCCTGCAGAGTTTAACTTAAACTTGCACCAACAGGGGGCAGCGTTTTATTGAGTTGTTTTTACATGTGAAACTCTGCTTCCTCAGGATCTATGGCCCTTTTGTCAGGCCGTCATTGAAAATAAAAATCTTTTCTTTA
The DNA here is from genome assembly GCF_007364275.1 of Archocentrus centrarchus. NCBI lineage: Eukaryota > Metazoa > Chordata > Actinopteri > Cichliformes > Cichlidae > Archocentrus > Archocentrus centrarchus. Next base: position 11,938,207 of record NC_044347.1, on the reverse strand, counting down.
TGACTTTCCTATTTAAATAAAGGTAACATTGACTCACTGGACCACCATGTGGTAAAACCTGGTATTACATATAAGCACAGCCCAGCTCTAGTTCAGTCAGAAAATAAGTACATTAAAATGCAAAGAAGCTCTTTCTGGAAATGTTCACAGCCTGAGATAGAAAAAAATCAGCAATATGTCTCAGTTAACCTGCTGTCTTTACAAAAAACTGCTTCTGTCATAAGTTGCTGCAATGGCTCCTTGGGTTATAGAGCTGACTCATGTCTTTGTTAAAATATAGTGGAAAAATACCAACAATATTGTCATTCTTTCATCACTTTGCAAAGATATCCTGTTTGATGGACTGAACCCTTTGGCAGACCGGTTCTGGCCCATGCACCATATGTTTGACACCACTCATGTAAAGCAAATACACAATAAAAGGTAAAATGTTTGTCTTTTTAAGGTGATCATTTGATTTTAAGCTTGATTTATGGTCCAACATTGGCAGAGAGAAGAATTAGAAGAACTGATGACAGGTCAGATGGAGCGGGACAGATGGAGTTCATCACAGAGAGGAAAAAAGTGTGAAAAAAATCATCAAATACTTCCTCCCACAGTCCGAAGACATGCACAAGAATGTTTTTAGTGGAAACAGTTGTGGTATTGCCAGGCCATGAGTTGACGGTGTGGATATAGGAGTTGCAACCATAGTGCACATGTGCCAGTGCCCCTGTTTTCAAAAAGCAGCGTTTTCGCCCATTCGGAGACCTGAGCATTTCCACTGTGGAACCTGAAAATGTTCTCGTGTAAACGGGACTTTAGTGGGGTTGGGTTAATTGGTGATTCTAAATTGCTCATTTGACAGTTGAAGATGAGGCTTTCTGGGAAAAAACTTTGATGAGCACTGATGTGGAGATTTTGCCTGAATGGCGACACCGATCATTCAGGAGAATGCTGCAGCGCCCTCGGTGCTGGTGTGTATGGTACGGAGCTGTGGCGATATCACTGTTTGTGTGCAAAGCGACCAATGCAGTGAGTACAAATGGGCCCTAATGAGTCTGATGCCCTCCTGACCTTTAAAGTGTGCAATGTTTTCTAAGTTGTTGGAGCAAAGGTGCCCAGGACAGTCTTTACTTCTCTACCAGAGAGTGTCCTCTTTCTCCTTACCTTGTTGAAGTTTGTTGCATTGAAAAAGAGAGCATTGTGCTCATAGAGGTGAACAACACATAAGCAGAAGCTGTCAAGCTTCCACTTGTGTTTCATGAGGTGTCTTTAATGCTGGATTGGTTTGTTTTCCACTCACGTGGGAACATCTGTCAGACACAGTGGACAGTTTCAGTCTGCACACCAGCATCGGGGAAACATCCTGGCCTCCCCTGGTGGGGGGTGGGATTGCTGGATTTTCAGGTGTCTGTCAAATTAACAGTACAGAAAAGGATTTCACAGGAGATGAGGATGTTCAGTTTTTCCTCTACTTGCCCTCTCTGTTGCCCCGCAGGCTGCCGAACCCCCCGCTGACCTCTCTACTGTCTTCAGTCGATGCAAACGCAGCAGCGTGAACTCACAAGCAGAGACGCGGCTGGCCTGTAGCACCGAGAACGAGATCTACTCCGGTCAGGATCATCCTGCTCGTCTCCTCTGCAACGACTGGCTGCCGGTTTGAAGTTTGACTCTGAGGCGCGTTAGAGATCTTATAGGGTTTGAAGTCGAGAGCCACGGCACCGACAAGTACCCGCTTCTCCTTTCACCTCGAAGCGTTTCTATCCCCCACCCCGAAACAAAGCAACAAAATTGTCAAGTATCTCTCAGATCAGGCAGAAAAAGGAAGAGGAATAAAAGCAGCGACTCTGAGGGAGGCAGAAGTGGTTTCTTCTTGTGTTCGGGGAGGGGCAGTGATCACATTAAGGATGATGCTGTTAAAAAAAAAAAAATCTCCCTCAGACCTGATCGTACTCGTTTCCTCGTGCCTCCAAGCTCTTCTCTACCGGTGAAAACATGTCAGTACCAATAAAAAGAAAGAGGAAAAACAGAACAAATTAAGAAACTGAGGAGCTGTTTGCAGCACAGAGCCAGAAATACAGAGAGGAAAATGTGAACTCTTACTGTGAACTGCAGCCTGTAAACGTGGATTTTTGATTAAGATAATCTACTAAGAGACAGTGAAATGAGTGTATTCCTGCTTGAAACGTGTCTGTCTTTATTAACACAAATTTCTGTCTCTTCTTTGATTGCATTTACTAAGTTATTTACTTCAATCCTCTTATTATTTTTACATTTCCACTCGCAAATGGCTGAAAAGTCAAAATTAGATGCCGCAGGGCTTTCTGAACTTTTATTACTTGTGAAATCTCCCCTAGAAATATAAATATGACCAGATTTACAAGAAATTTGTTTTGAATAACAACACTTCTGATTGTCATTTAGCATGTATTTACTGCAGTTTAATCTTTGAGTGGAAACCTTGGGATGTTAATCATTTAGCAGTAAGTACTTCCTGTACAGAAACTTGTGCTAAATGCCCCCCCCCCCCCCCAATTTTAAATTTTCACATTTCCTGTGGGTTGTGTTAAAAACGCATGTTTTTCTTTATTTTGGTGTGAAATGCTCAGTTTTAAAGAAAAGATGTCAGGGAAACAGACGATATTTATGATTAATATTTGTGGGGATGGTTTACTTGTGAAATGTGACTATATACAGACACTGATACAACTAATGGGCCACTGCAGAATATACTGCATTGAAATATAATGCATGTGGAACTTTATGATATGCTGAACTGAATGTCCCTGAGGTAGATGGATAAATAGGAAAACATGTTTATTTGATTTGGGGCTGAACGCTTCTTTAATGTTCATTTTTCAGCTTGGTAGTATATTAGATATACGCAGTTTTTATTGTGACCTGACAGTTTTGTTTCAGGGGTTGCAAAGGTCAAAGTGAGGTCAAAGTAGAAATAGAGACAGCAAATAACAACACACCTACAAACCTGTTCTCTCTCCGGTATGAGGGGCTTTTACTGGAAACTTTGCTCACACTCAAACTAAAGGAGCACTCAGAGGTGACTCGGCTCAGGGTCGTCCGATCGGGCCTTGTGTTTTGGGATTTGTTGAGTTTTTACACCGCATGTTTTTATTGTGATTTGTAAATAAAGTGGCTTCAGATCATTGCAGAGCCGCCTCGGTGTGGATTTGCATCCTGTCAAGAGTTATGCGGCTACATGATGTGGATTAGTTTTTTGTTTTTTTTTCATTATTATTTTTACCAAAACGAGAAGCCACAGTTTCCAAGTTGGACATTGTTTTATTCATGTAGCTTCCAGACGCAGACAGGAGTCTGCTGGAGGCTCTGTGGCATGGCGGGAAGTCAAGCGAGGAGAGATAAGGGCTGTATAGAGCAGCAGGAGAACATCGGTCGGGGGAGAAACAGTTGAGCAGTAACCGCAGGACGCACCGTCGGAGACAAATATTCCATCAGAAAAGTTCCCAGATACAGGCGGGAGGAAACTCTGAGTGCTTGTGAACGCGCCCCGCTCTCAGTTTGTCTTTGCCTCGCCCTGACACGGCGAGCTGGCAAATATGTGTTTTCCTCCACGGTGATTGGAGATGACTTTCACCGCCTCGAATAAATCATCGCCGCATCTGAAAAGCAAATATCTGTTGCTCAGCTTATTGACAATGCAGAGATGCTGGAGACTAAATAAAGAGAAAACGGGGAGGAAACGAAGGCGGCCGCCCAATCATGACGCCTGCTTAAGACCTCATTGCTTCCGAGTGCTACTTTACTGTTGCAGTATTTTGACTGAAATCTTAATGCAATGAGGATTAAAAGGATTACAACATAATCTTGAATAATCCAAAGTGCCACGGACGGAGGAGCGCTTGTAATAACGCCGTAAAGCCCGTCCAGAGGTCTGACAACATTGTCAGTCACAGCGGGGATTAAATATTTGCGGGAAAAACTTTCAACTAATGCCCGCAAACCGTTGCCGGTGGAGAAAAGCACGGGGGCCAGAAGGCAATTTAGTAATTTAAGAGACATATAGCACCTCGGTAAGTGCTGGCCAGCCCACTGCCAGGACAAAGCCCAGGCAGACAGGGGGGGGGGCTTTTTAAGCAGATTTACTCCCCCAATTTTTGTTTTTGATCAATGCTCAGGCAGGTTCATTACACATGTAAAGCACGGGAGAGGAGGGAGGGAGGTTTGAGGAATGAAAATGTTCTCACAACCCACGAATCAATTCTTATTAGGTTTACCGAAATGCCATCAACATGTCCATTAGCTTTTCCATTAATTTATATTTTTCTCCTCGGGAGCAGAGCTTCCTTGTATATTTTAAGGATTATGTAAAGCATCACCAGAAATTATCTTTTGAGCTAAATAACCCACATTCATCGATGTGAACCTGCCTTTAATTACAACCCTTCACTCAATAACGCTAAAATCTGTTTGGGAGGCACATTAGTGGGATTTGATGCAGACCTTGCCTGGATGCACCCTGAAATTCATGCCGGTTGATTGAAGTCGTATTGACGCTTAACTCCTCTCCAACAAACCCTTAATTTAACTGAATGAATATAAATTGAGTGCAAGAAAAGCTTTTGGAAAAAGAATCTACATTAAGTGTGCAGGAATTTGTCTCTGCGAAGAAGAAGAAGAAGCAGAGAGACACTGAAATAGCGACAGCACAAAGAAGGACCGGATGACAAAAAGGCCGACTGTCCATCACTTTATGGTATGCTGTGTATGATTAATCTGCTTTATATCGAGCAGCAAACTGCGGCTGCTGCAGAGGAGGAGGAGAGCTGTGCATCCAATCTGTCATTTTCCGTTGGTCCTGTCGGGTGGATGAAAATGAAACAAAAAAACAAGCACATGAAACAGTATTCAGGCTCATATTTTTGGGAGAAAACATCTGGATGCATTTGACCTTTTGATACGTGATTAAGCCACGTGACTGATAATATTGCCATAAAGAACCCCCAAACAAGGAGGAAAGGTAAAATGAAGCTTTAGTGCTGAACACTGACAAAAATAGGGCGGACGTGGCAGAGGACAATGGGAGACTCAGACAGTATCTACAGTACGTATGCCAGAAAACGAGGAGAGAGGTAACAGGTGGGAGGACAGCTGAAACTAATCGAGAAAATGAGACAAAGGAAGTAAAACCTAACACAAGACATACAAGAGAACAACCACTGACAAAATAAAACAGGAAGAGGTAACATGCAGACAGAGACTAAATAAGACACACAAATATCAAGGAGGCAGGAATAAAATATTAACCAAATTATAACCACGAACAGACTAAATGTGAAACGAAACCAGATAATATAAATAAACAGACACCAACCAGAAATGCTGTAATTAGAAAAATACAAAACTCGAAACACATGATTCTCAAAACCAAAAGGACTCACGAGCCCACAAACTCAAAACAGCCGTGACACCGAGACCCAGTTTCATTCAGCTGAGAGTTTCTGTTAAAAAACGAGCTGTAGGAATGGTTTTCTGAGCTCACTAAAATCTGCTTCCTTAAGAAGGTATTTGATGATTGGAGATTAAACAGAATATAGAGTATTTATTCTGAACTCAACCTTAAACACTTTAATTATGGTGTTAAGTTATAAATTATTAGTTAATTTGGGGTAGCTAGCAGCTTTAGCCGCTAGTTGTCTGGAATTTTAAGTGGCTGAACTTGACCTCTTGACTGCTGTTGGTGCCTTTTGGAGCATTTCGTGGAAAATATCTGGCATTTAATATGGCTCAGTATGCAGGTAATTATCCTAACAGCCTGTGCTAAAAATGACTATACTCCAGCTTTGGTCTGTTAATTAGCACTGATTAGCATGTGCGCCATTAGAGTTTATGGCTACAGTTTGCTAAGAAAGCTAACTACCATTAGCTGGTAACATGGCACTCTACCTGTTATGGCTCCAAAAAAACAACATGTTGGACTCCATAATGCTAAAATCGAAGCTCCAACACTCGACAATGGGTGCTGGCACTGGAGCTACATTAATCAATATGTGATATGTGATATTGTAGGGTCCCTACATATATAAAGTACAACAAATAAACAAAAACTAGAAATAATCAGTAAGTAGTGATATCATATTTAATAAAAATATGTTTAAAAAACTGAGTAAATGCACTAAAACCATGAAGGGAATCAGAAAAAGGTTTGCTGTTAGATCACTTTTAACTATAAAAGTCACTTTTATTCCTTTTTTTCTTAACTAAATGTTTCCTACTGTTGCAAGTTCACTCGAGGTCACGATAAAAGCTCCCTGCATTAATACACAACATTAAATTAGTAGTATCTTCATTTAAAAATTCAAGCGTGTGATAATAAAAAAAAAAAAGCTTCTTTTTTGTGCTTTTTAAAGCTAAATACAGGCGATCTCTCCACGAGGCAAGTTTAGAAGCGGGAGGTCACAGCGAGAGTCAGAGGCACTTCTCCAAAAAGCCGCCACAAGTTTAAATATTTCGCTTGTGAAATTCAAAGCTGCTGTCAGTCAGCCACACTGCTTGGCCTTTCTAATGTTTATCCGGAACATTTCGTGCTCCGTGTCATACTCCTCGGCTCAACCTACTGCTGCCCTGCTGCCCTTGGGCGAGACACTTGACCCTCAGACTGCTGAATGTCCGACAGCGGAGGACTGGCCAGCTTCCAGTTTGAATAAACTGTATGAGATGAAAATATTGATGCACTTTCTCTGCCCTCAGATGATTTGATGCCTTCAAAAAAAAAAAAAAATCCTACTTTACTTTCCTCACTTTTTAACTCCACGATCTTTTTAATGCATTAGTGCTTCACACTTAATCTCTGTGTGTTGTACTGTTTGTTCTTCCCTGGTTCTTCTACTTAAAGTCACACCAAATGTAATTTAAGCAGGTTATGTTATATAACACGTATACTGTCTTACTTTTTGATTACAGTCCACTCTGTCTCTCTCTGTTCATTTATCATTTAATCTTTTATGTGGCTGAAAACACAGGATCATGCCTCTACAACCCTTGCACGTAAACCGCTGTAGGGCAAACCAGTGGTGACAAATGCATTTTAGTTTGGTGAAAACCACGGCACAATAACCGACCTTTCTTCTAAGGTAAAGAAGTAGAAATAAATGACTGTAACAGTGTGTCAGTTTTTCCCTTCTTAAGGTTGCAGCCGTGGCTTTGACGAACTCTCTGAAAGGGTTACTGACAGAACCCTCACAAGAGTTTGTGAAGCTCACAGTGCAGTGGGACACATTTAAACAGGTTGCACACATTTAAACAGTCAAATCTCAAAACTGTTCCCACTCGACCCCCTCAGAATCAGCTGATTTTTCTTTTTTTTTTGGGTTCTGGACAGTAATTGTAGTATATTTAATGATTCTGTGAATATTTTAAGGCATTCTCGCACCTACAGTTTGTTTAATCTGGTCCAAATCAGTTGTTTTTGGTCGTTTGGGTTCTTTTCACACAGAGAAAACTCCAAGCAAACCAAAAAGCGACACTACAAACCAGGTGAAAATATTCAGTCTGCTTGTTGGCCAGCTGTATCTGTGACAGGAGCAGCAAAAGTAAATACAGGAAGAAGGTGCCATGCTCTGAACTAAAGGCTATCATGGAAAATTTAACCTTCATGTTTATCTTGGCAATATTTCTCTGCACAACTATGGTCCTCTGAATGTGAAGCATACCTGGCTACGGGAAAGTGTTTGGCTCAGATCTGCAGTGTACACCTGGTGGTTGGGTCAGATAATGTCCTCACCGTAAAGGGACCACGCTGGAGGAACCAGACTGCCACCAAAGGGTCTCGGTGCAGTTATTTTGGTGTTTGCATCTGTACAAATGGACCACACCAAAGTCAGTTTTGTTTTCTGTAACCAGCATTGATGGATCATAGAGTATCATAGAAACAAGCATCGTTCTCTTGGATGTTTGAAAAAAATTGCATTTTGGGTAAACAAAGTTTATATCTATGTGTTGACACCAGGCTCATCTTCAAGCTGTGTACTTCAAAGGTCTGTAAATTGTCATAGTTTGCAGTTTAAATTATGCATGCCTTTATTAAATATTACTAATATGCTTGTGCAATACAAATTCTTGGTAGCAAAAGAAATTACAGGTCTTGCAGTCATATCATATTCCAAGGTAAACGTTTTAGTGTGACCCGTGGATTTGGAATGAGCTTGAAAGCAGCACAAAAATGTTCTCCAGGCTTCTTGAAGGACATCCAAAGCTGATCTTTGGATGCTTTGTTTGTTTCTGTTAAAATGGTCCCACAACAATTTCTAGTGTCACTACACTTTCAGATCTTTAGAGTAATTTTAGGGTACTTTTAGCGATGTAGGCTGGATATTATATTTGTACCCCACATGCATTATTTGGTGTCTTACAAGCTCTGGATAGGTTTGGATTGGGTGTGTGATTTCACAGAAATTTCTATACATCATTTAGATTGTATTATAAATTATAATAGTTAATAAATTCACTAGAAAACACTCCTCATCTGCTTACAGCTCCATTATGATGTGTTATGAACCATTTACTACTTGTTTTTTTGTTTTTTTATGTATTTATAAATTTTAAATAGAGGCAGTGGGGTTACAGACCCTGCCTTTGCATTGTGCCTGCTTTAAATGGTTTCCAGAGTCATCCTCCTCTAATCTCACCCACAGTGCTGCCACCCAGTGCAGACAGCAGGAGAAGCAGCCAGTCACTTTCTGCCACGGAAACAGATAACAGCCTGGACATGTGTTTTAGTTTGCAACAAGAAGACTGTTTCATAAGCAGGCACTTTACACCAGCTCCTCATTTCTCTGTGAAAAGGAGGGAGAAAAGCTGCCAGGCGGTACAGACAGTTTATTTTTTTTCTGCCTATAAGCCATAATGAGGTTGTGCCCCGGGGAATCAGTCGAGCGGAATGTTATTAATGCCTCAAAAAAGGAGGAAAAAAATCCTCGGCACCTTCTGCGGCCGTGGCATAAAGGCAGGAAAAGACTGTCAAACAATTAAAGTGAAGTGAATTCCCTGATATGGAAGGGAAAAGGAGAGAGAGAGAGAAAACAAGTGGATGAGGGGAGAAAACAGCTTCCTCCAGGATGTGGAGGAGAAACGATGAGCTCAGCTTTGGTTTAATCAGTGGTGTGAAAACTATCTACTGACCTGAATGTTTTTCCACAGCGAGTGCACAAGAGCCGAGTTCACATCAAACAGGCCGAGGGATCATTACTGTACATTTAACTCTGCATTCTGCTGTCTCTAATCAGCCGGCCTCGATATCTGACTCATAACACGTCTCCTACTGGGAGGCATGTTTTTACCGACGTTCGCTGAAACCTGATTAAGATAAACTCCTGCCAACAAACAGGTGAACATGGATTTATCTTCAGCTGCACACTTTGAACTTAGTTTTCATAGTTAATTGTTGAGTATTTTCTTGCTTTTTATGTATAAGAATCATTACAGACACTAACAAGTGTCAGATCTTTCTCTCTCCCTGGGCTTCTTGGGTCCTTCTTTACTATTAACAGCCCAGCAGGGGTGAAAACAAACCCCCTTAAAGTAAAAGTGAAAGGTACAGATCTTTGTGATCATTTCAAGGAACCAAACCATATTAATAATTGTTCTTTGTGAAAATGGTAAATTATTAAAATTTTGATGTATTCAACTGTGTTTAAAAAAACACAATCTATAGGTTACTGATTAATTTAGCAGGTAATGTAATATAATTCTGCCTCTACCGGAGCTGAGCATTTACATTTGATTACTGTTTTTTCCATTACTTTTCTAACTTCTTTTAATTAAACAGGAAAAATCCTCCACAGGCTGTGGATATTTCCACAGTTTGACTATAATCTGTATATAAAAGATGGACTCGTTCTGAATGCTTTTCAGAGCCTGCCACCATGGTGTTTTTTTGTTTTTGTTTTTTTTGAGGCAGATGTGACCATATTTGGATGACAGGGTAGTGCCCTAAGTTATCAGCTGATGCTAGCTCACTTGGTTAGCAAGCTGCATTCATAAACTGTACAGGTGCAACACACAGATACTAATAATGGTAACTGGCACTAAGTCACAGACTAATGAGATACTGAAGCACAAATTTCTTCTATGGTCTGCACTAGGGTTTAATCCCAGGAAATGGGAACTGCAATAATGGGAAGCAGGGGATAAAAATAAATAAATAAATAAATACTTGGGTGAAATCCAATTCCATAAAAAAAAAAAAAAAGAAGCTTTAAGTTGAAGGTAGGTTGAAAAGCAGCCTGGAAAGTAGTGTAGGCACCTTAAATAGCATGCTCCATATTAGATTTCTCAAAGGAATGCAAAAGGGTAGGTGGAACGTAAGTTAGTAAATGTACTCAAATACTTCACTGAAGTGCAATTTTAATGTTTTTTTTATATTGGTCTTGAGCGTAATCTTTTATATATATATATATATATATATATATATATATACTGCAGCCAGCTAAAAGCACCTCTGGCTTTGTTTGTTGCCCACTTTGAACATAGTTTTCAAGTTTGATGTCTTCTCTTTGATGTCTTTATGGGCTCCGTTGTCACTGCTTATAGGCTATAAGTGCTATAAGTGCGTGAATTCAGCATGCTTCAGAACCTTACATCTCAGCCTTCACCTGGAGATGAATTCTTGTTGTTGAGACGGCTGCTCAATAGTCTTCCAGTTGTGCAAACCTTGTCAACAGTAATAAGAAACAGGATCAGGGTACGCATACACCCTTGACACACTCCAGATTGGATAGTTTTAATGTACTTATAGTACCATATTTTGGATGCAAATATTGAACTTTGTATTGAGGTTTCCCATGTGATGTCATGCACACATTGCTTAAGAGTTGGCTGCAATATAGGAAATGATACAACTGCTGCTTGATGGGAAATGTATACTCCCCGATTGGCTAGCAGTGGTTCCTGGAGGTTTCTTGCTCTTGTTGGGTGAAATTGGTTGCATAGGTGCTGCATCAAAAACCTCCTAGTGATTATTTGGTTGGAAGCAGATTGCCATAGTTGCCTGTAGTATTTCATGTTGGAATAAGTGCAATGCAAACCAGAAATGGAGGTTTGTCTCCAAAGTGCCTCAGTGCTGCGGCCAACATGTTTCAAAGGGCAAAACGTTTATTTTGAAGCAGGCTTCCTTTATGGATTGTGTCACACTTTTCAGTTTCACTGCAGCTCAGAGAGTAGATGGACAGTGTTTGCAGGTGGAGAAATCCCATGGAGGTTTTTGCCAACCAGTTGGGGAATACACATTTTCCCTAGTGACAGGTGGTTTCTGGGGTTGACTGACCTGTCTGTAGGCCTGTGTGACTGGAGCTTTAGCAATCATTGTCCCTGTGACTGTCATCAACCTCCAGCAACAACTCGAAACTGGTCGAGGAAGACCCATTTTTCCCTCACAAGCCTTGGTTGCCAGATGGACTGTTCTCTATGACTGGGGCCTTATTCACTTGATCCTACACTGTCACTGTGACTGTGGTGGTCACGTGTCTGAAAAACCTAATTTTAATGTTAATAAAGCACTGTTAATTTTAATTTAACTTAAAAAATATAGGTGTATTATAAAACAACCAAGAAGTATAAAAAATAATTAAAACAATTTCCAGCTGTAACAATAAAATGATAAACACGAATTAATAAATATGATTTAGTAACATAAATTCTATGGTTCTGCATATAGGCTCCATTTCTATGCATAATACAGTTTAGGCTCCTCTGTAGCGTCCCCCAACACTGCCCAATGCTTTCTATTCCACTTTTCGGCACTGTATTTATTTCTGCCTTGTTCTTGGTCCCCCTCATGCCACCCCATTGAAAAAAATCCCGGAAACAGCTCTCATGTGGTGGTCTCAAATTAGAAAATTGAAAGAATACAGTGCACAAAACCTAAAAGTTGCACACACTACTATCAACTAACGGCAGCTTCAAAACAAACTTGGCTCCAGAATTTTGATTCCCACAACAAAGAAGAAGGAAAGAAGATGAAATTAGTCATTCTGGGAGGTTTAATAACTTTTCACCTCTCCTCTTGTTAAAACTTAGCTGTAATGCAGTTTAAAGTGACAGGACAGGCAGTTGATATCTTGCTCAGCAGCACCAAGGACATATTTCATTTCCTCTTCAGTGAAACTCTGGCTGTTGAAATCCAATCCTCTCTTGAGTCCCTACAGTGTTAGTGCCACACAGCTACAATACAGAGGTGTGTGACACACTTTCATCTTCATTCAAAGAAGCCCACATGGCCCTGATTTAATTTGCTTAGTTACATCCTACATTGTTTCTCCCGATGTGTCAGGGCGACATCCTCGGCGGAAGGCGCTGTCACCGTCAAAGCTCGTCGCCCCGGCGGGTCGGGACCCAGCGAGCTCTGCATCTCATTGTCTGTCCTCACCTTTGTGTCTTTTTGTATTGTCGTGCTGGTGGGTCGCTCAGATGTGACCCGCTCCAGCTCGGCAGGGGAAATGCCTCTCAACAAATGTAGTTCCCACAGGAAGTGGAGGGGGTGGTGGAGGGAGGGTGGACGCAGGCATATCAAACAAGGAGAGGTGAGCGTCTGTGACACTTTCACCAGCAGGCTGCAGCTGCTGATGGGTTCAAAAGAAGTCTCCCACATACTTGTATCGTGTTGAATTTGATATGATGTGCCTGTTATCGCTTTATCCTGCTGATTCTCAGGGTTCAGGAGCATGTTGCTCATCTGGAAGGTGTCTGGTATCTTCTCTCTGACCAGACTGTCAACCCTTTTCCTCTGACAAAAAAGAAGGACTGCCTCATTGTGACTTTCCTTTTCAGTTCATTTCAATCAAAGCAAACACTGTAAATGGTCTTTGGGCCACAGGAGATGTTGATATTTCCCAGTTCAAACATGGCTTTCTGGCAAACTGCTCTTAATTTAAAGGTTTTCTCTGTAAAATCTATAAAACTATTATTAACAGTGTGGTCATGGATACACTTTTGTATCAGTACAACACCCACAAAGCTTACTTGGGCATATCACGTGTATATATATACTGCTGAAAAAAAATTGAAGGGACACTTTGAAAACAGGATATCGAAACAAGCCAAATGAGCATTGGGGCCAATCAATAGTATCAATTCTTTCATCATCTGCATACTTTCACTACATGAAGCTGTGCATCAGGAGAAACCCAGGAGCCACTGCATCAGTGTAGGGTCTGAAAATGGGCCCAAGGATTTCATCCTGATAACTAATGGCAGTCAGGGTGCCGCTGCCTAGCCTGTAGAGGTCTGTGCGTCCCTCCATGGATATGCCTCCCCAGACCATCACAGCTGAAGCAGCTGAACTTGTTGTAAAAAGTTATCCACCGCCACTGGTGCACAATGCATCTTGGGATAGGATGGGCCACAAAGGTTTCGTCTGATGCAAATTAGCTTGCTAGCTTTGTTCACCATTGGTGGTGTAGGGCTGTTGTACAGAGTCATTTAAATAAAAGATTTATAATATAAAAAGTGCAACATAAAGGAATCTTGCAAACTAAATGTAGCCAAGAATTTTGAACCCACTGGCAGAAAAGCTATGAACCTGTTTGCTATCATTTGATTAATTGATGATGGAAAGATGGAAAAATCATTAGTTAAGAAACTAAATATTTGTTTCCTTTACATGTAATGCCGTGTTTGTTCCACCAGCAGAGCCAAGACGGACGAGCAGATGCTTATTAGTACCAGACGTAAATACAAAGGCTCCAATCAGACATCAGTTTCCAGACAATGCAACTAGATAAAGATTGCACATTGCCGTGTACAATGGCACAGATAATGTGGGGTGGCTTTAAATAAAATGTTTTGTCTTTGCTAATTGAGCCACGGAGGACAAAGAGCTCATTTAAGATTAAGATTGAAGTGAAAGTAGGGAATGTAGTTTATGTGCTACTCCAGCAGACAATTATGGATACAGACAGTTAGTAAGATGAAATCAAAAGAACAAATATAAGCTGTGAGGTGAATTGAAGTCAAAAATTAGACTTCACCTTTAGCTGAACCTCAGTCTGGGAACTCACCTGATGATTTAGCTCTTGAGGACATTATATTTTTGGGGCTTCCGGCTGAGCGAGCAGATATCCAGGACAAGACGTCCTGTTCCATGAACTGATTTAAAAATGTAGACTCATCATAAAGAGCTTTTAAAAGCTCAGATTGTTGTCAGATGACACCCGGTGGTCTTGCTTAGCATTTTGGCAAAAAGCAAACTGTTCTTTGCTCCCCCTGCAGACAGTTTACCTGCATGCAAAGTCTTCTCAGACCAGTCAGTATGAAGAAACCAGGAAGTTTCCAGTTATAAAGATTTCTGTCCCTTGCAATCACATTCTACATATGGATGTATAAACATCTGTTTATAAAGACACCCTGACATAATTTACAGATTTATAATCTATAGTCATGTTTCTTGACATCAATTGTACATTTTCCTTGTTTCCTCAACACAAATTTCCCAACATTATTTTGTGACCCTGACGCAACTTCTCATCAGTCTGCTCTCATGTCCACAACATTAATATTTTCCACTTTTAAAGGCAAAAGAGGTCTGCATTAGGAGATTGAAGGAGTGCTTATGGCGCAAAACATTTTGCATCATGCCGGATACATTCATATCACAGAATTTTACAAATCATGGGTACAAGTTTTAATTATGTCATTAATTATAAATACATTCCTTGGTCAAGGTTAGGTGCAAAAAAATCACTTGGTTATCTTTAACTATTAAAGACAAGCAGCTCTTTACTTCAAATCCACAAGATCAGATTTGGATGAGATTTGAATCATTGCATAAGAAATAAAACCAGTTTGACTGATGCTTCTGTCTTTTTAAATTCAAAGGATTTCCTTAAATGTATTTTGCACGGTTGTAGACTTGAATAAAAAGTAAATTTTGCAGTTTTTGGATGTGAAATATTCTAACTTGCAGCCTCTTTAATTAGCAATTTGTTGGGATTTTTGTGACATGAACAAAGTCTCTTTATCTGCACTTGAAAACAATCAGGTGGTGAAGTGTTGCTCTGCAAACTTAAAGTAACAACTGCTGCAAAAACTAGGCCAAAGACAACAGCCACTCTCCAGTGAAATGAGTTTTGTCCTGGGCGTTCTTGTTTTCAGGATCTGTACTGGGGCCTCGCTCTTCACACCCATCAGCTCTGATATGCTGACAATCCCCTCATTAATTTGAACAGTGCAGCCGAGTTTGAAAGGCGAGAACCCTTCAGCCATTTCCCTAATGGTCTTCGAGCCGGCTGACCGGGGCGCAGCCAAGTGCTCGCCTCGGCGGCGGCAGCATCAGTGGTGTTGGTTGTTGGGATGGAGCTGGGATGATGTTAGAGGTCCTTTCAGTGTGAGCTGAGCAGCCATGATGGCTAACCACCACACCAGAGGCCTCCTTTGTTTCTCTTTCTCCCTCCACACCCCAACACTTTACAAACAGCTAAGCCTGTCACAGACCAGCATCAGGGTTCAGTGGTCTGTCAACATTTACCAGCAGATAAAGACAGAGAGGGGAAATTCTCAGCCCTGGAGAGCACATCGCTCCGTCCAGCGAGTGTGTGTTTCAGGGAGAAAGTGTGTGTGAAAAGATTCAGAGCGAGTACTTATGTGCCTTTTTTTTTTTTTTTTTTTTTTTCCAGTGACAGCAGCCAAACAGAAAACACTCATGCGGGAAGAAGACGGCACAAGTACATTAAAGAAGCCCGCCACTTCCCCGCCAGCCCCATCCAATGAAAAGTGACGATGGAAAGCTCTGACAAATAGGACTCGATCCCACCTCCCCTGGGCTCTCACCGAGCTGCAGCTCGCTCGCCGGCCCGTGGGCCTGTTGCTCTGTTTGGAGGAGAAGGAGGGCTATCACGAGTCTCGCCGGGCTTAGATGTGTTTGAGACGAGAAGTCGGGGCAAAGATTTGGGATTTGGTGCCGCGGTGCCCATCGAGGATGCCCGGACTAATAAACAACGAGGGGATTTGACAGCACAAAACAAGCGGCTGCTCTTTGAAACTGTCGGGGTGTGAGGGCGCAGCATCGAGGGGTATTTTCATTCATTTCCAGCTAATGATCCACCTACAAGAATATCTGTTTTTCCTCTTTGACTGTTTGCTGGGAAATTGCTTTGCTAATTGGGCCACAGATGACACAGAGCTCTACAAAGTTTCTCTGAAGTTTGTCAAGCAAAATACAAATATCTGCTTCAAACAGCGCACTTTACACCGATACCCCACTGCCTGGGCTTAAAGAATAATTCAAGGGGAACTGGTCATAATTAGGTTGCACTGAACAAAAGCAGAGTTGCATTAAAATGTGACATTTCACTGATCGCTATAAGGAACATTCTCCTCAGAGGCCAGAGTTAACTTTAAGGTGTCTGATTTGAAAACTTTACCTTATAAACCAGGAGAAAACATAACAAATAAGGATCATTATAAAAAGAAGTTTTTGTCTTTTGTTGCTACATGTATAAAACCCACCCAGCAAAGACTGTAGGAGCAAGAAAAAATGACCAGAAGTATATGGACACATCTTTCTTCTTTGGACCTTAGTCCCAGTGTTGTGAAATGTTAATGTGACAGCTCTCAGTTCAGATGTTGAAAGGTCTGACTGTTCTGCACCGAGACGTGAGCCCAGTGATAGACTGTATTTAAAAGATGGATTTAGTGACCATGGAGTCACCCATTGGTTTGTAGCTTTGTGGATACAGCCATTTTTTTTTATTTTTTTGTTATTTATGATCCCTGAAGTGACCAAATTAATAGAATAGAATAGAATAGAATAGAATGCCTTTTATTGTCATTATACAGGATGTACAATGAGATAGGAGGGCCACTCCTGTTCAGTGCCATGCAATAGAAAATCAAATTCTCTAAAAAAAAAAAAAAAAAATATTATAGTCTAGTATAATCAAGAAATATACAGAAAATAAACAATGTATAAAATATACAAAAAATAGAATGTGTAAAAATATATACATACATTGGTGCATCTGTACATTGTAAGAAAAGTAAATAAGTGCATACATATAAAAATGAAGATGATGAATATTGCACTAGTGAATGAATACTGGATATTAACAATATACCAATATTAAGATGAGAGGTGTGCTAACTTATTAGCTTATACTAATAAGCTTGGCTGCACCACTAATAGTTTGAAGGTAAGAATGTAAATATAGGCTATGGCTAAAAGTATGTGGACATAACTTTCTTTTAAAATCTGATTATGACAGAAAACATTTTCCAGTTTGATGCAGAACAGCTATGCTGGTCTACAAAGAGCTGTAATCTCTTTAGGTGCCATTCCCCTAACAGTCTTAATACAAGAAAGACTGGACTGAAAGTCTAGATTATTAAACTTCAGCTTCTTTGGTGTTAATGAAATTAACAACAGGCGCACTAGAGGGGCAACAATGAGACAACCCCCAAAACAGGAATGGCTTTACAGGTGAAGGCCACTGACATGTTTCCTCCATCTTTTCTGGCTGTTTTTCACTAGTTTTGCATTTAGGGTCAGTGTCACCACTGGTAGTTTGATATGATACCCGGACCCTAAAGAGGTTGTATAGGTCGTCCAACCCCTCTACTTTTTTTGTCTTTGTTCCAGTGAAGATAAATCTTAATGAAAGAGGTTTTGATGAAAATTTGATGTAGAGCACTTTAACCAGTTTATATGAAGCCCTGAACTCATCCACAGCCCCTTGATTCACTAGCAAGGACCACACCCTCAAACACGACTAAACAAAGTGTATTGTTAAAATATGGTGGACAAAGGGAGTGTATGAGGTCTGAAAAACAATGTCAATCTCTGATGACAATTCTTTTAATTTATGGTCTCTCATTTTGAAGCCTCATCTTTGTGGCTGGAAGCAGAAGTGACCATGTTTAGACGAGAAGGCCAAATGGTTATCACCCCAAATCATTTTAATAGAAAGGTATATTATAACAATCTACATTTTACAGTTGTCATAAATGGGAATACTATCCATGAAAACAAAAATGTTTATTGTAGTAGCCTGTAAATGTGTTTATTTCTGCTCTAAAGTTTAACATTTTAACATGGGAGTCTATGGGGATTGACTCAATTTTGTCAGCTGCCTCAAGTGGCCACTGCATGAACTGCAGCTGATGAACAGCAACATCCATTTAGACCCTGCTTCCTATAGAGCAGTGAAACAGACAAACATATGCATCTGAGCAACGCAACTGTGATCTCACTCTTGGCGACTCTTAAAGACTGAATACAGATAAGCAGAGGTGTGACTCTAATGTATATTATCATACAGACTGTGCAGTATATCCTATGATGTACATGCATAATATCATATGCATGTAGTGACTCATAAAACATGGAGCCTGCTGTCTATCTGAGACTGCATTACTTAAATATTTAACCTCAGCTTTCTGCTGAGCATGTTTCATTTGTAATAACTGGTGTTTTCTTTAATCCATTATTAGCTGCACTTAAAGCAATTCAGTTGCATTTTAAAATAAAGATAATAAATCTAAAAACATCTGAAAGCATCTCAGGCAAATAAAAAGCCATGAAATGAACAAAAGAAGTGTCCAACCCTGCTGCACATGCAGCCTGAGTGACAGTTTTAATAATAGAGTGGCATTTGTATTTTACATCAGAGACAAGGCTTCGTCTAATGGTTCTGCTTTTGAAGTGACACACAGAAAAATATGGCGGTCACCCGGTTGTTCTTTAGTTTTAGGACAAAATAGAAGTTCAGATTTTGTGTTAGAAGCATCCTGCTCAAACTATTGGAGTGTAATATGTAGGCTTTATGTTTACTTGTATAAGGCATGTGCTATTGCTGTGTTACCAGGAGAAGGACAAGAACCAGTGTTATTATACACTACTCAAAAAAAAATGATGGGAACACTTTATCATCACAGTATAACACAAAGTCAGTGAAACTTTGGGGATATTGTCCTGTTAGGAAGCACAAGCCAGTACGAAGCTAAAAGGTGCACTGGAGAGGCAACAACAGCACAACCACGAACAGACCATTGCTCTCTCCTTATCTCTAATGACTGATATTTTCTATGCTTTTGCATTTTGAAGGCAGGAGGCTTGTCCACAATTAAGTTTTCAACCAGTATTCAAGTGGTTTGGATTAGTATTTGTTTCTAGAAGAATTTTCTGATTTCTTATGAGCCCTCGAAATCTGGCTGGTGCCCTCGGTGCTAGCCCTGGCATAACCCTGCAACCATTACAGTTTAGAGCCAGTTCTCCAACAAAATATATACATACATGCTATAAATACCCCAAAACAGATCCAAACTGCCACAATGAAGCATGAAGGAAAATATGGCAATAACAAATGGATCTATTTGTGGGAATTTGGGGAAAACCAAATCTTTAGCCTGATAGAAGCATTTGAAATTAAAGGATGCTGAGAGTCCAAGATGACAGCCTGTGCCCTTGAAAGGGTCCTCACTTCATACAGAAGCTCATTAAGGGTGGCATTAAGGGTCTTTAGCTTGCTTTTGTTCTTAAGATTTAAGATGTCTAAAGGTTTCTGGACCAATATGACTAAAATATGACGTCCCTAAAAAGGGAAAGCTAGAAGAGCACAAAAAAACAGTACCCAAGCTGTTAAGTAAAAATATTCTGTCGGTGCTGAAAGGAGGGAAATGTTTGTCCTCTAACATGTAGATTATTGCTGATTTTAAGGGCACTGTTTTGTTTCCTAAATGTCATCCGGTGTCACAGTGGAGCTCCTCACACACTTACCCTACTCAGAAGAGGCATGTGAGGTGCAGGTCCCGTGATCCAAGTCGTCTCCCCCATCATCTCCTGGTTTCCACATATGTGTCACCTGTCGGTCCAATTACAGTCGTCCGCGGGCCAGGCGATGTGTCCTGACTGCAGAAGACAAAAAGGCATCAGTCATCGGCCGTTTGCAGCGGTGTCACGGTCACTTCGATGTCACGGAGCTGACGTGACTGAGGCCTGGCTCCTCTACCCTGCAGCCAGAAGGAGGCAGAGAATCTCAGGGATGGATTAATAGTTTCCTCAAAAATACAGGTTGATTGGACTGTTGGTGGGACTGTGGCAACAGTGTTTCAGTTACAGGGTTTTGCTACTTCAGGTTACCATCAGTCATTCAACTTTATAAGAAGAAACACTGATGAACCACTTAAGAAGGAAATCATGCTGATTATGTCAGCCCATGTCAAAGTTTGGGATTTATTACATGGCAAATTCATTTGAGCCATTGTGGCTCCAACTCCTAAATTCCAGGACTCAAAAGATTTGCTGATAAAGTCTTCAGAGGACTTAAGATGCTTTGGGATGCCACGTCTAATTTATAGTCCTGTACTCAATCCAGAATCCTTATTAGCTCTAACTTTAATGTTTTCAAATAGATTCTGATGAAGCTTATGTGTAACTTGAAGATCATTCCCGGGTGCTCGGGCTGCTAGTCTATTCTTTACATCACTTCCACTTTCCCACATTGCCCAACTCGGGTCCAGTCATTTTCTTGCCCGCCTAATGCAAGCCAGTCAGCCTCTGTCCCGCATTTCAGACTCATTCACAATTTAACCCTCATCCCGCATCTTTCCTGTACTAATATGTTTATATTAGCCTAACCACAGCTCTGTAGCTAGCCACTAGGTAACATTATGTCAACCAGCCCATCTTCACTGATCCTTCAAAAAATTGCTGCTATTTAGTTTTCTTCCTTTGTTTACCTTAAAAATTAGAGCAGTGCTGCATAGTTCAGTTTAAAAACATATTTTTTATAAATCTAGCTAACGTCTTGCTAACCACCTACTCGACTAAACCCACTTTGGTGTTTTGATGTTAAACTTTATTGCCACATCTTGAAGAACAGCCACAGTGATCAGTTTACTAAAAGTGAACTAATCTGGACCGTTTGTTTAACAGTTTTGCTTTTTGAAACTGAAGGAGCATTTTGGCTACTAATGCCAGGCTAATGTTAGCTTGCCATAAGCTCCGTTTTGACTGTTTTCTGACTTTCAGACTAGTCTGGTGTTACTTTTTTCTCCTTGTCAATAAATGTAGCTATTCTCAATACAATTTGCTGAAATTCATAAATAACTCTGTTCCAGTTATTAACAAACACGGCTTCAAATCTAGAAAAATTATCCCAGTTTGGATCTCCTTGCACCAAAAGACCAAAGCGAGGCACGAACTCATCCTGCTGACATTGTGCGCACACACACTGATACTGTTTGCAGAGCCAGTGTATGTGAAAGACTTGTTCCTATAGTTAGCATGCATCAAATACAGAGGTACATCGTATTGAATGAGGCAATGCAGAGTAAAGAAACTGTTGTCTCCCTTCAAATATACACAGATTTCTGCAGTGTAAATGCAGTGTCAGCCATGCTGTCACACTGAGTGTACCGTCCGAGGCATAATTTACTGTTGGACGCGGAGAGTCCTCCCCAGCCGCTGTCTGAACGTCTCCGTCAGCTGAACTCTGCTGGAATGTGATGGAGGAACCAGGTTGGGTTTCACGAGCAGGTGTCTGTTGTTTTTCTCCCTCGTGTTTCTCACACTGTTTTGCCACCTGTTCTCATCTGTACTCCTTCCCAGGTTTTTTTTTCCCCCTCTGTGAAAGGCTTTTCAGACCTCAGAAAACAGAACAGGGTGTGCACATATTTACTACATGACTCAAAATGCGATTAAAATGATTGAATTAAAAGAAAAATCTTGGCATTACTGTTAAGGTTTTGGCTGATATTAACAAGAAATAAACCCTTTAGCCCTTGTATTTGTTGTATGATGCTTTCGAGTGTATTAGTGTAAACAATAAAAGGAAATGTGCTAAAGTGAGAGCAACAAAAACAGCTTCGTGAAGTTACAAAGAAAAATGTATTGATCATAATCCCCCATAAAAGGAAGCAAGATAAGAAATACTTTATCCCTTATTTGGGAAATTATCTTGCCACAGCAGTTGCTACTACTACTACTACTAATAATAATAATAATAAAAACATTTCTAGGTTAATTTCAGCACATTTATCCAGAAATATGAATGACACACTGTGATGCATTTAATGACTTCAGAGTATCAAGGTTTATGTTGAGCCTGTACGCTTTGTCCTGTTAGTAAAAATTAATATATACATGGTCAAAATGACAACCTTGGAGGGTCCAGGGTCAAAATCATCTTTGGGGCCCCCAATGGCCCCTTATTACGACTGCGTGTAATTAATTTGCAATCTCATTACTTTTGAAGTCAAAGGGGACCAAGTCTGCGACCACTCACAGTTATTTGCTGTCTGCAAAACCACTTTGCTGCATCAAAATGGCAATAAGATGGTGTTGTCATGTTTACGGCTGAATGGGTCAAGTGGCAATTACATGCATTTTTTTTTTTAGATAATACTATATTAAATTGCTGGATATGATAAATCTGTTGCTGTATGTTGCAAATTTGTTGCCACCTACATACACAGCAATTCACATTAACTACTTACATTCAGAGTCCAGCCAGAACCTTGAAACAGAAGTTGCTCCACAAATAGTGACATAGTTGCTGCAAGATGGCAATTTAACTGTCATTATGAAGAGTAAATTTAGCCATGGAGACCTTTCTGCTCTAAAGTTGGATATTTTAACATGGCAGTCTATGGGCATGGACTCAATTTTGAAGTGAGCCTCAAGTGGCCATTAGAGGAACTGCGGTTTCTGTAATTACTTAATTACTCTTAATTGCCACTCTGCATTTACCCATATGGGAAGCCATGAGGTAAATTTAGTCGTATATAATATATAAAACAACTTTTGAGGGCAGTAAAAGAAGCACACATCAATTCTTTGATACTCTATAATAATTGATTTTGGGCAGAGCTACTGCTGCCTTTGGGTAAGTAACACATGCACTAATGCTTGTGTTTCTTAGAGATGCAGTGTGTTAGGTCAGGATAAAAGATGGAGAGGGGTGAAGTGGGGTGAATTTGGAAGGTGGGATAAAAAAAAAAGGAAGTAGAAAGAAGAAAAAAAAAGAACTGGTGATCGTCGGCGTGTCTGCCAGTGTTCCCCCTCTTTGCCCTGACACCCTTTTCTATGACGCAGGCGCGGCGTTACACTTGTCAATGTATTTGTTCAAGCAACTCGGCCGTCGGTCCCCGTGAGGGCTGTGCACCGCTGCCTCCTCTCTTCCCCACGTCTCTTTTTTAAAAAGAGGTGGCTCCTGCTTGAATGCTCTCTGTGTCCATGCCCAGTGCCCTAATCCAGGGCCTGCTCTTCCTCTAAGCAGGGAGTTAGCTTAATCCCTCTCATTTAGGCAGCTGCACTGCTGGGGAACTATGGGAGAAAAAAAAAGTTATAACTCTGTGACAGACACTTTCAGCTGTTGTGACGGCACCTCCCCGATTCAGCTGCCTTAACATGCAACTCTCACTCTTGTCGACCCGGTATTTTAATGTGGCTGTGAATAATGCATGGAGGGTGGCAAGCATGGCAAGCAGAGAGTGAGGTATGCATGGCTGGGGTGATAGCTGTGTGACTGAAGACAGAGTCGCTGTGTAAAGCAGAGCAAGCTGTAAAACTCTGACTGGCATCTTTGTGCAGAAAGAGCCGACTGCCAGCAGTAAATGTGTCGTGAATGTAAATGGTCATTCCCAAAGACACCAGCAGGCAAAGATGGTCAGAGTGACGAGTCCAGATGCCAAAAATGTTAAGCAAGTGGTGGCTGCATTGCAAAATGTCGAGCTAACCATCGAAAAGACAAATATGTTTTTAAAAAAAGTGAAATGAAACACAAAAAGAAGCAAAATGAGAAACTGAGAAGCTGGAATCAGAGGATTTTTAATGTTTTGGATTTTTTAAGTGATCAGAATGATAAATAAATTATCCGAAATTCGGCTAATGGGCTTTTCCAGCTCCAGCACCAAGTAATTTCTGTGTTGTTTGTATTTTGTGCACGAAAAATATGGTTAATTCAAATGCAATGCAAATTTTTGCATTTAATTTAACTGATGTACAGGTAGGTGGCGACAATGAGCCAGAAATGTTAAAATATGCCAGCAAAGCGCAAAGAAAAGGTAAAATCCCTTCCCATCCCCTTAATATTTTAAATGTTATTACATAGGCTAACTCTACAGGTTAGAGTTGCACGCAATACTTGATTATAAAAGTTTGAACATTAATATGAAAAGCAGTTTTAGGCTGATCAGGCTATGTAAATCATTGTTTTGATTTCACTTACACAGATGTTTACATAAACTCATCACGGGCATGAATGTCAAGGTCATTTTATAATAAGCTGCATCTAGACTAGATGCTTTTGGTAGCCATTAGGCCTTTGGCGTAATTCTGGCTGGATATCTGACCACTCATCTTGGCAGAACTGGTAGAGTTCATTTAAACTGGTTGGTTTCCTGGCACATACCTGGCTTTTAAGCAGATCCAGGCTTTGGGAAGGCCATTCCAGAAGCTTAATGTTAGTCTGATTTATCCATTCCAAAACTGGTTTCGATGTGTGTTTGGGATCATTGTCCTGTTGCAACTCCCAACTGTGCCCAAGTTTCAACCGTCTAGCTGTTGATTTGAGGTGAAGTTGAAGAATTTGGAGGTAGTCCTCTTTCTTCATTATTCCCTCCACTTCTTGCAGTGTACCAGTACCACTGGCAGCAAAACAGCCCCAGAGCATGATGCTACCACCACCATGCTTGACAGCTGGTACAAAGTTCTTAGGTTTAAAAGCCTCCAAACACACCTCTTGTCATTGTGGCCAAATAGCTCAATCGTTGTCTTGTCTGACCATAAAGCTTTTCTCCAGAAGGTATTTGGGTTATCCACATGGGCAGCTGTCCATCTAGCAAGCTGCATTCATAAACTGTACAGGTGCATCACACAGTCACAGGTACCTGCTAATTAAATCTAAGTAACAGATGAATCAAATACTAGAATTTTGTTGATCAAAACTGAAGCAGAAACTCCTTGGATGGTTTGTATCACATTGAAAGCAGAAACAATCATTGCTCAGTCACACTAGAGTAAAAGCAGAATGGCAACTTTAAAAAATGGGTGATTTTTTTCATATTCAGTGACTGATTGTGAGTAGCTGTGGCAACCAACTGGTCACCCACAGGTTGAGTATGCCACACCCCCAACCTCTGACCACAGTGTGAAACTAGAGCTTTTGCATATAAGCTGACTTTATTTGAAACTTTCATCATCTTTAATTAGCACCCACAATTGTAACAAAAGCATCTAGCACCTAGCATGTCTCCCTCCCTCCCAATGAGCAGCAGTATGTCTGCAAAGAAGAGGTATCCAGAGCTGCATCTCGTTTACACCACACAGAATGCTGTGTATTATAATGTATGGGTGATGCTTCATTAACAGAGTGCAGCTTTTCTGCTGGTGAACGTGAGGAGGTAGGTGGTGGAGAGGTGCTTATTTTTTCTCGTGTCCAGCACTTATGGGAAGTCAAGTTATCTGCGGGGATTCATTATAATGCTACTGTGATAAATTAAGATATGGCTCTTTATCTTCCAAGTACTACTGAGTCTCAGCCTTAGGTGAAATACGAGTATAAGTGTTTGTGAGGTGCGGTTTGGCAGATTTTCTTTCGCCTTGTATCGTATTACAAAACGTATTTTCTCTCGTGCGTGAACGTTTGCAGGGCTCATCCTCAATGAAGCACTGAACTTTTTCTCTTCACACTTCCCTCTGCAAAAAAAAAAAAAAAAAGAGCTCTCATTAAAGTGGCCAGACGAGGTCAGAAAACACAATTTACAATTTTTGCAAACATCTGAGCTACTTATCCGTGAAATTTCCAACCTCACTAAACATTTCAGAGGGCGTAGACGCCGGTCAGCACGACTTGCTGCCTTCCTTTATCCTTCGCCCACATCTGGCACTTCCAGCCTGCTGAACATTTGTAATGGGCCATGATTAGAGCGTAGGACAGATACAGTAATAAGCCCAGGAACCTTGTCAAGAGAGGTCAAATCAGAAGACAGATAAATAGGAAATTGCTCCCTGTGAGCCTTCTCACTGTCACCCCTTGCTTGTTACCTTGAGTGCTAAAAAGGTATTTATCTGACTCCCTCCTCGCTGTTTAAACAGACGTCAGTGCTGCTTAATTGCGCTTTGGCCTCAGGAGTTCACTTGGTGAAGTGCAGGTGCGGCATCCAAGAAAAATAATTGAACAAACAATTATAATGTGCGTTCCCACACTGCCGATTAGAGGCAGAGCAGCTACGGGCTTTTGTGCTGTTTAGCTTCCCTCCAGTGTGGTGCACAGCACTGTAGGAATGTTGAAATGCTGCAAAGATCTGTGGCGGACTTGTGTGTATTCTGGCAGCGAGCATCTTGACAGCACCGTCCCTCCGCCCTGGGAAAGAATCCGCAGCGTCCCTGTGAACGCACGAGGCGTCAACAGTCTCTCCCGGTGTCTTTCCACCCAGAAAAAACAAAGGCAGAGTTCTCGCCTGTTCGCACCTCGCTCACCGTCGCTGACAGGAGACGAATGCCACCTCAGGACATCAACACGTCTCGGGCCTCAGCGGCGCATCTGTGGAAAAAGACTCCCCAACCCCAGCAGCCCTCTGGAGGTGCTCGTCACTCCTCTGAGTGCTTTGTTTTTCCTTCGTCCCATTGTTCCTCAGACAAGAAAATGTTTTCATTAGATGACAAACGGTACATTTTCACTGTCACTGGATTATTTTTACAGGGCAGCTTCAGCTGGAAAGAGCTTGTGGAAAATGTTGGGCTCAGAGAAAGCGTCACAAAGTCACAGCAGATGCAAAATTAGGAAGGTTTTTGTTCTCAGTGCATTTGGGAACAGCAAGTATCCATAGTCTTAAGATACAGATGAGGCTTGAAGCCATATGTTGCAGATCAATACCTAAAGTTCCTGAAAGGAGTACTCTGGGCACAAGAACACGATGACTGCTGTTACTGCACGCACCCTGCTGCTCTGCTGCAGTTATGCCTGCAGGAATAACAGTGCAGGCAGTAACCACATCTAACAAAAACCTAGGAAACAGAGACAAAATTAAATAACACACCTAACTGCTAATTAGTGCTAAGTAAAATGACACAAATGTGAAGAACAAACATCTTCGATGGTCTGTGGATGATCTGCAAAAGGCGTCAAAAACACAAACATGGTTTTGAGATCCAGGTAAATGACTCAGGCCCCGTTTACACGACACCGTTTCAAAATGAAAACGGCGTCGTTTTGATGCGTTTCGGCCTCCCATTTACACAAGGACGGAGTGAAAACGATGTGTTTCGGAAACGGGGTCCAGAGTGGAGCCTTTCAGAAACGCACCGGCTTGCGTTGTTGTGTAAACGCTTGAAAACGGTGACTCGCACATGCGCACTATGGTTGTGACGGCCATAGTTTTCCACGCATGCGCAAATTGATAAACAGTACTCCCGGATTCATGAGTGCTTCTTGTGCTTTTCTTGTGTTTTTACCCTTTTGTACTTCAGCGTTGTGTGCAGCAGCGATCCAACCTCATCGTCAGTCCACACAAAACCTCTCACATTGGCCATTTTGTAAATAATGAACAATTTGTCACGCTTCCTAGTGTGTCCCTCCACACATGCGCGTCTTGCGTAAACAACCTTTGCAAAGAAAAAACCAACGCCAACTTGTGGCCTGGCATGGGAACTACATCGTTTTCATCGTTTCACGCGTCACCGTGTAAACGCAGATCGTTTCTGAAACGCTACCGTGTAAACGGAAGCCTGAAACGCATCAAAACAACAGCGTTTCCACTGGAAGTGTCAGCCATAGAAGCCTAGAGACCAGTCGCAAGCACTGGTCACGAGGAAAAATGCGTACTCCATTTGCACAGAAGTTGCCAGATTGCCTGCAAACACAAACTACTCGTTAAGAAGTAGTGAAACTGAAGAGAACTGGAGACAGAGACCCTTGGCCTTCAAAGTAAAAGTTGCACCTTTTGAAACGTGTTGGTTGCAGTGGTGAGGCATAACTTTTACTTTGAAAGTGAATGTTCTCCATTTCCAGTTTGTATTGCACTTTTTCAAGCTCCACTACTGTTAATGGCAATTGTTTCAGTGTCTTTCATGCAAACTAAGGCCCCGTTTACGCGAGAACGTCCATGTAAACAGGGCCCAAATGCAAAAAGGCAATCTGCTATCAACCACAGCAACCAAAAGAAGGTTTTTGGTGCAGCACCCTCTTTGTGAGTGATTTCACCCAGCAACAGCCAGCAACCACATGCTAACAGGTCAGGGAATACACTTTTGCTGCTGACAGGTGCAGCATAGGCCTGCGTGACTGAGGCCTAATACATATCTAAAACTGTTAGCCAGTTGTTTCCCATTAGCTTTTTTTAAAAAAACAAATAGAAACAGCTCGCAGAATTATAAAAAAAAAGCATAAAACAAAAAGGAAAAAGAACCAGTCTCTGCTCATCCACATCAGTACTGTATGCTAAATCACTCAGCGCTAAATGCGAATGAGGTTCAGCGTGAGTTGGTGCTGTCCTGCTGGCACAGCCTACACTATTTTGTCTTCATGCTGTTTTCTATGACATCATAGAGAGGCAAGAGTATTAAAAAAGTCTTAAACTGAGCGTTTAAAGCAGCCTTATGTCCGATCTGTTTAGCATGTGTATATGCACTCTGCATACGCTGACATTTGGCTTGAACTTTGGCCACGTTTAATGAGAGTTAGCTGTAAGAAATGGTAAATGGACTTCGCAGGCTTGTACGCCTATTTGAGCACTTAAAACACTTTTTTTCTACAAGCCTCACTCACCCATTTACATGCCAGTGGTTGCATCGGGGGTTCAGTATCTTGCCAAAGGATACTTTGACATCGAACCACTTGAGGGTTTTTGGTTTGCTTTCCACTGTTATTCTAGAGCGTTAAGTTGCCAGTCGCTTGTGGACTTTCCAGGCTGCTCTAATGTATTTACTACCAGGTCATATGTCAATCAGCAGAATTCTCAGTCACTCACCTGGAAGTAGAGAAATGTTTGTCTCAGGTCCTGCCTTCCGCCTATCACCGCATTTAATTCGCCGAAGTCACGGAATATCATTCACTTCCTAAGATCTCTAGCTGCCACGTCACTGAATTCCTTCCAGTGTAGATGTTAACATTAGTTTTGATTACTATTGTAGGTTGAGTTTTGTTATTGTTTTTATTATTTATTATTGCATCCAGAGTTCTGTTAGAACTGTTATTCAGTTTTTAGTTTATTCATGTTCTGGTGTTTATTATTTTAACATCCCTAGTGTCTCCTTGTAGCTTCTTGTCAAGTCTTCATCTCTGTGTTAGGTGTTTTATTTTGGTGGTCCTTTGTCTCATTGTTATTGATTTGTTTTACTTGTGCTTTGTTTCCCCTGCTGTGTTTCCCTGATTAGCCCTCAGTGTGTGGATGTGTGAGTAGATACAGTCCTGTCATTCATTTGTTCGTCTTCACAGTATCTTTTACCCTTCCCTGTGGAAACTTGTTTCTGCCACTGAAAAAAAAAATCCTTTTGAAATCCATAAGTCAAAATGTCAACTTACTAACTCAAACCTGAAAATTTAAAACGGTCACCCAAAACTTAAACTTATGGATGGCAAAAAAATGTTTTGTTTTGTTTTTGCAGTGGCGGAAACAAGCTTCCATACTTCCCAGTGGGTCACCAGTCTGCTTTGGGTTCTGTTTTCCTTCTGACTGTGGATATTTCTGTACTTCTGTACTTTAAATCAGGCAAAACAAAAGGCTCACTTTTTGTCAGTCTGTTTCAGAGTCTGCATTTGAGTCCTCATCTTGCATTACATGAAAAAACATGTTTTTTTTGGCCTTAAGCATTCTTAAATGCCCCCGCCTAGTGTTTTAAACATGAGCTGGAAGCTACCTGAAGGCCTGTGAGTGGTACAGTGTGTGTGTGTGGCTGTGACATCCAAAATCTTCTCCCCAGCCCATAAACTCTTCCACTGCTGTCTTTGTCTCTCTTTTAGAAAACTTGTGTGCAAGCAAAGAAAAAGCTAAAACTCACTTTTGAACATTTCGGAGGCTCCCAGCCCCCTGGGGGGTTTAACTTGTCAAACAGCAAAAAAACATTTTTGACGCCACATTTTTCATTCTTTTTGCCACATTTCGAGGATGGAACACCAGGTTATGCTTTCAAACTGTTTTGGAAACGAAAACCCTTCGAATGAGTCTTCAAGTTCGCGTTTGCTCGATCAATCTGATTTCTTCTCCGCCATCCTCCCCGAGGAATTCTTCTTCTTCTGTGCAGGAGGAGGATTTCAGCCATGGCTGTTGGTTTTTTTTCTTGTTTTTTCAGCTCTCCGTCTTCCTGTCCTCCTCTCGTTCCCCTTTCTCCGTTCTTCCAGAGATGCGTAGTTGTTGGCAGTGCTTATGTAATAACAGATGGAAGATAGAAATTAACACGTCTTGCCTCTCTCGTTATTCTCCTCTCCATTTATTTTTAATGCTTACTCGTTCTCTCTCTCTCTCTCCATCTCTCGTTGTGTGTGTGTTTGTCTGAGTGTGTATGTGTGTGCGTGACCCCGGCAGGCCAGCAGCACCTGTCAGGAGTGTATCCACCGTGGTTGCGTGCCTAATTAGCACACAAGGAATTTGGTGGCACGAAGCGCGCAGCATTGGTGGGAAGAAAAGAGTGTGGGGTGCAATTAGGATTTGTTGGCATGTACAGAACACAAGAAGAAGAATCAAACGAGGAGGAGGAGGAGGAGGAGGAGGAGAAGGAGGAGGATGAGGAGAAGGAGGAGGAGAGGTTGGGTTTGTTGGTGTGGGAGTGGAAGGTTGCACTTCTTTCTTTACTTGAAAGGACGGGGAAGAAGCGTTCGAATCGTACAAAAAAAATGCTGCTTTGAATTTGAATTTTAGCTGAGAAATATAAACATGGATCACAGGTGAAATCAAACATTAAAGTTTAAATATGAAAAACAAAACAAAACACATTTTCATGCAGCTGCAGTTTGATAATCGCCAGATATGACACCAAAATCCAGTTTAACCTTTTCAGAAAGATTAAGTCTCTGTTAGTATTATATCTGATATTATTGTGATAATGCTCTGCTTCATTTTCCCAATATGAACTTTGTTTTTAAACATATGTTTTAATTCTAAGGTTGTAATTTTCAGGATGCAGGAAGAAATCATCCGGTCCTTGCCAGGTCCCAAAACTACTCTATACTAAACCATAGCTC
Source organism: Archocentrus centrarchus (assembly GCF_007364275.1). Lineage (NCBI taxonomy): Eukaryota > Metazoa > Chordata > Actinopteri > Cichliformes > Cichlidae > Archocentrus > Archocentrus centrarchus. The sequence goes on along the minus strand of NC_044347.1, from coordinate 11,907,080 downwards.
TTTCATAGGGTTCATGTGTTTTTCAATAGTGGTGAAACATGTATAAAATCCAGCACCTGTCCATGCAGTCTGCCTTTAGAAACATTTGTGAACAAATGGATCGTTCTGGGTTTCCATGGATAGGCAGCTCCTCTGGGTGTAACGTGTAGGCGGCACAGTACTTTGGTCCTTAAAGTGTACTTATATTCAACCTCAGGTGAACAACAACACAAGACATGTTGCACAAAAACTAAGCCAAAATTCAGAAACACTGTTTAACCTGCTGACTCATCGTGTAATGATCAAACAGAGCCTGGTGCATTAATGTTGTGTCCAGTTTTACCGGTTTGTCGTGCTGAGTGGAAAAACCTGGCTGGCACCATATTATTTCGAATACCAGCAAAGCATCTCTGCTCACTTCATATGAGACTCGATTGCTCGATTGCTCTGATTCCAGTTGTCTCCAAGTCACCTTTGAACCATCACTTGGAACAGCAATCACTACCTGGTACGGTTTAGACATCACAGAGTTCAAGATGAGAGCTGGTTTGGTTTTGTGGCTGACAGTAATCGTGATAGTTAAAAACACCTGAAAATTTTGCTGATTTTGGTCCAAAGTAAAGTTTTAAAAACCTCTTTTTCCCTCTGGAAGTCTCTAACCCCCATTTTTGGAATTGCAGAAGTCTTCCACAGATTTTAAATCAGAATCCTTTTTAGTGTCATGCAAACGTGTTACAAAACCAACAAAACTGCATAAAGAAATTCCACAACATTCACATTCAGGCTTCTGCAGCTCATACTTTTCTTCTGCTTGAACACAGAGCACCATGTCATCCTAACACACCGGCACAGCAGCACCAGGGCCACTTCAAGGTCTCTCTCATGTTCTCCGCCACTCTGCTGCCTGTCAACCGTCCCCCTGAAGGCACGCCATCTTTACGCGTCATCGAGATGCCACGTGCAGGGTTTTGGCTTAAAAACCCCACATAGCTCGTGTGGATCTGACCCTGTCACTGCATTTTCTAACTCTTCTCAGACTTTTCCGAAGAAGATAAAGAAAGTTTAAGAGGGGGTTGAGTTGGTGCCTGTAACTCCAAAGTATGGTGGTTTGCACATTCACCTAACAAGTGAAAGATGCCCAGCTCGATCCCGCAAGGAGACACGAATCCCTTGGGGGCTGTGTCAGAAAGGCCATGTGCAATAAGATGAGCTGAAAGTAGCTTTTATCTTCTAAGTTGATGCCACCTGATTCCAGCAATTGTAATTGGCTTTGTTTAGGCATTGATTGGTGATTACAGCGTCATCAAAGTAGGAACATCTGAACGCTCGAGGACTAAGAAAGAGAGGAAGAAGGCGGCTGCAGGAAGCGACTGCGAACGAGGTTTGACTTTGTGTCCACCGCATGATTTATTTATCAACTCGATGGCAGTTTTCATGGCTAGATTGGGGCAGCGGGGGGGCTGCTGGGAAGTTGAAAAAAAAAAAAGAGCCATGGCCTCAGTTTGACGAGAGGGAATCAAAAAGATCACGATAGCTCTTGTGCCCACAACACTGAAAGGGAACAAATGGCTCTTTAATATTTCCATGCATACCAAAAGAAGTGGGGGGGGGGATCACGAGGACGGTGATGAATAAAACAAAAAGAAGCAACAAGAAAGAGCCGCAGTGGCGGCGTCTTTGTGAGGCAGAGAGGAAATATGCACCATGTCAAAAGCTGTCGTCTTTTTATCTAATGGGCGCGGCGGCTGTAATGCATCCATGTGGCCCTCACTTTAATAATTAAACAGACATCGGGGCGGCACCTGCTGGGAGCCTGAATCATTGTCGCAGCTTTGAACAAACCGTTGTGACATTACGGCATGAGGCTCGGCCGAAAACACAGAGAAACGGGAAGGGGAGAAGAAGAAGAAGAAGAAGGGGGGAAAAAAACGGGATGCATTAAAGGCGGTGAACATGGCCTTGGGCTACAGAGTAATGAGCACATCTCCATGGAGGCTCCACAGATTCACTATTTGAAAATTGTTTTGTGTCTTAATAAATCCTAAATGTGTAATTTACTTGTGAAAAGGGAACAAGAAAGCAGCTGACATTCCCCTCTTCATCACTTCTTCGCCTGTAAAATGGTAGAAATCACACCGACCGAGGCGTGTCAACGTTTCCTCAGGTGTAGACACAGCACCCTCAGATCTCCTCCCCCTCCCCCTCCTCTCCCTTTGCTCTGTTCTCCAAATCGCAAAGTCATTGAAATTCCTGGTCTGCCTTTACAGGAATTATAAAACCTTCTGAATCAATTACAACATCAATCGGCCTGAAATCTGCGGCCGATGAATATGTATAAAAGTACACACGCGTCCGGCTAATTAAACAAGGCTGTCAGAAATCACTTCAGACAGGTCCGGCAAACACACAGCGAGCATACATTACCCAGCAGGAAGTTCAGGCTCAGACAGCTGATGGAACGCTGAAATTATATAAATTCCTGCTGCACCTTCCTCACATTTTCCAGCCCCATTTGGAAACTTATGTTTGCCAGATCAGCATCAAAGGAGTCACTGACAATCCATCTACGGTTTACAGTAGGTTTGGGCTGGTTATTGGTACCTTTCAAATAAAGTATCATACATCTAATTATGTTTAAGGCTTTTCCATTTCGGGTGTTCCAAACAGGAGAAGATTCTTGAAAAAGGACATTAATGTAACTCCAACCCTAGATGGGTGTCTGGTGACCCGGTGGATGTTAAGAGGTTAGTTGATGGGCACAAATGTAGAGCAGCAAGACTAGATTTCCAACCAGGCATGTCTAGAAGTCCACTGGGGCCACGAGAACTCCAGTGGATGGATATGAAACCAACTGGTTTCATATCCATCCACTTTTTCAGTTGAGGCTCACGCAGGGCGATGAAGGCTATCCCAGCTGTCATAGGGTGAGAGGTGGTCTATACCCTGGAGCTTCTCACTGTGAGAGAACAGTACTGACCACTGCATCATAATATATGGTGAATTTTACAGGGAGTTGCTAAACTTGAGTCTTTCTCTATGCCCCTGGGCACAGAGAGGCCTTCTCCAAAAATCTGTGCCCACGCTAGGGCCCCCCCACAATTACTCGACCAATCCTGGCTTTTAAGGCATATACTAATAAATATTTGGGAGTTCAAAGATTTCCACAGGGTTAGTCTTTGCACACCAGGAATGGGTGAGCCACTAGACAGTACACGATTAACTGGCTCGCTGCCTCTATTAGAGCTTCCTGCAAACACCGAGCTGCATCTAACGGGTTACAGAGTGTCTGCTCCAAGATCTCACATCAAGCCTTTTCAAACTTCCTCTTATGTTACATAAATAGTCTAATGATACATGCTTCTGAAAACATTTGACGCAATATACGTTTGCTGCATGTCTTCAGTTGAAAGGTTAATTCAGATGCAACCCCAGCACTGGTCATAAGTTGTTAAGATTTCCTGCCAGGACACCGTGGTTTGCTTCCTGTTTGACTCTTTATTTTTGCACATTGTCCCGCTTTTTACTTTGACTTTCACTCACTAGTTGGGTGTAATCACTAAAAACTGCTTGGTTAGATTGAGGAGCAGCAGTGGCAAACGATGAGTTGTGAATACTCAATTTTTTTATAGAATGAGAACGGAATGGGAGGATCAGAACAACCTGATGTCATTGCACAGGTTCAGGTGTTTCCCTTTCTTTATGATTCATCTGAAAGCTCCTCCTCGTCACTAACAGGAATACAAGCTCCTCTCAGTTTGATGATTTAGAGGATGAAGAGGATTTTATATAAACATGCTGCCTCTTCTACTTTCATCTTATTCTCCTGCTGGATAAGAGCCTGAAAATGTACAAATTTCCTCTGAACAAAATCAACTTGGATAAAAATCATCTGATTGCCCCCCCACCACCACCCCGTCTTCGTCTCACTTGGCACAAAGTTACCCGAGCATCTCAAACAGAGGAGGAGTTTCATGGTTTTAATTTTTCATCTTCTCCTCCTCGGCCAGTTGTCCCCGGGCCGTTGCTGTCTCTGCCCATGTCTCCCGTCCCGAGATGAGCTGCTCGCAGAGCGGAGGGAGAGGAAGGCAAAAAGGGGGAAGAGGAGCCCAGCCAAGAGGCCCTGGGGCCGTGGCTCTCTCTGGACCCCCAACCCCGGGTCACTGAGCACCTCAGGTCAGCCGGGCCTGCTCATCCTCCTTGTGAGGGAATCGCCCAACAACCGGATCGAGTAGGGATGAGGAGGAGGAGACTCTCCCCGGTGTCTTGTGTAATCAACATTTAGAGAACAGCTGGAAGGAGGAGGAGGAGTGTGTGCTGGTTGTGTACATGTGTTTTCTCACGTTTAGACAGACTCGATCTGTCATGTGTGTGTGTGTGTGTGTGTGTGTGTGTGTGTGTGTGCATTTATGTTTCCGCAGCATTATCTAGGATCTTCTTGTGTGTGTGTGTGTGTGTGTGTCTGCGTGTGGTCGGCGTGTATCCCCTGCTGGCCCTCAGTGCTCAGAGCGGGATCAGAGTCGGGGTCTTTGCCCGCGAATAAAAACTCCTCCTCTGGGTGCCAAAACGCTCGTCTCTGGGTGGAACTGTCAGAGCGAGGAGCCTGAGACTCGCAGGAGAGGAAACACACAAGACAGACAGATACTATAAAATGTCAAAGAATAACTGACAGTTGAATCAGAGTAAATGATAAAGACCATCTTTACTTAAAAACTTAAAAAAATATAAGATTTCTGATCTCCAAAGCCTCTTGTAGTCATTTTGACTCCCTGAAGTCACACAGCAGAAACAGCTTCTTTTTTTTTTTTTACCTAACTCTTGATCATAAACTGTACAATTAAAACTAATATTAAACACCTAAAATATTATTATTGGCTTGGAGCGCTGACCTGAGTCTGTTTTAAAAGCCTTGTTTTGATCTGGTTTTACCCTTTGCAGCGTTTCATTTGGTGCATCATTCTTTCCTCTTGTATCCAACACTTATTGTAACCACTGATTTGTGTTTTGTTGACATGAGCTGTGTCTGCATAAACAGCTTTAACAAGACTAAACAGTGGGAATTTTCCAAGGAACTGAAAGTTCCTTCTGCCCTTTCATATGTTCCTTCGATTGCATAATGTTTAACAAGGTGTGGACTTAAGTGAAGCACAATGGACAAAAAACATCTTAAACCGCAGGTTTGTAGAGATGCAGAGGAAAAGCAAGCATGCACGGCCAGTCTGCACCTTTCTATGCTGCAAGCACCACCATGAAAGTTCCTGCATATGGTGGATTTATTAACCTAAAACAGGGACATACTCAGAGGTGTAACGGTGGGTTTTTTGCACATCCTGATTACATATAAAGTCAATGCACTGTTGTGAATTGATGCAAATTTGCACCTGGTGATGCAAAATTCTCGTGAATAAAAACTTAAGAAAAAAATTTGCCTCATGTTGCATCAGACCCATCAGTAGCTGGCGAGTGTCTTCCATGAAAACTATGGGCAACAACAGCAATCTGCTAGCAACCAAAGCAATCTCAAGGTTGGGGTTATGATGCTATCTTTATGAAATGGTCCATCAACCAAATTGGTTTTGGAGTAAAGGTACAAAGCATGTCTTGCATGTCTCTTTCCAGGCTCTTCACACTGTGTTGCTCCACCAAAGCAGTTAGAGGACAGAAAAAATAAGAAAAAGAAATAATAGACGAGGGAAGAGGTTGCAGGGATTGGAAGTGGATAATGCAACTGCACTGACAACCACAGCTGAACTGGATTAGATGTAGCCCGTATCCTAATCTCCCTCTATCACTCCCGGAGAGGAAGGAGAGAGTGAGGAGGTAAGAAGAAGTGAGATGGAGGGCTGTAGAATTAAAGATGAGTTAACGTGATAAGGTGGGTGATAAGGTTAAGATTAGAGGTAAGAGGTTAGGGTTGAAGAGCTGGTTAGATTTAGGGGAAATAGTCAGGTTGGGTGTGTATAGTCCCACATAGCCTGTTCCTGATAAGGTTAAAGTTAGAGATAAGTCAGGGTCGGGAGGTTTTTGGTGCAGAACCCTCTTTGTGACCAGTTTCACCTAATGACTACCAGCAACCTGTAATGACTGTTGGTTGCCAGGCCAAAGCAAGGTGCAAGACTTCATAAATCTGTTCACTTGTTGCACATCAGTTTGAAGCTGATGGTTAGTCGCTTGCAGACATTCCAGCCTCCGGTTGCCTAGGTAGCCCTCTACACTCTTGTTGGTAGTTGCTTCAATCGCTCGCCTGTAATTTGAGAAAAGTTTGTCTCAGGTTCTTCCCACTTCTTGTCAACAGTGGTTATTTTGCTTATAGTCACTATCAATATGTTCTCTTGCATCTTTAAAAATCTCTCAAAGTTTTTTCTATCCCTCTGATAGGTTTATTTTGGTTTTCCAGCCTTGCTTGCGTCTCTTTGGATCTCATATTGAGAGTTCCAGTGAACAGCTATAATGTGCAAGTTCAACACTTGGAATCAACTCCAGATGTTATGGATCCCATCCATGCATTTTCTTCCAATTCAGGGTTCGGGAGGAAAGCTGGAGGCGATCCCCAGAGACAACCATTCTCACCTATGGCCAATTTAGAATCAATAAGGCCACCTTTGGACTTTGGGAGGAAGCTGGAACAGCCAGATAGAACCCACGCAGACAACTCCATGCAGAAAGGCCCCGGCCAGATGGTGGATTTGAACCCAGGACCTTCTTGCTTTGTGGCAACAGCACTAGCTGCTGTGCCATTGTGGTGCCCTCCAGATGTCATATCTGCCCAATTTTTCTTGAAATAAAGAGGGCACAGGTCTCTCAGAGTCAGGAGACTGCTTGTCAGTTAATTGCCCAGTCAATCTGGTGGTGCACAGAGGCGAAGCCACAACAAATGTGTCACTCTTTTTGAAGTACAGGATTTAAGTGGATTTTACACCAGATTAAAACAGAAAAATCAACATTTTCTATCAGTAAGTTCTTGTTTTGGAGCAAGAATCCAGGCTCAGTTTAAATGAATCTGCCAAATCTAGCAAAGTATTTCAGTTCAGTGTGTCACTTTATTTACTCCGTCTAAGTGAGCCTGGCCCTCTGCCCCCTCCTGTTTTAAGGGAGGTATATTATGAGACACACCCTGAGGCTTGTGTCAAGAAGAAAAACATACCTGATTCCACCCGACTGTGGGAAGTTCTTTGACACCTGGAAGGGTTTAATTTCAAACACAGAGCAAAGCATGAGAAATTGCTGCTGTGGTCCTTTTAATATTTTAAAGGAGGACACGACAACTGAGAGCTGACTGCTCTTTCCTTTAGAAATAACCATGAAGATGAGCCAGTGAACATTTTGCCATACGTATTGTTTGTGTTGGATCTCTAAATACTGTAATCGTCTCGGGTACAGTGCTAATGCAACACATAGCTCAGTGTCGCACAACATTTGAATCCACCATCTGACTAATTGCAGCAGCGTACGATCAAATCGGGCTTCGGAGAACCTGCGGAGACCCTGAACGCGGCCTTTCCGGTCAGGAAGAGGAAGCGGCCTCATTGTTGCTGCCAGAAATAATAATTTCAATAATTTTCTGCAATTTCCAGCATCTAAACAGAGCAAACCAAGTCAGGAAACAAAGCAGAGGCCCGCCAGGCTCCGCCTCCGCCACCTCCCTCCTGAGAAAGCACACTCAAAGGCCTGCGAGAGCTTCCCCGCAGAAAGAGGCTGCCATCTAAAAACAGCCTCTGCAGCTGGCGGCCGCAGCGAGAGGCGTGCTTTCAGCGCTCGTGCCCGTAGTCGCCGTTTACTCCGGCTAAATGTATGGAATCAGACACTCGCTAAAAACTACAATTACAGGTGATATACAGATTGAAATCATAGGGGCTGTTTTTCTTTTTTTTTTTTTTTTTGTTGATGAAAATTGTCCTAATGAGTGGTTTGGCGATTTGTGGGGTGGAAGGGAGGGAAGGGTTGGTGCTGCTGTTGGAGGAGACCGTGAAAGTCTTTTCTCCTTGTGTGTGTGTGTGTGTGTGTGTTGGGGAGGTGTTGGGGTAGGGAGGTGTGGGGTGGCGTAGGGGTGGGGGGGCATAAACAGCTGCACCTGCTGCTGCGGCGTGCACTGCCACAGTTAATGATATCGGATGATATCATTAGGCAAAGTGCTCATAAACAGATGTTGGAGGCGCTGCCTAAACAGTGTCAGCTGAGCCAGTTTGCATCTCTGTGAACGTATTATTTATATAGGGCATTTAAGTTTGTTATGTTAATAACCCCTCTGTTAGCATGCAGGATGTGGTACAGGAAGAAAACAGAGATGAAGCTGCTGTGGGGGGTGGTGGGGGATTAGCAGCCGAGAGTTGAACTGCACCTCGGAGGCTGATCTGAGGTGTGAGGAGCTGAGCAGCAGGCTGGAGACGAGAGCCGAATCCAACATCGACCTCGGGACCGAGCGAGGCCGTAAAACTGTTATTATCGTGACCGCAAGGTGCTGAATTAAAACAAATACTCTATACAAAGCTGAAGCACGATACTGAAGACGTGAACCAGCGCAGGAGTGTCTTAAACCTGCATTCTTCCTTTCACCACCAGGGGGCGACTCCTGCTGTTAAACAAAAAAGAAATCAAATTATATAGAAATCTACAGAAAAATGAAGCCTTTTTTGCACTTGATCTGTAACCACATGGTCACTTTCCCTGGTGAGTTTATGGTCTCAGTCTCTAGTTTAGGGTCTTAATTAGTAAAAAAAAAAAAAATTCTGTGAGCATTCAGGGAGATCACAGCCAGCTGCCTCTTCTTTTGTGGTTTAACTAAACTTCTAACATCTAGGTTATGGTTTGGAAACAGGTGCTAACAAAGGAGTTAATCCCCGATGATCACATTTTATGGGCAAAACTGGCCAGTGATTTTTTAAAACTTCAATTCAGACACATTATTTATGCTGTATTTGTGAAAACAGTAATTATTGAGGACTGTCTTGTGAGGGCCCCCTGCTGCTCCTCCAACTGAATTGCAACAATTTTCTTTTCAGTGGGACCAACAGAAAGTAGAATGGTTCCCTTAGATCGCTTCCTCTTCCACTTACATTGTTAAATGAACAGAAGAAGAAGAAGGAAAAAAAAAAAAAAGGAAAGCATGGAGGCATCAACAGCTGAAGGATTAACTTCAGTGAATTCCTGCAGGTGCTTTTGGCAGCTTGACTGAACCTCAAACAATCGAGGTAAAGAACACCTTTCCTTCTGCCGTTTCTTTACAGCAGGTCTTCAAACACAGACACAGAAATATCAGTGAAAACAAACCCAGAGTACTCAGTGAAAGCAGGTGATGTGCTTTACGGATGCAGGAAGAACAACCAAGCAGCACCTGAGCCCTGTTAACTCACCTGTGTACACATCCTGCTTTAAATCAGCAGGTTAAAATATAAATAAAAAAACAGGGTTTGTTTCCCTTCAGTGTCAAATGACTAGAAAGTAACAGCACATAGAAAGAGATTTCCAAAGAATCTGAACAAGATTTATTAATAGTTGTTTGGTGATTAGACTCCGATGGCCCATCAATGCTGAAGGGAATCCCAGTAGAGATATGAATTAGGCAGGACCTACCCGGAGTCTAGATGCTGGTGGTGGTGGAGACTAAGATTGAGGCTTGGAAGGAGCTCTTGGGTGGTGAAGGGGAGGTGGTGGGTTGCACGAATGAATCAGGAAGGGAGAATGACAGATGAGCAGAGAAATTTAAAGCAAGCTGAGCAGAGGCTGATTGGCTCAAGGAAGGTGGGCAGAGAGATGATTGGACTAGAAGAGATGAGGTCAGTATTGAGTCTGGCACTGTGGGAAAGTGGAAGTGATGACAAAAGAGAAGAGGCCAAACACCTGAGAAAGAATGCGGATGAGTGATTTCAGATCTTCCTTATTGAACTTATGCCTAAGCTTCATTCTACAGCTAAAGAAAAAAAAATCAGACAGAACTGGTAATTGTAATAAAACAATTTCAGCGAGTTTTAGGCAAGAAATTCCCAATATTTCCTCGTCCCACTTCTTGAATATATACAGTACTGTGCAAAAGTCATCAGTCACAACTCATTTATTGATATTTTGCTAGGAAAATTGGAAATAACATGGAAATACAGCATATGAGGCAAAAACAGAGTTTGTACAATTCTAACAAGCTTGAAAGTCAACATTTGGTGTGACCACCTTTATTCTTCAGCACAGTCTGAACTCTCTGAGGCAGCTTTCTTCTCATTTCTTTAAGTAGTCTTCAGGAATAGTTCTCCAGGCTTCTTGAAGGACATTCAAAGCTCTTCTTTGGATGTTTCTGCCTTTTGTTTTGTTCTCTGTCAGGATGATCCCACACTGCTTCAATGATGTTGAGGTCCGGGCTCTGGGGAGGCCGATCCATGACTGATAGTGTTCCACTGTGTGTTTTTCTATCCAGGTATGCTTTTACTGCATTGGCAGTGTGTTTGTGTTTTAGTGCTGTACAAATGGGCTCCACAGTCACCAGCTTTCTGCATCATGGATGTGCAGCTCAAAATTTGTACCACAAAGAATGAAGACAGTTTTAAAGGCAAAACGGAGTCCAACCCCCGTACCAGCAAGGTGTACCCAATAAAGTTTAGTTTATTATTGTACAAGCCTGTGCCCCCTCTCCAATTGTTATCAGCCCCCCTCCCCCTGTATCACCCTGGTACCCCGAGACACCCTCGTTCATTAGGTTGTTAATGCAGGAGCAAACACATCAGCTCATGGCATTCAGCTTCAAACAGAAGCATAAAGTGCCTCATGCTATCGTTTCTGTCCATGAAAGGAAACGATGTGTTTTAACCACACTTACTTCTTCTTTGTCCCCCCGTGTGCCACCCCATTGAAAAGAAATCCTGTTAAAGCCCATGCCTATAGATGTTTTTGACTGATTTGAGTCAAAGCTTTCTCAAACAAAACCAACAAGAAGAATTGTTGTTGCCTCCAAACTTTTTTAAGATCGCCTCACACTTGAAAATAAAATCAGGTGTTGGGTTTTCTTCTCTCTTGCAGTTCTTTCAGGAAATTTGATTTCATGTGTCAAAAGTCCTGTCTGTAAAAGAAAAATGTAGAAAAAAGGAAAATTCCAGCAGAAAGCAGCAGGAAGTAAAAAATAGACGTGTCCCACCTTGTAGCAGTGAGGCATCAAGCCTCACTTTTACAGCACTCATACACGTGTTAACAGATTTATGTAAAAGGTTAACGTGCTGGTGTTATTCTGTTCAGGCGCTGCCATTTTACCCCCCCTTCCTCCTCCTCCCCACCTCCCTGGCTGGGAAAAAAAAGGGGGAACAGGCGCCCATTTCCCTGCCACCATTATGCTCATTTGTCCTGTCAAGAGAATGACAGGCCGGTTGACTCTTCCCCAGATACGACCATTAGGTAACGCTCTGTCATCTGACAGCGAGGCATTCTGCCGCTCCCTAAAAACCCCCTAATTATTTCCTTCGCCAGAGACAGGCGGTGGCGGGTAGGTAATTTTTAACCTTTCACGTGCACCTGGGGAACCCTCCTCCGGGGAGCCAAGGTGCCTGTGTGGCATTCAGTCATCAAAACATGACCTTTTATGGCCGTTCGGAGAGCAGTTGGCACCGGGTGCCATGCGCCGGCTAATGCTAATGTTGATGACTAATTTATGCATCAGTCGACCGCATCTGCAGCAAGTTTAGGGTAGCAACAATGTGTGATAGAGCAGTGAGAGAGGAGAGGAGAGGAGGGGGCATAGCTGCAGAGCAAGCAGAGGTGAAAGGCATTTTGGGGGGAAGGGGTGGGGCTTTTGAGACACCGGGTAGCCTGGCACGACAGGGAATTGAGGGGGCTAATTATGTTGCAGGGAATACATTCAGCGTGACCAGCGAGCCTTTTTAGAATTTGTCGAGCGCAATCTGACTAACGTGGCTGACCTTTACTTTTTTTTTTTTTTTTTTTTTTAGCCCAAATTGCGGAAGACCACAGAGCATGCAAGATGTGTGCATATTCTATGACCTAATTGCCTTTTTTCTTGTGAAGCCAAAAGCTGTCCAGTGCCACCATCACCACCACCAAAAACAAGCTGGGATGTCACAGAACCTCATCACTACCGAACTGTGGAAACATACAGTAGATAAAGAACATCTAAAGTCAACTTACAGTAAACCTACAATAGATACAGAACATTTACAGTGAGCTTACAGTAAATACAGAACAATCTTAGAGTTTTATAGTACTTTTATCACAGACTTCACTGAAGGTGAATATTTTGATGGATTAGGAGAAACTGCAGTCCAGCCTACAGACATCAGTTTGATACGTCGGTTTTGTGCAGGAAGAACATCAAAATCTAGCATGTTAATCAATGAGATTCAGAAAGGGAGTCTGTGGATTTTTGGTGTTTTTAGTGTAGAGCTAAGCTAAGTGTTTTTAGTTTTTATTCTATGATACTATGCACAAAGACGTTGGTAGTTGCAGCCTTACAGTCCTTATTATACTTCTAATTAAAGCTGACCCCTCTCCATTTACAGTTTGTGTCACACTTTTTCCAAGTTTTACTACATCTTGGCTAGTATTTAAATTAAAATATGAAAAACCACAGGTGATCTGCTAGCAACCAAAGCCATCACTAGGAGGTTTTTGGTGCAGTACTTTCTGTGTAACTGATTTCAGTCAGCGACAGCTAGCAGCCTCCAGGGTCTGGTCTATCTCCAGAGTTTTGGAGATAGACTGGAAACCTGAAATCCTCGACTGTCGGACTATCGCCGTGTTTTGCATAGATACAGGCTTCATATTGCGTCCCTTCATACGCTTTGGCATCAGGATGCCGCCATACCTCAACTCCGTCCCGGAACTTCATAGCGGAAGTTGGTCTGTACCAGAAGTCACGTGACCTTCATAGCAGAAGTGGGTCTTCTTCATGTGCTTATCCGTCGTGATGCAGCCGGCAGATTTATTGCATACTATCTTAAAACAGGGTGAATGCACCTTGCTAACCAAGCTAGCTAACCAATACTAGCTTTAAAATTGGCTTAAAAAATAAACAAAATGCCAACCATTGAAATGGAAAACTCAACACTTCAAGATGTAATCAGGTCATATTTATCATGGTAACATATACTTTGTACATATTGTCTGTGATTTACTCATTTGCCTTTTTTCAGGCTAAGCTAACTACCAATTAGTTGTAACTTGTAGCTGTTCACTCAAGAGAGTGGCATTAACCTCAGGAAAAAAAAAAAAATCAAGAAACATTTCAACAGAGATGTATTTGTTCAGCTTCTATTTAAAACATGCAGGACATTTATTCATCTGTATCAGGGTTAGAAATATGCTTGCATATTTTTCGCTTCTTCCACCAACGTAGCAGCGGATATGAATGGGTGAGAAGGAGCGAATGCCCCCTGCACTGTCGGCCTGCCTGAGAGCGATGGTGAAGGTGATGACAGTGACGTTTATGAGACGGCGCGGCCTCGGGATTTTCAAAAAACAAAACTCAAAATGTTTATAATCTTCCCCGAAACTACTGAAAAATCCATAATTTCTTCTTATCGCAAAGCATTTCAGCAAGCTGGAGATGGATTTCAGGGTGAAAGTAATCGGATCAAAAGTAAGTGATGGCACTATTCTGCTTGAAAAAGATAATTTGTATGAATCGGGCCTTGTGTGCATTTGCAAACATGTCCTCTGCTCTCTGCTTTTTGTGCCATTCACTGTCAGCCGGGGAACGGGAGAAAGATGCTGATGAACTCTTTGTTTAGACAATCCAGGAAACTGTTTTCCCTGCAAAGTGCAACACAAGGTTTTCCTCTTTCCTCACATTCTTGCAGCCTTGTGTCTCAAGTTTTTGTGTGTGTGTGGGGGGGGGGGTCAGGGCGAAGAGTTTCCCTCGGAGCGTCGTGGTGCAATAAAACACAAGTAAACACAAAGCAAGACGGATTCAAGCCGCCGTACGTCCGCACAGCCATTAGTGATTTATACGCCGTTTCTAATCCCTTGCTCGGGCCACCCTGCTGCCATTAAGCTTCAAAATTACACGTTCTATCACAAGCAGCCGCTCTCACCTGAGTATTGGATTACTGAAATAAAATATGAATAATTAATACTGAGAAATAGGTTCCTGGCAACAGGAATGGCTGCAATTTAATAATGAGCATTATGTTTCCTGTGCTTTTTTCCCTCCTTCTCCTCCTCTGGTGTTTGATCTTCTCGGGTATCTCCACCAAGGGAGTCGCTGCCTCCTCTTCTTTGGGCAGCGCTGGGGCAAGAGACCTGCCTTCCTCCTGTGTTCTTTATTCTCCGTCCTCCTCTTCTTCATCTTCTTCTTCATCTTTTTTTTTTTTTTTCTTTAATAAGCTGCCGTTAAATAAATTAGAAAATACCCACCCAGGGGTGATCAGACGGCCACAAACCCCTGTCATCTGTCTCCCGGCGCTGCCAGGCAAAAGAGAGCAAGGGAGGGGAAGGAGAAGAAGGGAGAGGAGGACAGCCAGGATTTCTTCTTCTTCTCCTTCGCCCTCTTCATCTTCTTTTCCTCTCCTTCCCCTGGCTTGGTATTCTGTCAGAGGTGAGCGAGAAGAAGAACAGACCACCAAAGGCGAAAAAAAAAAAAAAATCCATACATCCATATTTATTTAATGTGGCGAGAGGATACAGAAGGAGAGGAGGAAGGAAGGGAAGGAGACAGACAGACAGAGAGAGAGGAGGAAAAAAAACTTTGCTACATATGGAGTGCTTCTTACAACTAATCAGCAGACTGTTGGTGATTGGGGCCGCGGGCGCCAGGTTGGCTCGAGCCAGAGTTAGCACAGTGCCCAGGTCTTTGCTGCAGGCTGCACAGGTTGGCCTCAACTCTGCTGGGGAGCAGATGGCGAGCCAAAGCTTGTAGTCACACTTACCTTCCCCACTAAATCCCTAATCCCTCCGTGGACGCTCCTCCAAGGCAGGTTTTTGGAGGCAGAAATAGGGGTTACAATCTGGACCGGTGCGGCGCCTGCCAAAACACTCACAACACAGAAATGCAAATTAACTTATTTGTGTTGTCCGCCGGCCAAGGCGCCGCTTCTTTTGCGGGTAATTAAGATACCTTGAAAAATATTTGTAAAAGATCAATAATCGGAAAATGGACAAATAACAATGCAGAGAAAAAGAGCGAGAGGGCGAGGGATGTGGATGCTGCATGGATGCTGCGTTACGTGACTTTTTAATTAAAAATTTTTTTTTTCAGATTCTCCATCATCAAACCGGCCTTATTATCACTCGCCTCCTCACCTGCAGATACGCTCCTCAGGTGCTGGCATCGCTTGATTGTAAACCAACAAATACAACATTTATGCTGAACGTCCCTTTAAAGGCAGCAGCTTGAGGCCACACACACACACACGCGCGCGCACACACACACGCACAAAAAACAAGCGCCTCCTGAATCAGTAACTGTTAGAGGAGGCGTAGGAGCCTCGGTGACACCTTTCAGCTGTGCTTGTTGGCTGGTGCTTAAGCTACATGCTCACACACACACACACACACACACACACACACTGTTATTAGCCTGGTGTCAGCAGCACTAAATGGGCTGCAGATGTTAATGCACTGTTTTAGATACAGTGGCAGGAAAAAGGAGGCAGAGACAAACCCATTCAGACGCAGAATAACTAAACACACAGAGAGAAACATTCATTAGAGAAGAGCAATAATTCAGAGGTGACGCATTATAAACGCCGCAGTTTAAACACAGCGGGCCTGTTTAAAATCTTTTACTTCAGTTTTACTTCAGGATTACTGGCTTAAGTTTCTGTGTTTAAAACATCTCGTAAGAGGACATTTTTGTAGTTTCAAACAGCACCTGTGTTTTGATGTTGCTTTTTATCTTATTAATGGATTCGTGTAAGTCTGCCATATATAACATGTGCTAATTAAGCCTTAAATCCACTTATATTAGCCTTTACTTCAAAATGAAAAAAGTGTGCTCTCACCTAACTGGCAAGCAGGTTCATGGCCAGGTGAGGCCTGTTACTTCATTATGTTGCATTTGGTGTGTTTTCACTGGACGTCTCAATGGTTTATGGTTCCATGGTTAATAAACACAACTCCACAACATCTAACCAGGCCACGAACACTCTTGAGGAGGCAGGAGTATCACTGGCAGCGTTGTCAATAAAGAGACAGAGGGCGCGAACCACAAGGTCAGGAACAAGGTCATATTAGACTTGGTCAGGAAACATCGATGAAACCAAGATGAACCTTTACCAGCATGATGGGAAGAGAAAAGTATGGAGAAAGCAGACCACATCATCTGTCAAACATGGCGGACACAGAGTTATGGGCACACATGGCTGCCAGTGGCGGTGGCTCACTAGTGTTTATTGATGATACGACTGCTGATAGAAGCATCAGGATGACCTGTGAAGTGTACAGAGCTGCACTCTCCGCTCAGACAAATGCTGCAAAATGAATCAGACATCACTTCACAGTCCAAATGAATAATGACCCAACGCAAACTGCGAAAGCAACCCAAGAGTTTCTCAAGGCAAAGAGAAACTTCAGCTACTGAAGACGAAACTGAAGGCAGAGCGACCCACAAACAAGCAGCGACTGAAGGTGGCTGCAGTAAAGGCCTGCCAGAGCATCTCAAGGGAGGAAACGCAGCATCTGGTGACGTTCATGACTACAGAAGATTTGTATCCAAGTACTAAAAACAATTCTTATATTTAAAATTATGTTAGTTTGCCTTTGAAAATGGAGAAGTGTGTCTAAAAATGACTGTAATATTTCATGCAATTTTAAAAATAAACAACCTTGAATTGAAGCTGAAAGTCTGCAGTGCAATCACCTCTTGACTGATTTAAAATTCACTGTGGTGGAATACAGAGGAAAAAAGTGCTGTCAAAAAAATGCATGGACCTTATTTTACAATATGACATAAGTCATTGAGCAGCATGCCTCAATGGAAAATGAACAGAAAAGCCTTATAAACTGTAAAATAAAGCAGCCAGTGCCTTTTCATGGTGTCTTTCTTAAAGATAGTACTAATGTTTAATGTAAGTGTCCTCCCACACACATCTGCTGTTGTCTCCTTCCTGCCTGTCTTTCCCTTCACGTCTCATCTTCTGCTCTTCAGGGGGTTTCCTGTGTCTGTCTGTCTGTCTGTCTCCTCTCCTCCACCTTTCCTGCTTTCCTACCCGACAGCTGTAATACACTTATTTCATTCAAGTAATCCAAACATCAAGTCCTAAAACTGAAAGAAAAACAAATCTTGTTTTCCATGTGCTGCTCGAACGGGCCCCCTTAGTGGCGTGAACACCTGGGCCCATGCCCAGACTGCCCATTGGATAAACCGGCCTCATGAATTTTACACACAGTTCACAGTTTTAATTTCTTAAAAATGAGTAATGATAAATATCAAAAAGGGTTAAATTCCAATTATTCAGTTATTATTTATTGCCTGAGAGCTGTTGCATTTGTTTGTTCATAATAAGCATGCTGTTTGTGTTACAGAAATGGCAGCTAATTGATGTTAATGCATGTTTATTTACAATTTTAAGATTGACCTTTTGAGCAAATTAAACCTAAATTAATACTTACAAATATAATACAAAACATGTAGTTGGAAACAACATAAACCCTCCGTCTTAACCATTTAACCAACATAAATATGTTAAATAATTATGAATTAAAATATTGATCAGGAGCCTGTTTAAGCAGGTTTATTCAGCTATCTCTGTTCATTCTCTGAAGGACAGTTTCTGTTTCAGTCACTGACTCGACACACTGCTCCAAAAATCTGCCAGAAAAAGCCCCTTCTTTCTCTTACTGATAGCAAACTGTTCTGCTGTGCGGCTGTCATACGCCCCTCGAGCAGCACTCAGTGCTGTACTGTAAGTCTGAGAGGGTCTGAAAGGCCTCTGGGAGCAGCCAGGCGGATCAAACAACCTCCCCAGTATCCGACCAGATGTCCTTACTGGGACGGGTTCAGATGGTCCCAGCGAGCAGCGAGGGAAAGGTCAGAGTCACACAGTGGGTTAAACTGGACCCATCATGAAACTGGCCCCGGCTGCAGGCTTGTGCAGCACCGCCCCGCTCGTCGGCAGGGATTATTTCAATTAAGGCTCACGCTGGCTGAACGCGGGATTACAACAGGGTTTAGAGTGGCAGGACACATCTGAACACAGCACATGGTCAGCCAGTCAGCCGCTCCCAGGGATTACATGGCTGAAATATGACAGACAGGCAGCCATAATTAGCATGAACATGGGCAAAATGAGAAGTGGCTGTAAATAAATGGGTAATTCTAAAAAGAATAATAATAATAAAAAAATATACTGTTTTGTAGCTCAAAGGCTTTTACTATTTTCACTTTTTTTTTTTTTACAACTTAGTTCAATTTTTTACATTTTCTTAAATGTAAGTTTAGTCTGAAAAATGAGGCATTATAATTAGAAGAAATATAGTTTCTGTTATTTATTGTTATTGTGTGGCTTTATTTTGAACATGTTAAAATAATACAACAACAGAAAAAGCACAAACAAACAAAACATAAGAAAACAATGATAGTAACAATAATAATCATCATCATATTAAATAACTTCACGTGTTCAAAAAGGAGCAGGAAGAAGCTTAAATATCATATAATAATATTTATGTTTGGGATTATCAGCTTTATTACACAATTATTGTTGAAAATTGTTGAATTTACTCTCTATCATATGTTTTTCATTGTATTTTAGTATTCTTGGCACTCTGTAAATACACATATCTGCTCTATAATGTATAGCCACAGTTTACTTTGTTGTCCTTGCTTTAGAGCAGGTGTAAAATCTCCACAACGAAGAAAAAGTGCTGAAATTTGTCCGAGTCTTAGGTTAAACATTACCATGTCATGATAATAAAGCAATTTTAGCTGTTGAGAGTTTTAAAGTTTACATGCAAGGACCTTAAACAAACTCAAATTTGAATCTATAATTGCTGTGATAATATCAATTAACCTCTATGTTTAAACATACTTGGCTCATTAAATTTATCTCTGGCCTGAATCATCATATAAACAATACAACTTCTCTATAATATTGTTCCAGCTCTTCCAATTTTATGTTTTTACTAAAATGTTAAAAACCTATTTGGTATTTTGGACTCTTTGGTACTAAGTTTGGCAGCATATTCATTTTTTTTTCACTTTAATAAGTAAATCTATCTATCTATCTATCTATCTATCTATCTATCAATCAAATGCTGGGAAGCTAGCCAACCTATTAAGCTATCCTAGTTAGCGTTTAGCATGACTGATGTGACCTTACTTTCTTGTCCATTCTAATTTAGCTAGGAAGACCTAATTATGTGACATAAGAAATTAATTGCTTTAGGAACATAAAATAATGTTTTAACATTTCAGTCCATAGGAAATATTTGGTAAAGTAGCTCGTGCTAAGGCTAGGAGTTAACCTTGAATAACTTCCAAAATTTATTGTTATTAGCTTTAGCCAATTTTGGAAGGCTTTAAACTATTTAAAAAAAAAAACTATTTTAAATATACATAAATATTAAATACTTAAAATAAGAAACTTTCATAAGTAAATAATTATTTGATTTAGTCTATGATAACTAGCTTCCTAATGCTACGCTAGTTAGTTTTTAAGTGTAGATAGGTAGGTTAGTTGATTAATTATGTAATATAACAATTTAACAAATTTAATGGGATGGCAATATAAGATTTTATATATATATATATATATATATATATATATATATATATATATAGATAGATAGATAGATAGATAGATAGATAGATAGATAGATAGATAGATAGATAGATAGATAGATAGACAAGATTACTGCTTTTTTAAAAAAACTATATTAGTAAATTCATAGTGACTGTGACACCAATTTGGGGAAAAATCCTTAAAATATGACTAGATTATGGCATTAACTGACCTAACCTCCTAGTGGATGATGCATATTTGAAAATTATTTTTCTACATGAATCAACTCATAAATATTATCAAAGGTTTATCCTGTCAGTCAGTGCGAATTACATATTCAAATGTGTATAACCAGGGAAGAAAAGGGTGCTCTCAGAGGGATAATTACACCACCATTTCTTCTTCTTTGCTATTCATAGACATGCTGCCTCTATTATTGGCAGAAAAGGTAAAAGTGGTATCACATGCTGAGTGGAGAACCTGTTTTGGATCAGTCACTGATGTTTAGCAGCAGCCAGAGAATCATGAAAGGTAAAACCAGGCAATGAGCGACTATTAGCCTCTGCCCCCCTCTGCTGTATGCATGACATGATTTGGGCATGAATCGTATTACTGCACAACCTGCCTTTAGCATTCACGACAGCCACCGGCGACTCCTGTCTGGCATTTTACCTACGGACCGTCCGGACTGATTGAAATGCCAGTGCACACACGGCAAAGACTCACCTAATTGGCCCCGGAGTTGGCCCTAATTCCTGACTCTCAGGAAGGTCCACATTTCAAAGCAGCGCCCAGATCAATTAATGGACCGGTAATGTGTCTCATTTTCATACAAGGCGAGGGTCTTAGGTTGGGAAAAATCAGATATTGGCCACCTTCAACTGAGCAAGGCAGGCATCAGTCGGAGTTGTGTGGAGGAGAATTCGATATGATGCTCAGCTGTTCAGAGCAGGAGGCATATTTTCTGTCTAGCTCTGACTTCTCCTTTTGACCCTTAATGTTTTTTAACACTTAATGATTGAGGTCTTTCATCTGGAGCACTTTAAAAAGTCTTTGGTTAAGATTAAAGGGAAAGTTTTGAGGCAAGCTTCAGTGTTTCACCGGATGAGTTTCCTTCGTGGCCAATATTTTGGCTCAAGCCCTCAGCCACCGTCCTGTTGCCTGAAACACTCGCTCACTGTATCACCTGGTTTTGGATTCATTTAGTCATAAGAAAAAATATTAAATAACACCAGCCATAATAATCTACTGAAAGAAGCATCAGACTACTGGATAATAATATACATAAAGTACATTTAACTATGTATGAACTCTGCTTACTCTTAATTACTTTTCTGTTTATAGCATCTACAATGTCATATTTTATACCATTCAAAACCTAGATGTGGTTTTCTGTTTAATATAGCCTACTTAACACTTTCTTTTTAGTGTGCTATATCATTTTGTGCTTGATGCTAACACCTGATGACTAGTCATCTTCCCTTGATTTACTGGAGCTTATTTTTCCCATAGCTCTCTGTTCTTTTACTCCTCCTCCACGATGGGGGCAGATTTGTGAGAAAATCCCTGTACCTAAAAATCAAAACTGTCACAGACTTGCTAACAGCGTTCCTCTGCACTCCGGCTCTGACAGCTGTAACCGCACAGCACTTGAAGGTAGAGCAAGGTACAACTGTGCTACTTTCTCAACAGCAGACTGTTTGAAATATGAATGAGCAGCCAGCCTATACATCATGTTAGCTGACATGTTGTATTAAAATTTATGAACGACTTCATCAGAAAGCACTTTCTGCCAGACAGATCTGCCCTGACACTGGAGTTACATGGCTGGTTGGAGAGTCGGATAAATAGGTGTGTGCGTTGAGCGCTGGGGGTGAAATGATGTGAGCTGGAAGCTGGTCATTTGTGCTTTAATTCAGGGAATCTGCAGCCTGATTTAATCTGATTCAGTCCTCTCCACACTGAGATATGTGGGCCTGTGTGCTGTATTAACACAAAAAGAACATGTAACGTATATCGTCAGGTTCAAGCTGAGTGTGTATCTGTCTGTGAATCATAAAAGTGTTTAAATAAATCATCTATTAAGACGTTTCCTTAATATGTTTCCTGAGCTGAAAACAAATAAATTTACCAATAAGAGTGACCTAACTCAACAGTGTCAGCAACTAGTTAATGATTCAAAGTGACAGCTTAAGTGTGTGTTATGTGTGTGTGTTACGTGTGTGTGTGTACCACCACTAGCCCCTCTTCCGTGTTTGGGTTATGAAATAATACCTGTCATCTGCCGACTGCTGAACCCTGAAAAGAGGGCAGGTTTTCCAGGTCAGCCTGCCATCTGTCAGTGCAGCCCCTCTCCTGTTCCTGCACATTAGCACCTGATTGGCTGGAACCAATTCCAGGTGGGCGGGGCCAAAGGGGCGATGGGTCGCGGATGGGGGAAAGGAGACAACATGGACACGTGCTCGCACTGTGTACGCCTACAAGCTTATGGGCACACAAATGCCCAAGTGAGTGAAACTGACTTAACCTTTAATTATTTCAACACAATGTTAACATAAATAAAGTTTTTGTTGTTGTTTTGGGGGTCACTGGGTTCAAAATTGAGACAATAAACATGTTAATGTCCTATAAGTCCTGTATGGTCTGAGAAAAATGTTGACGAGTAAATCATAGAACAAGACATGTAAGGTCACATAAAAAACAACATGAACTGTTGGGAGCTTTGTGGAATTCTTCTTAATTTGATATCTATAGTGATGTATGTGAATGTAATAGAGGAAATGATGATACTTTGGAAGTAGTCTTAGCTGCTAGTGAGGCCAAAGGGTAAGGAGGGTTGACTATTAAAAGTGCAATGCAGCCTTTTCACAAGTCATGATTTATATTAAAAAAACCTTCCAAAATGAACCAAAGAAAGTGTGACCTTATGTTAAAACATCTGTGTGTTGTGTTGAAGCGATATCATCTGAAGACGAACTAGGGCTGGGCTGTACTTTCATGTACTACCAGTTTGTACCACAAGATGGTGCAGTGAGAAAGTGTGATCTGTTTTTAACCAGTGGTGGTGCTGAAAAACACAAGTAAATATTTATTCTTGTTTTACATAAAATCAACTCTGTTTTGGTAAATCATTTATATGTGGCTGATTTTGTGTTCCATGTATAAAAAAATAAAAATAAAAACATCCTCTTATCCAATTTAGGGTCGCAGGAGGGCCAGAGCCTATCCCACCTGCCACAGGGCAAGAGGCAGGGTACACCGTGGACAGGTCGCCAGCCTGTCACAGGACTAACAAAAGCTAACTTGACATAATTATCAATCTGTGTAAATATAATTTTTATTTAATATTATTATTTTAGTGGCACTGCAAAAGTCATTTTTATTAGTCTGTGTCTAAAGAGATACTAATTAAAAATATATGTAGTGTGGCTTTACTTCAACCTTAATAAATTTTTACTTTTAAGGCCTTCTTTTCCAGTTGGTGTCGCATTTTTTGCTCTGCAAATAATCATCAGGTGCTGCTGAGAAGTCGGCATCGTCCATGCAAACTACGGGCGATTGCAGGAACCTGCTAGCGACCAAATCATGAAGGTTTACAGCAGAGCGCCAGTTATATTTATATTTTAATTGGCTGTCTGTAATAAAACAATTCATAATATGGTTCAAAACATCCACGACAATATTTTCCAGCTCCTCCTCAGAGATCTCGAGGCGATCCCTCATCTGAAAAGATGTACAGTCCCTCCTCTGGAGAATGCCAAGCGAGCGCTCTACCATCTGAGCACATCGCCCAACAATCAGCTTACAGTTGGGTCCATCCAGGCCACGTGCTGAGAATAAACTCACACTTCTACTCTCAAATGCTTTGTAAGTAGCAAAGAGGTGCATGGGTGGTTAAGGTGATAGACTGCTAATTCATTTTTCCCTGCACTCTTGGGTTCGAATCCCATCCTTGTTGAAGGCTCCTTTCATTATGTCAATGCCCTTTGAGCAAAGTTTGGTTGCCAGCAAACATATATATTTGGATCTTGCTGTTGATGATTGTGCTGCAGGGTTATTAATGTGTATTTTTGAGGTCTAGATAGAGGTGTCTGATGTTTAAGAAACTCAGACCTGTGGACAACTTCTTTTCCTAACTTTACTGTAAAGTTTCCATGTGACTTAAATATGGCTGGGTTAGCAGGTCACACAGACACAAACAAGCTGCTCTTGGGCCCCTGACTCTTGATTTATGCCCCTCCACAAATGATAGCCCATCCTCTGACTGACAGGTGCAGGCACACCTTCGGCGAAGAAAGAGGCTGCATGAGCAGATTATTATTTTCTCACGTCTAAAAAAAAACAGAAGCTTCATCCATTTCCTGCCTTCCCTCCCTCCCTTTCTCCCTCCTTCCCTTCGCTAGTTCAGCTGTCTGGTCAATGGGACCGGGGCAAGGAGCCAAGCATGTACAGCCAAACCCCCCCCCAATCCTCTCCCATCCAGACGGCCTCCTGTTCAGCTGTGCTGCTCGCCGCAGGTTCCAGCCAGGTCAGATGTTCAACACGGGCGACAACATGTTCTCTCCTCACCGCTGTTTACCGCGCCTGCCTGTTAACTCTGCCGGCCCGGCGATACGAGCTCGGGAAAGGTACAATAAAGGGAATGATTTCGACATTACAGCACCAAATCTGTTCCACTCTAGCCCAAACTAATGTAGTCCAGCTAATTAAACAGTCATTCAGTGGAGATTTTAAAGACTTCCAGTGTAGCTGCAGTCAGCTGTGATAAAAGTGTGCAGCTATGCATTGCATGTTTGAAGATTTGCAACAGTTTAGTTTTTTTTTTTTTGTAACAGGATTGCATTAAATGTCCATTTTACCAGTTTTTATTTCCATTTAACTTGTTGAATTTGTGATCGCAGCTCATTAAGGTCACATAATCAACTGTGTATTGTCAATTTGCACATGTTCAGTAGAAATCTAAACCTTCTATATGATTATTTGTACTTGGGGGGCACTTTGTGAGGCCTTGTAGTCATGCAAACCCACCTTAAATGACACAAAAGCTAGTAAAAAGAAAGTGGGGAAAAAAATGCAGGAAGGTGCTGGCGAAAGTTCCTGCTCCTCTCACAGCACATGCTGCCTGTCTCTCACGCGCTGTGGTGGCCTGTGTGCCCGAGTCAAAGGTGCAGGCCGGCTACGCTAGCCGCCCAGGTGCAGAGCAGATAGGGTTGCAGTGCGTAAACGGCTAATTCCAGCACGGCTGTGGGAACGCCAGCTGCCCCCGTATTTCTCAAAATCTGAAATTGTTTTGGATTCACGCGCCAACAGAAGGACTCGACATGCAAGAGTGAAAGCAGCTCGTTTCCTGCGTCTTCCCACGTCAATAAAATAACTGCTCGGTACCGTGGTAAAACCCAACTTCTGTTCTCCAGCCTCCTTACCCCTCCTCCTACTTCTCCTCCTCCCTGCGTTTGATAGATGATACCGAATGTATTTGAGCTTTACCACAGCAGAAGGACTCGAGCAGAAAATATGCATATGTTTGACCATTAAAGCCTCTCACAATATTGACTGCACTTCTCCAGGAGAGTCAAATGCGTTCACTCCATCTCTGCTTCGATGTAAGCAACCTTTAAACCCTCCACACACTTGTTTCTGCAAATGAGCGCGCTCGCCAGTCGAGTCGTAACGAGCTGCGCTTTCCGCGCAGTCCAGGCAACCTTTGAACCTTTACAAACTTGCCTTTGTTCTGCCTCTGCAGACCCTACTTTTAGAACTCATTTCCAAAACATGATGGTGCTTTTAGAAACCCAAATGATCATTAGGTTTATCAGATACAGCGGATCCGGGTTAAAGAGCTCTTTTGTTTTGTTTTTTTAAAAAGTTGTTGGAAAAAAGAAAAAAAAGTCTGAATGAATAAATTTTGAACCCTAGTTTTAGCTTGTAAAAGAAATAAGAAACACTAGATTAATATCTAGTGTTTTTTTGTATATTTTGTCATATTGAACTTTTATTAATAAATCATATTCAGTTTAATATTTTATATTTATTATATTTTATTATTTACAATTTTTTTAAAACATTTTTGTCATATTAATATTTTATTTTAGTCTACTAATTTAATTACACATAAGTTTACAAAACAGTCATATTAATTTTAATATATTTTCATGTAATTTCTGAAAAATTACCAAAAAATCTATAAACTTCCAATAAACTAATAAATGCAGTATACATTGTACAATATATAGTATACATTTTATATTTTTGTATTTATACAGTGTATCTCCTTATATTTATACAATTAATAGCCGTGTATTTATTCAGCATATCTTCCTATATTTATACAATGTATTCCCTTTTATTTATACAATATGTCTCCTCGTATTCAAACAATGTATCTCCTTATATCTATACAATGTGTCTCCTTGCATTTATCCAATATATATTCTTGTATTTTTACACTGTATAAATACAGTGCATATTACACATGTTAAACATTATTTTTTAATTAATCACATTTGTTGTTGTTTAATCCCGGCAGATCACACAGAAGTGCAGCTAACTCAGCAGCACAACAGATCTGTCAACACTCAACACTGTCGCTGACACCGCGTGGCAGCAGGAACACAAACCGACTGTTGCTGTTTGTTTCGGCGGCAGCTTGTGAATTTTTGGCGGACAGATGTTTTTTTGTCACGCGTCCATCGACCTGCGAGCCGAGATGAAAAGGTTCAGACGCCGCCTGACCTGCAGAGGGGGGAAATAAAGCTGCGAGGACAGACGGCTTGAACCGGACGGCCTTTGGGAAGATTTAGGCTATAGACGGATGGATGTGGACTGAGATCAGCAGAATAGCATCTGCTTTACACACCCACACACACACATTATCCACACACACAGCTGAGATATTAGCATTCAGAGCAGAGCTGAAACTGAGCAGCGTTCTGTGTGTTTGTTCTGTTTTAAGCAGCTAAAGCACTTAACATCACACTCTAAATTCCCCTTAACCTTTTCAACTTCTTTGACCCTTCAGTAGATTCATTATTACAGCCTCGTACTGTGCAACATACCTCTGCTCATACTTACAAATCTTTATGTGGTGTTTTAATAAAATTAGGGTATGCTTACCCTTACCAATAGGTGACTGAAAACAAAACTGTGGAACCTTAGTTTTCCTGAAAGTCCTGCAATGTGTACAATCACCACCTTAAGCAGACTTTGTAATCCTTTGGACCACGAAGCAATTCTACACGTGTTCGTTTTGTCCATGAAAAGATTTGAAAATTTATGGTCACATACACACAAAACAGTAGATTAAAATAATGTGGCTATTTCAGAGACCTAACTACTGTGAGAGTGCAAAGTCAAGTGACCGGTTGGAGACTCACTGGCAGGCACAGCTCGCTAAGGAGAAATGTGTGTTCCTCAACCGGTTGGAGAGTGGTTGCTGGCTCTCACTGAGTGAAGCTGGTTGCTTTAGTTGCTAGCAGATTGCCACGGTCACCCATTGATGCTGACTTCCAGCTTTAGTGCAAACATAGTCATAGTGAAAAAGTAACAAATGTGATGTAAACGTGATGAAATAGAGAGCGCTTGCCTTGAAAGTAAAAGCTGGCCCTTAAGCTGGTTGGCACAGTAAAGGCCTTTATGCACCGGATGCATTGCGAATTAAAAACACAAATTTCTGAATCTGATACAAACTTGTTGTGTAACCTACATACACACCGGACGCGTGTTTAGCGAATAATTCGTGCTCATAAAACGCACTGTGAATAAACTGGAGTCGGCATCAAGCGATGGTGTGGTGAGGTCCTGATGTTTCTAAACCAGAAGGAAGAAACTGAGATTTCTCAGTGTCATGAGAAAGCAGCGGCAGGGAGAATTCTGTGGTTTGATCCCGGAATTGAACCTGCATCACGGCCGCTTCCATACATATTTCAGGATGTCGGTGCAGTTTGAGCTCTCATTGGCAGAGTTGGCATCACATCTGAGGAGGCAGAGAAATAATTTCAGCGGCTCGATTGACCTGGAGCCGCGTTTACTGTTTACATATCATTATATATTCAATATATCCGGGGCCTGTTTTGAGCTATGAGCTCATGTTGCCAAATGCAGCGCTCTGATTGGTCAGATCGAAAATCTGAAAAACTTGATCCAAAAAAATAAATGCAGCAAATTTTATCCTGTGAAATGATCCGGTCGGTGTTAATGGCCACATTAAGAACAAGCGAGTTCAAAAAATATTTTTAACGCACGAAACATTAGCACGAATTTTACCAGTCTGGTGTGTAATGGCCTTAACCCTTTAACAGCAGGCGATGACTGTCGATGCACCTGTTACCTGACCTTACCTGCCGTGAACAGCTGGTTAACGCTGAGCGTATCACCGCTGAGACATCTGTTGAATTACCATAGTTACGCGACCGTTTGTCCTATTGGAAAAAGTCAACGCTTTCTGAAAGCTAAGAAATTGCGCTTCACACCCGACGTAGGGTTATTACTGGCGGCGCTTTTGAAGTTAGCGGGCCCACCAGCTTCAAGCTTCACAACTAACTGCTCAGCAAGCAGGTGACAAGAGTTTACAGAGAAGTCTGGAAAGTTGGGGGATGTTTACAGGACATTAAAGTACAGAGTTGCATTAACGCCTATAGGTAAGTTCAGTCAGTGGTGAGCAGAGCTGTTCACACCTGGCTATTCTACATCTACACACGAGGAAAAAAGCACTTCAGGTGATAATTGCCTTTCCTTCCTGAACATATAAATGAACTCTTCACTTGCTCTGCATTTTCTTTCCCACCAATTAGAGCACCACATTGCACTCTTGGACCTTCATCAACAGGGGGATGAGGCAATTCTCTGCTCGTGTGAAACGGTGCTGGCAGTATCTGCTGCTTGCATTCATTCCCATATAAACTCCTCTTCTTCTTCTGCTTTTTTTCCTTTCTTTTTTTTTATTTTTGCGGTTTCCTCCCCCGGCGATGCAGACAGCACAATGGTCTCACTGAGCGGTGACGATTAACACATAAAAGCGACACGGGGAATCTCACTGCTAGATACTAGCGCACATGAGAGGGCAAAGCATTCATAGCATGCCAAGAAGTTCAGTGGGAGCCCCTTCTATCTGATTGGTGATCTTTTGTTTTGGCGTTGCCCTCGATTCGGGGGAACGTGGCCAATCAGATTACAGAGAGGGAGGCAGAGCGAGACAACAATCGCCGTTTTCTATTTACTCTGTCTATCTCCAAACGGCTTCACTTAAGGCGGCCGCAGATAAGTCAAAGCGTCTCCATCCTGGTGCTTCAACGTCCTCCTCCCCTACTTTCCTCGAATAGTTCAGACACTGAGGCTGGATTAAACTCAAACTTGAGCACAGTCAGATGATCATGTTTTAACCCCAAACTCCTCCAAGCTGACAGGTAATCACAGGAAGCTGCTTAGTGAAGACAAATGATGGATCAGTGCTTGAATCAACAACAAAATAAGAGCACATTTTTGGGGGCGATGTGCTGCATAAGATTAAGCTTTTATTTTGGAGGATGCTCACTGATATATGTGTGTGTTTCAGTTCTTATTTCTTACTTCAGGATTTAAAAAATGTGTAATTTAGACAGAAACAGCCTACCGGGGGCAGTTTAGCAGGTAAGATGCTGCAGATTGAGTCTCTGAAGGAGGTCGAATGTGCGTTAAGAATGCAGAATTAAACAAAAGAGAGATTTCTGAAGCCACCGGGCAGAACTTTACATCTCCAAAATTCACTTTGCATCCTTTTTTCATTGTTAACGATTGATAAAAATTCTCAGATGTGGGGGGCAGGATCTCTCCTCTTAAGAATTTAAGAACCACTGATTTCATCTAATTTGTTATTTTGTTGTTTTGTTTGTTTGTTTTTTTGCTCACACTAAATACAGCAGGAGCCTGCAGGGACCGAAATAATAAATTAAAACCACAAAACCTCCTCAGACTGCTACTGAATCCTGCTGTGTAGTGGTGTAAGATGAACTGAGATCTGTAAAGCTGAACTAACCCTCGGTAATTTATTTGACCTCCAGGGCAGCATCCACAAACCAGCTGAATACTGCAGCCATACACTGGCTATAATAACCATAACTATAATACCACGATGAAGTGAATTAGACTGTTTAAGTCAAATAATTAAGAGTTTACTTTTACGTTTTTAGCTAGATTTTTACTTGATTCTACAAGACTGAATCCCTAAATACAAATTGCTGCTAAATTGCCAATTAAAATCTGACAGTGAATTCTTTCATTTTTATTTGATTTGTTTTTCACATATGATTGATTTCTAATTATGTGCTCGACCTGAATCCAGCAGCAAAACAAATAAACAGTGACGTGTGTCTCTCTGACTTCTGTTTTCAGTTGTGCCAACCTTCACGTCCTGATTTCGTCTTCCCGTCCGTTTCAGTCAGAGTCTCGATTCTGGTGTAAACCGAACTCCAGGTAGGAGGCATTTTTAAAAAAAACCCTTGAGCCGTTTCTTTTGTGTTCTTTATTTGTTTTGGTTAAAAATGGGCAGCGTGGACACTCTAGGCTCAAATGTCACCATATGTAAAAATAAATGACTTTGCATAAACACATATGGACACATGAGTGCGTATTCTGTACGTTAATGGTGATATAATGCGTGTGTCTATTATGCATGCAGATGACTCATGCTCCAATATGGTAATAAATTAGTGTCACTGATTTGAATATTAAATGATTTCTTAAAAAATATACATGTGCAATTAGATGTAGCTAATAAGGTTTCCATGCTTGTAGTTTGAATCTGACACATTATTGTACACACACACAAACACACATACATATACATATACATATATATATATATATATATATATATATATATATATATATATATATATATATATATATATATATATATATATATATATATATATATATATATATATATATATATATATATATATATATATATATATATATATATATATATATATATATATATTTATGATAAGGGAATAGATGCAAGTGTTTTTCTTGGCAGGTTTTGTGTTAAGACAATGATTATGAAGTGATGAAGTGAACTTGATTAGAGTCACTTTTGTAGAGTAAATGAACAGCACTGCAGTGGTTTTTGTTTGCTTTATATGGAGTTGTGGTTGTGTTCTATTGTGTGACTGATGCACAGGTCTGAATGTGTATTTGACTGTTGTATGTCATTCTTGTTTTAATTTTAAGTCATTGATGAAGTAGTTAACACCTCTGCTGATCAATGAGCGCCGTCCATATCAAATGAAGGCACAAATGAAATGAAACGGTGGAAAAAAATATGCTGAAATTTAAAGATTTAAGACATTTACAGGTGAAAACACTCGACATTTACCTCAGAACATTTTAGGATTGTACTATTTGAAATATATCCTTCATATAAAAAAAATAAAAAATCACTATGAGTGCAACTGAACAGGAAAAATGGGCACAAAATCCCTGCTTTATTTAAGTATTTCAGATCAAAATTTACTTTAATCTGTCATCTTTACAAAATAGTTCACTTTTTAATTAAAGAGAGCGAAAAAAAAAAAAAAAAAGAAATGAGATGCTTATTAAGGTCACAGTTCCCCTCCAAAAAATAAATAAAAGCTCAAATTTTCCATCACTGAAGGGTTTCGTGGTAATTAAAGCTGCTTCCTCTCCTGCGCTATTTTCTATTTTGATAGTCTAACAGTACAATTAAGGTTTTTGGAAATCCAGCTCGGAGCAGACTTGGCTGTCAGGAAGTGTCTGTGACAGTCTGTGGAGGGTGGGGGGGCTGGGGGCACTAACTCAAGTGGGATATATGAGCAAAAGCCCCTCGTTGACACCACCGCCGCTGCTGGGAGATCCAGACTGTTTAGACCGACCGGTGTGAGTGTAAAGAGACAGTTTGGGTTCATCACACCTTGAAACATCAGAAGTTTTTGTTTCCCAAAGGCAGCATTCATGCAGCATATAAATTAGACTTGTATGTACCTTTAATTAGTGCCCATAAAAGAAACTATGATGAAAATAACAATTAGTAGTTCTTTTATGGTTACTTTAATTGTGAAATCATCATCAATCACAACATTATATAATCCAAAAGCTACTTTTCACTTCACAAAATGATAAAGACAAGTTATATTTATTGATAAAAGCAAACTGGTGAAAGAGCCACATGCCGGTTTCATGTAGGATACTTAACTTTTAGACAAAATGATATAATCTCTAAGCGACTAAAGCTGAAAAGTATAAGATAAAACCTCCCTCTATAATAAATGCTATCACTGTAAGTGTCTTTATACACACTTCTGAATACGAGGGTGCTGTGGATTTTCACTGAGATGATCACTCTCCCGTCACGAGGCAGCACTGAGGCTTCTTACTGGCTTTCAGCAGACGGCTCCACATCACCACCACGATCCCCCTGGCTTCTCTCCATTGGCTCCCTGTATTGGTTTGAACATTTCACTGATCACTTTTAAAGCACGTCCAGGTTTGGCTCCGAGCTACAGAGCACAAATGTTGACCCCGAGTGAACCGACCTGCAGCTTTAGATCCTCAGGTGGGGCCCCGAGGGGCTTCAATCTGAACGTGGCTCCCCCGAGTATGTTTTTCTAGGCTTCTGATGTCGTCTTTTAGGAGGTTTTACCTTTTGTTTATTTATTTTACACGTCTTATTTATTTTTTTTTACTGCTACTATTGTTTTTAATCTTTCTTGTTGTTGCTTTAACTTAATCTCACCTTTTGATTCTTTTAAACAAGTTGTTTTAGGATAATTTGGCTATTTGAGGCTTTTTGATGCCCCCCCCCCCCAATATCTTTTTATTGTTTGTTTTGTTTTGTTTATCTAAATGCTGTTATTTATTTTCTTGGTATTTTTGACAATGCATCTTCCTGTTGTTTCAACATAATCTTAATTTTTGTCCATTTTTAAACACATTTTCAGATTTTTTATGTTTTCTTTTAGCGTGTTTTCGGGTTTTTTTTTAACATTTCAATTAACTTAGTAATTGTCTTTTTGTTGCTTGTATTTTTGTTTAGACTGATGTTATTGTCTCTGCATCGCTTTAACTTACTCTTACCTTTTGCTTCCTTTAAACATATTGTTGTTACAACAGGTATTGGTGTTTTTTTTTTTACTGCCATAATTACTTTTTAAAATTAATATTGATATTTATTTTACATTTCTCCAAACTTACCTCTTTCCATCTTTGACCATATGTTTAATTAAATATGCCTTTATGTTATATTTATACTTTTGCAGGTTTTTTTTTTTCTTTTTTTGTTTTTGGTATTTTTAACTGCCGTTCTTTTAAACTTTTACTGTTGCTTTTTATTTTTTAAATTTCTGATCTTAACTTTTGTCATCTTTAGACAAATTTTTACACTTGCTTTAGCATCTTTTTACTATAAATACATTCCTTTGATTTCAGCGGTACACAATCAAAAGGACACACATGATCTATGGAAAGTTTAATAAATAAATGCGCACAAATGAAAGTATGTGCGTGTTGAACACAGTGACCACAAAGACAGCGCGATAAATTCTTAATAAATGTAAAATATTTTGGAAAACGTACATTTCTTAAAACTTGCTATAAACCAGTAAAATTCATCAGTGATGTTTGTTAGTGAGAAATTTGCACCTGTGATCATCGTGATCGCTCTCTGGGTGTCTTTTATGCTTTAGTTTTCCTCTTACTGAGCTGCTGCTGATTTATCACAAACTATTATTTATTTTAGCAAAGTGAGCTCAGACCAAAATACACACAGTTGGTCGAAGGCACAAAGTTCCTGGTTTGGTACGACAAAGAAACCTGGACTTGCTGCAGGTCACCGAAGAACTCAGGTGATGCTGCTTCATTGCTGTGATTATTTACCACTATTATAAAATATGGAAAATAATAAAAAATATATATATTCCAGTGTTACCAAGTGTGTCCAAACATTTGACTGGTAGTGTTTTTATTTATTTATATTTCTACTGTTTACTGGCATTTAATATTCACATCACAATTTTTTCTATGTGAATTTAATTTAACACTTTATTAGACTTTCTTATATGTGTCACTTTTTTACTAGTTTAGTTATTGACAATCATATCTATATTTTCTTGGTATTTCCTCTACTTTGAGCCTTATTTTACCTTTTTTACCTGTTATATTTTATCTAGTTTTTTTATGCAACTTTATTTACCCTTCCTTTGCTTGTCTGTCAAATCACTTTGCAAACTCTGCTTTCAAAGGTGCACTACACTATAAATAAAGTTATTAAGGTATTTAATGTTAATTTAAAAATAAAAAAAGAGACTCAGCGTGAGAAAAAAAGCACATAAAGTTAGGTTTTGACCAAACATGATCTTTTAAGGTGTCCAGTTTTAGTTTATAAAACAAAATATTCCAAGTATTCAGTTTTTAGCCCAGATCTTCCTCCTCATTAAGTGAAGAAAACCTTTGATATTTAATTTACGCCATCATTGGACACTAAAATCCTCCGCTGGTGAAATAATTTAAGAGTTGGAAGGACTGTAAAGCTGCAGAGTAACAGTGACGCTGTGTATTCAGTCATATGTGTGTTTAAAATCGAATCAAAAATCCTGTTTGTTTTTTTTTTTCCCTGTTTTTATCCCTCTGTGGTGCTCGAGGAGGCGCCTTTACGTGTGATATATTTTTTTATGGGGCGTCAACATGTGTCAGTTTAATCTTAAAGAGCAGAGAGTGCGAGCAGCGTTTGGAGGCTGAGCAGCCGCGGTGAGAGACGTTTTTTAAACTGTAGGGTGCAGCAGTCGTCTTTCAAACAGGACGAGCCTGAGCCGAGTGGAGAGAGCTGGAGGTGGAGGAGGCAGAGCAGACCGACGAGGCCTGAACGCAAGATCCACAAATGCTCCGAAGTGACGAGGAGGAGGAGGAGGAGAGAAGGGGGGGTAGGGGGGTGATGTGTAATTACAGACTACATACCAACACCCCGTCGTAATTTACATTACTTGATGTCATGGAAAAATATTAGATGAAGATTGTTTTTTATCCACAGTCAGTAACAGGACGAAGGGAATTCACACACACACACACACACACACACATCTCGCAGGCCACTTGACCACTTAAGTTGCAATGATTATGCCATTAACTGACATGAACCTTCAGCCAATTCTCAGCGTCACGCACAGGCAGCCAATCGCGGGGACGTTTCTGAATGAAACCAAGACGAGAAATCCTGCTTTAATTTACTGATATTTGTGTAGTCTGCATCCACATGGAGACTTCGAGCTGCTCCTTGTGCTCTTATTACGATAAAATAAGCAAAAATAGGTGTTTGGGATGTATGCAACCCTTTCATATGGCTTCAATTTTGCTCGTGTGCTCAGTAATTCCCCAGATCTGTCATTACACGAGGGTGGGGAAGGCGCTTAAGGTTTGACCACACTATCGCTGCGAATTCCTGAGAGCAGCTTATTCAAATTTTTCAGGGTTGAAGGTAGAGCAGCAGGAACTGTACCGGCACTGGAGTGCTTCATTGTTTAGCTTATAAATGTCTAAAAAGTAGCCAAATAAAAGGTGACATCTTTAAAATGCATGTTTTATAGAAATGAGTGCAAAAAAGAATGAATTCTCACTAAATAATCAACTAAAATGAATAAGTAAGTGTCTGTGAGTTCATTAGATCCATTAATCATCTCAGCACCAGGAGGCTCTAAAAAGACTTGTGTTCCCTTTTGTATTTATTTTTTTTCTGACACAACAAACTCAAATTAAATTGAAGGCTCTACATCATGCATTTTTGGGTTTGACTTAATCTAACTTGTATTTTTAACTGATTGTTTTTGCGAGACGAATAAACTAAAACTGTCTGAAAGTAATCGCATTCCACGGCTCTGTCGGTATTTCAGAGGATTACATGCCTGCTTACAATTACATGCAGGTAGTCGCTAATCTGTGCTGATTTGTTCTGAAAGAGGCGCGTTCACGCAGCCAGGGAAGGATTGCGAGGTGGAGAAGGTGTAGGAGTCAGCGTTTCCAGTGAGGTAAACAATCGGTTCAAATTAGGAGAGGTGCAAAGTTCAAGTGGGCTCGAGGGAAAGTCTGTGTCAAACATCGGGGCTGAAGCTGTTCGAGCATCTGCTGCTGCGCAGAGGTGAAGCGTCCAGATTGTTAAAGCTCAAAGCATGCAGGCAGAAATCTGCAGCGCACAGACCATCTTCAGTGTGTCGTAGAAATGCAAAGTCACACTGACACTAACTCACACAATTAGCCCGGCATGCCTCAGCCTAGAAAACAGCTCCTTTTAGCTTCCACTCACAGCTATGTATGGAAGTCAAGAAGTGGCGAGAGAAATGCCTTGTACAAATGAAAGTGTTTTTACACACACACACAAAAAAACCATTAAAGGCCTCCTCTTTTAGCTTGTAACACAAGTTTTATTTGTAGTTTTAAATTCCCAAAAAGGAACTGAGTTACTTACATTTAAATAAATTATTTTAATTTGCATTTGAGTAGCAGAAATCAAATGAAAGTCGGTGAGTGCAGGTTGACTCTGCGTGCTGCGTTATTGGATTTTATTATTTAAACTCAGGCTTTTTTATATAATGCATTTTTACCTTTAAGAAATGCTGTTTAAAAAGATAAATCTATACTCCTGAGGACTGTTTTTTTTTCCCACTGTTATTAATGGAGCCTGGTGCAAATAAAGGAAGAAGAAGCAGTTACTTTCGACTGCTCTCGTATTCACAAGGGGTCGCCACAGTGGGTGGCTCTGCATGTATGATTTGGCAGAGTTTTTACGCTGGATGCCCTTCAAATAAAGGGTAGGATATAAAAGATAACATGCATCTAAAATGCCTTGCTATAGACTCTGAACAGGAGCTGCTCAAAAAGAATTAAGGGAACAGTCGATCATCACAGTCTAACACAAAGTCAGCTGAACTTCAGGGACAGCAATCTATCCAGTTTGGAAGCAGAAAGGATTGTGAACCCAATTCAACCTGAGTACCAACAGGTGCACTGGAGAGACAACAACAGGACAACACCCAGACAGCAGGAATGGTTTAGCAGGCGGTGTCCTCCTTATCCTTCCTGACTCATTTCTTTCTAGTTTTGCTTTTTGCTTGCGTCCTTGCACCTCATTGAGGTTACACAGGCAGTCCAGCTCCTCCAGGATGGCACAGCAAGGTTTGTCTCAAGACTGTGAAGGAGATTCCTGGAGTCAGGCAGTTACTCTAGGAGAGCTAGACGGGGCTGGAGAAGGACATCAATCCAGCAGCAGGACCGGCTCCTGCTCCTTTGTGCGAGGAGGACCAGGAGGAGCACTGGCAGAGCCCTGCAAAATAACCCCCAGCAGGCTACTCGTGCATATTTCTGATTGAACTGTCAGATTCAGACTCCACGAGGGCCCGCTGTCCTTTAGTGGCTGCTGTTCTTACAGCCCAGGACCGTGCAGCTCGACTAACTTTGACAGATACATATGGAAGTCCAGCAGTGACACGAGAAATCACAGAACAAATTAAAAGAGCCTGTGAAAAGTAGCTGCTGACACGGGTTTAATTTGTAACTGTATGTTCCCAAAAGACAATGGGTTACACACATTTAAGAAAATTTGATTTTCTTTTTGATATATTTGAATAGCTCAAATCAAATACAAATCTAAGCATTTAGGCAGTCTAGGTTCCCTATTAATTGATTTTATTTTTTAATTTAGATGAAACACTGGCTCTGAATGCCTGTTACACACAGTAATTTTTCCTTTAAAAAGACCCCCACTTGAAAAATAAATCTTCATGTCTGTTTTTTAGTATTATTGATGGACAGTGGAAACAATGGAGAGGACATAAAAGAAAATGAGAACTCCAAAAAAAGGTGCCGTCTCTATAAAACCCATATTTTTATCTATATTTTGTGTCAACTTTCCTTCAAGAATAAAACACTGATCTTTTCCCAATAAACAAGCTCCACCTGCAACACAGCTTCTCATATAACTTCTAATAACAGAAAATGCTACATAAATAATAACTAAACTACCTACAGTTTCTGCTCCAAATGCTTTTCATTTAAATCATATTTCCACCTGATTTTTATTTGTTTTATTGCATTTTTTAAAACCTGTTTCTTCTATTTTAAAAAATAGCAAGCGGATATACATAAAAAGGGATGATGTCGGCTTGCCATACATCACACGCGCACATATGGGAAATTAAATTTCTATTTGATTGAACGCTTTCAATTTAAAGCCACCCCTGACTTCCGTAGCCAAAGGCCAGCACTGCATATGAGAGCATCCTTTTCCAGTCTCTGCTCACCTTTTCATCGCCTCCCTCCTGAGCCAGCACCTGAGGAAGACAAAAGGTAGAGTCTCTTTAAGTACATAAGCGCTAAATGACGCCTACACAGTGGCTGTCACATGAAGAAGACACATTAGTAAATAACAGCGGGTTGATAACGGTGAAAATGCACCATCAAATGTACTTCATAATGCTTTACGGCTGCCATTCCCTGACATTTATATATCACTTTTTAGTGGTGGGCCAATGAAACGGCGGCTTTGAAATAAAGTCAGCCATGATTCATGTCTCTGCTGTGTCAGTCTTACATTAATATTATGACCATATCCATCATGTTGGCCATCTATAATGAACAGATGCTGTAAAACACAATTTGGCACGACAAGAGGGAGAGGTGGAGGGAGAGTGTTTCACTCATGGCAGTGTGCTGCCTTTCAGACGGGCAGTGGAGCTCCAAGCAGCGTGGATCCACAGCGAGAAATCGCCTTTTTCCTCTTTTATGTGTCCAAAGCTGACTGCAAGGTGAGTTAAAGAAGAGGAGAAGATACGGGACAAGAGCACCGGTGTGTTGCACGCTGGGGGTTTGATGGTTTGTAGGTCAAAAGACGCAGATACACTCAAGGATAACTGCCTAAACTCGGCTTAACTTTGGCGGGTGCATAACCAGGTGGTTGCCAAACTTTGTGCACTGCACTCCTAATTTTGTCACCTCGCCACAGGTTGTGGCTGCGAGCTGTGCAGGATTTCATGCTGTTTTCATTTGAGGGTGGAAAGGTGAAAAACACTCAAAGAGGAATGCCCAGAGAAGGAAGAAGACAAATGAACAAAATTAGCAGAAAAATGCACTGTTTGCTTG
Source organism: Archocentrus centrarchus (assembly GCF_007364275.1). Taxonomy (NCBI): domain Eukaryota; kingdom Metazoa; phylum Chordata; class Actinopteri; order Cichliformes; family Cichlidae; genus Archocentrus; species Archocentrus centrarchus. Next base: position 11,868,339 of record NC_044347.1, on the reverse strand, counting down.
TGAGTCACGTCAGAATCATCAGTTTCAAGAGCAGCTGAATGACTATTTCCTGATGAAACAAGTCCTACCTACTCCACGTGTTTAATCAGGCTCGGGTTTGATCTGCAAATAACCAAAACCACACTTTCTTTGAAGACAATGCGGTTTGCATTTTGATCTCTCTTGCTTGCAAGATGCAGTTATGAGGGAAATCATGCCATGTTAAACAACTTGAATGAATCCCAATCTAATGTTTGCAAGCACCTGGTGTAGGTTACATGTAATTTGTATGCAGGAAAGTCATACAAGGTTTGGTGAATGTAACTTAGACATCTGAAAAACTCCAGTTTTACTTCAGTGTTACATCAAAAGAATTGCTGTTGAAAGGGTTAGTTCAAATTTTAAGGGCATTTTTAAACAGTGACTCATGGGGCCGAAAAAAAGGAGGAAAGTGACAAAAACCACAGCTCCAAGTGTCCACCTGAGGCTGCCTCTATAATGAGTCAGTCCCCACAGACTCCCGTGTTAAATGTCAGACTTTACAGCAGAATTAAGCACGTTTACAGCCTGCTACAAGATGCAGTTTTGTCTCAAAAAACAAACTTTCAAATATAAATTGTAGCAAGGCTTAAATGTGGTGTTATTAGGTGAGTCTTGCCAGTCAGTAGCCAGCTTGCATCTATTTAGAAGTCCCTGCCTAAATGATAGGGGGAGAGCCATAACTTTATTTAAAAATCCATGAATAGAATCACTTTTTAAATTTGATTCAAAAAGATATTATTCCAGGTTACATTAGGACATTACATCACCATTAACAGCTCAATCCATGTGAATGAGTCAAAATCCATCTTTGCCATTACTGAATAATTACATAGGTAAAAATAAAAAGTGTCACCTCACGATGTTGCGAGGCCATGCATTTAGGTTCCCCTGGTGTGCGCAGTGATGACACAAGCCCAGGCATATCTGAGAGCAAGTTGATAACTTAGGACGTCCTGGTCCCGTCTAAATTTGGTCACTTTTTGGCTCCAAAACAAGATGGTGGAAACCAAAATGCCCAATTTCAGGCTGCAAAACCCAGTGGGTGACATAACGACGGCTATGTCCATCTTTTATATACAGTCTATGGTTCAGACCCAAGACTGGAAGACACAACTTGACCCCAATGACCATACCTCAGTGTACCCATGTCTAAAAACAAAACAACGAAATGTTTGTTTTGTCTAGTGTCAGTCTTTTTTTAAAGGTGAGAGACACCTTGTACTTTTTCTCATGAGAAGATCTGAGAGCAGAAGATCAAAAACACTCTACATCTCACACTGTATTTGCACAGCAGTGTGCTTTTTAGTGGCCGGACCTCACGCAGCAGTCGTGGGTCCCTTCTGTCATCTTACATTGCGGACAGAGACAGTGAGAGATGCATTTTCATGTCTGCGACTGTGTGTCGTCAGTGCAGAAATATTTCTCTGTGCTGCTGCTCAGACAGATTCTTTTAGCATTTTGCCAGGTTTCATGCCACGTCTCAGCTGTGATTTCTGCACCGACATCGCTCTCCCGCATCTGTTTGCTAGTCTTTGTAATAACGCAGGTGGTGGCAATCACAGCAGAGTCCTAATATTTCAAGGAGACATGGCTGTTTGTGTGCATTTGCGCTTCTGGGAATGGCCAATAAAGCTCAACTGGGCTTCTAAAAATGAAGTGTGAGTTAAAGCAGAGTCTGTTTCAGAGGGAGAGATGATTGGATGAGGCATTTTATTCTTCTGTTTGAAACTGAATGGCACCTACTGATGTGTGCACTCCTGAATTAATTATGAGCAGTGACGACTCCAGGATTTTTAACATCAGGTGGCACAAACGGGGGTTGGGGGCAAAAAACAAGGTGGGGGATGAAAACTGCGTTGTATTCATGACTGTTCTACAGTGGTGACCCAATTATTGAGACTATTTGTTAAAGTAAAAGTCATAATCCTGCTTAACTGATGAAAGTAGAGTCTGACTAAGCTAACTGTGAAGCTTTGAATGCCAAGTATGAAATTTGGCATAACGGTGATGTATGCTGTTTGAAGGGCCCCCAAAGTCTAGAGTCACCAATGGATGACATATTACTGCCTTTGTGTTTTCATGTATTTATTTTATGGTTGGTACAGTGGTTAGCACTGTTACCTCACAACACAAAGGTCCTGGGTTCAGATCCAGTCCTTTTTATATGGCGTTTGCATGTTCTTCCCGTGTCTGAGTGGGTTCTCTTCCGGTATTCCGACTTCCTCCCTTTTTGATCTTAGGACAAGGTTGATTCTCTGTTAATAGTTATACTTCCTGCTAAAGACAAGATGTAAGATAAAGATAGATCAGAAAATAACTGTTTACCTACAAAAACATGCTGACCATGTCAGCTGATTTCCCCCTTCAAATCACTCTACAGACCATCTTTATTCTGGTAAAAATGCCTAAGACCAAGTTCCCTGACTCATTGGACAATGGTTGCTGGCTGTCAACCAGCAACGGTGATATTGGTTGCAAAGAGGGTGCTGCACCAAAAACCTCCTTGTGATTGTTTTGGTTGCTAGCAGTTTGCCACAGTTGGCATCCTGTCTGCAAACTCTCACGAAGTGGTTGTGAAAATGTAGAAAGCGTAGCACAAACAGGAAACAGAGGATGCTCACTTCAAAAGTAAAATTTGTGCCTCTGTGCTGTAACCAACTAATTTTAAAAGGTGCAACTTTTATTTTGAATGCAATTGCCATTTCTGGATTGCACCGCGCTTTTCAGTTTCACTACTGTGAGCGCAGACAAGTGTCTGCAAACTACAGGCGACCACTTTAATCTGCTAGCACCCAAAGCAATTACTACAACCTCCAGCAATGACTCACAAACTGGTCAGGGAGATTAATGTGTCCCCAGCAATCGGTGGTTCCATAAAGAACTTCGATCAAATTAAGTCAAAGCAAAGAAAAGTGCTTCAGCTTAAAGTTATTCAGCAAAGGTTTCATGTCTACTTTTAGCCAAGAAAACTGTTTGTGTCTCAAAATCATTTCCTAAACGTCGTCTCCCGACTTCGTCTGCAGATGAAGGTGAATATTTCTCCCTTCTTGCTCGTTTGCTTTCATTTCCCCTCTTGGCCCCCGTTGAAATTACACACTGCCTTGTTTTCTATGCAAAGATACCCCCCTTACCCCCAACACCTCTTTTTCGCTCAGGGAAATTTTATTTGTACGCCGTCTTTCCTGCTAATGCAACAAATGAGAAATGGCGATCCGGGCCTCGGGAAATGCTCAGGCTCGGCAACTGGCACTGTGATGTTTGAGCATAAGCCTCTCCTTTAAAAAAGCGTGTTGATTCTCCATACCCCAATATTGACCAACCGTCTCTGTTTGATGTATGCATGCTGCCCCCCCCCCGCCACAAACACACACGCATTCATTAACCCCCCCCCCCCCCCTCTCCACTGCCATGCAAACCCAATGTTTGGGCTTAACTTGTTAGTTCTGCTTCTGGAATAGCTGCTGATGCCCCGAGATATTAGTGCACGATTGACTGTTGTGATGGACCCAACGGTCTATGTGTCTGAAGGGTGACGGGTGCACTGCAGTATTTTGCAGCACACACTCTGTCATGTTCACGTGTGTTTACACGGGAAAGAACGAGGTGGAAGCATGTCGTGTTTGCCAAAAAAAAAAAAAAGAGACAAAATACTCATTTTCATGAAAAAGTCAGATTGGATTTGTCGTTTATCAAGTGCACGACTTTAAATTAGAGCACACACTCTGCTGAGCTTGGTTAATTTCACATTTGGATATGAATACTAAATTTCTGTTTGCCCTTCCTGAACCTTTTTGGACACAAACATATTGGATCATGCAGTCAATCAGATTTCCTTAATTGGCTTTGATTTAACTGGTGAAAAGGTTGTTTCACCTAAATTACATTTTAAAAAGGCCACAATTTCCTGTAATATAATGTGAAACTGCTGTTAGTGTCAGAAGTAATGCTTTAAAAACCCAACAACATGCACTTGTTTCTGGGAATAAACCACACTTTTCACTGTGTTGTAACTCTGCAGGGTTAGATATCACTACAGGCAACCATCAAGTGAGACTGAAAGTTATCAGCCCACCAAATGACTGTTATCAAATCTGCATTTAGAGGCTGGAATTGTGAAGGAATCCACTCAATTTGTTGTGCATACCTGTACCCTTTTACATCATAAAGCACATCTGCCTTACTGCGACATTTACCAACAGAGATTTGACTGCAACACCACATAATCTGTTCTTTTTTGTTCATTGGTAGCATTTTCTTAGACGTGAGAATGCAAATGCAGTCTGATTGGACTGTCTTTAACCTGCCAGCTCCTTAGTACAAAGTCTGTGTGATGCTGGATTATGTGGACCAGTGCAAGAAATTGACCTGGGCATCAACATAGCTACTGTTGCTTAAGTTCCCTTAATGCTACAGGTACGCTAGGGAAAACAGTGTTTGGAGAGTACAATGCAACCAAAATTGTTGCCATGAATTTGCGATCTAGTTGCCTTTTAAATGGCAATTACATGCAATCTGTTTGTGATAATGTGGCAGTTAACTGTGATAAACTGGTGAAAATTGCAAATCTGTTGGCATCTGCATACACAGAAACTCATAGATTTGAAACAGAAATTTAATGATGTAGTTGCTGCAGGACAGCAATTAAACTGCAAAATCACGTAAACGCTCGACAGCCTTGCTTTTATATAGGAATATAACCAGAATACAACCAGTTGGCAATCAGTTGAGTCAAGTCCACTGTCACTTAGAGAAGCATTGCAGACGAGTGCAGAATGACTCAGATTGATTGCAACGTGTTGGCAGTCTGTCTGCATCCATAAATTAGATGGGAAAACTTTTGCCAATCTGTCTGATAGAGACTGCACTCAGTTTGAGTCGCACTGTGATTGTTTGGAGACAGGTTGCCTCCCACCAGGTGGCCTGTGTAATTGCCAGGGGTTGAGGGGGTCACATATTCTTTGGTGGACGGAACTACTTGCCATCAGTTACTCAATACAAAAAACTCTAATCCAAACTAAGTATTTCAAGTAGTGCAAATGCTTCTGGAGCAGAGTATCGCCTGCTGTTTACTACACGTGAGGAACCTTGATCAAGGTCCAAATCACTGTCTTTATATAAAAACTGGATGTAGTCACTGTGACTGTCACCCTGTGGTATAGAAGTGTGCATTTTGAAGTTTCAATTTTAGCACTTTGACCACAGCCGTGTTAGTTTTTTTAAGAAAAAAGTGGCCATATTTGGTGGAGGGCTGAGTTATCAGCTAACAGCAGCAAGTGCACAGACAGAGATACCTGATAATTAGTAAAAGGAAAAACTAGAATCTCATCAGAACTGAAGCACAAACTTCTTGAATGGGCTGTACCACACAGCAGGCATATTATATGCCAGAAAATTCCTGTTCTAATGCTCCAAACTCCACCAACACCTCAAACCCGGCACAGAGGTCCAGTTTAGAGACTCCAATTAGTAGTCTTGAGGCCTAGTAGATATCACTCAGCCCCAACTTCTATATCCAAGTGAAGGAGTTTTTTGGGGGGTTATTTTTATCAGCAACCCTAAAGTTCTCATGAGGAAAACTATCCATAAAGGCTGCAAACATTTTTATTTCTGCTGTGAAGCGGGATGTTTTAACATGAAAGTCTATTGATTGACTCACCTTTGGAGCCAGGCTCAAGTGGCCACTAGAGGAACCACAGTTTACGACACTTACTTCCAACCTTATTCGCCCATTATTGTCCAAAACACATGTCTAAAAACCTCTACTAAGTATAATGGATATTAACAGCCTACTGAGCCTGCCAGAAGATAGAGGAGGGTGCCCCCAAACCAACCAATAAATGCCATTCAGTGCGCTAACAAACTCTGAAACCAGCCAACAACAGATAATGCACAAGGGAACATAATAAAGTGCCTAATTAATATTTGACATTTAGGTTTTTGTGATGGTATAACTAAGTCAAAGAGGTGAAACTAACACCTGCTCCACCCCACAAAGTTTATACAGAGTGAAGACGCTGCAAAAATCTCACTCCAGCGGGCTCTCTCTGTGCTCCTCTGGTGGGACAGACTGCTCATATTAAAACTGGAATATCAACATAGCAGATAGGTATCTCCTTCAGATCGAAGATAATCCCTGCTGGGACTGTGCACCACGATACCAAGAGCTGCTGCGAAGTTATCTCACCAGGAAAATATCTCTGTTTACTAAAGTGGCTGAACAGTGTAAACCTAATTACTCTGAACTAGGTCAGAAATGTGCTACTGAGTAAAGAGTAATCAAACTGAATATTTAATGGTGTATACTTCCACAAAATCTCCCCCACCACCACCCCCCGAAAAACACTCTGACTGTACTATCTGTTTTTTTACCTTTGCCTAAACTCTCAGACTTCCTGCCTGTCTGTAATTTGTTAATCAAATCACCTGATGAGAGTTATGTAGTCTGGTTGTGATAAAGAAGGGAAGAAGAGGTGGTGGTGGGGTGTCTAATAATAGCTCACTAGACTTGTGGCCGGCAGATGACAGGAAGAGAGGCCTGTCATGAGGAATGCCTTTGTTATTTTCCATCCAGGGAGGAAATGAATTTCTTGTGATTCTTTAGAAACGCTGCCCGCGGGTGCAGGCGTCGCCGCTTCGATGCTCAGGGAGGGAGAGAGAGAGAGAGAGAGAGAGTCCGTGATGATGTGATGATGGGATGATGAACGCTTTTGTTTAAAAAGGGGTTGGACGAGGACAGGCTCATTTTTAAAGGAGATGGAGGGAGGCCCGTCCCTGTCTGTTCACGAAGTCCAAGAACGCATTGTGTCGTCATTTGATGTTCCCACATTGGAGAGCGATGAAGAACTCCCATCAGCTTGCTTTGAACGCATCCCTCGATGCAGCAACTTCCACCATGGAATTGGTCTTTGATGCACACAACCAAAGCTAGAAGGATTTTCTGTGTAGTTAAAGGTTTACTTAAACTCAAATGAGCTGAACTGACCCTTTAAATGCCTGAAATGTGAAGTTTTTGATGAACTTGTAGCCTTTAAAAATAGTCGCTCCACTTCATTTGTCCTTCCTAGTAAACTATTGTTCCTTGATGCACTTTGCTTTAATCGGTGTTGAGATCTCTCAGTTGTAAATGGAGCAGGGTGGGGCTGCTCGCACCGGAATTACAAAGTCGATTACCATGATAATAAAATGTGTCCACTCGGTAAAGAGACCATGTGGTCTATGAAAGGATGGCCAGTTCCGCCAGCTCTTATTGGTGTAGTCTGGTTTGGCTGCAGCTCCCCTTGTTCTTGGAACCGGTATCAAATGGCACATGAACACTATAATCGGAGCAATTTTCCAAACATCTTCAACTTCCACCGCACAGAAACGGATCCAGGAGTGCGGCAACAAAACCGGGCCTTATGTCAACTTCTGATTCCAAAACGTTAATGATCTAGATCAAAAGGAGCTTCAGAGACGAGTCGCTTTTGTGTTTCCCGAGTCCTTTTCAAACGCTGCCTTTGAAGGTTGAATACATGCCCAGAAAATGGTTTGATTAAACAGGTATGTGGGATGGTTAAACATATTGAAGACACTAATTACTACTGAACGCTCTGTGGTGTGGGGCGCTGGATGAGGATGTGGCGGAAAGGCCGCTGGGCTGAGGCAGAAAGTGTTTTTTTTTTTTTTTGTTTGTTTTGTTTTTTTAATCTGAGCAGATCCGACAAACACAATCTAGATTATTTCATAAGAAATTAATGTCTTGTGCCTTATTTTCATCAAGGACAGGGAGACTCTTCTCCCCTGCAACAGCTGTCAGGGAAAACCACATCCATTTTAAAGCTTATTTTACTTTAAATTAAAGCATTTTTATGGCTTTAAACATTTGAAATATGAACCAGAATTAATCTAATTTCATGTTTCAGATGAGATCAAGTGATAAAAATGCTTCTAGCTATTACAATAGACAGTATTTATGTAGAATTGCATATGCTTGTAAACCTTTCTACTGACCAGCAGGTAGCGACGCAGAAGTCCAGTTGTATAGCTGTCTATGAAAAACAACAACTATGGTTTCTTTACCCTATGACCTCAGTTACCTCTTTTTAAACTTTTTTATGGTTTCAGTCACTAGTTTGAATTCTTAGGCCTCCATCACACAGGCATAGAGACCGGTCAGTGACCCCCTGACAACTCCCAATTGCTAGGGATAAAAGTGTAATCCCTGACTGGTTGATGAGTGGTTTCTGGCTCTCAGTCAGTGTACTCCTAGTGCTGGTCCCAAGCCCAGATAAGTGGAGAGGGTTGCATCAGGATAGCAGCAAGAGTAAAAGCGAAGGTTTACAAGATAGTAGTGAGACCAACTATGATGTATAGCTTGGAGATGACGGCATTAATAAAAGACACGAGGACGAGCTTGAGGTGGGAGACCTGAAGATGTTAAGGTTTTCATTGGGAGTGACCAGGAAGCACAGGATTAGAAATGAGTACATCCTCAAATGAGGAAAAGGAAGACAGGTCTGGTTGAGCAGTTTGGAGACAAAGTCAGAGAGGTGAGACTGAGATGATTTGGACATGTGCAGAGGAGGGATAGTGGATATGGAAGCTTGTTTCCGCCACTAAAAAAAAAAAAAAAAAAATTACCATCCGTAATAAATAACCTGAAATTTTAAGTTAATAAGTCAAAATTTCAAGTTATGTATCTCAAATTTCCGCATTAATAACTCAAAATTTGGACTTAGTGCTGCCAATCAGGAAGCTACGTAATCCATTTCCTTGTTAACTGGAAGCAGGAAGCCGAAGGTATCAGCTCTCCAACAAATCGACATGAAAACATTGATTCCTTACCTTTTATGCAGCTGTTTTTTGCAAGAAGACATTTTGACCATTGATGGTCAAAGAGATGCTGACAATTTGTTCATGTTTGCTAGAAACTGCTAGGTCACTGATACTGTTGCTACCCCGTTCTGAATGCGCATGCGTTGGCGGCATCTGCTTCCGGGTAACAAGGAAATGACCTCTTTCTCGGAGCTTCCTGATTGGCAGCGATAAGCCAAAATTTCGAGTTATTAACACAAAAATTTGAGATATGTAACTCAAAATTTGAGAAAACAACTTGAAATTTTGACTTAATAACTCAAAATTTTGACTAAGTAACTTGAAATTTTGAGTTACAGAAGGCATTTTTTTTTTTTATGCTGGATGAAGGATGTTGAAGATGGAGCTGCCAGGCAGGAGGAAAAGAGGAAGACCACAGAAAGTTTCATGGATGTAGGGAACATGCAGAGGAGGATGCTAGGGGTAGGGTGACATGGAGGCAAATGATCCCCTGTGGCGACCCCTAAAGAGAACAGCCCGAAAGAAGAATAAGAATAAGAAGACTCTTCTGTTTAGTGTCTAAATGTGGGTATCTTAAAATCTATTTATCGTATTTTGAAATTCTGCTTTTATACATGTTTGTTTGCCTGTTAAGCTGCAACTAATCTTATCTGCGTGGGATCAGAATAAAGACTGAACTTCACCTCTGAGGGCTGACAGAATGAAACCCACTTTTCTGTGAGTTCTTTCTCTAGTTTTCTTTGCGAAGTACGGCTCAGTCTAATTACTAACCACAATCACATGAAAATATTAGTGAATGCAGAAAATGGCTTGAAAATAGTTGAGCTCAACTTGCCCCAATGTACTAAACCTTTGACCTTTCTTGCCGTGTTTGTGCACTAACAGCGATTTGTGCTTTTCCATGAGGTGTTTACAGTCTGTCTTGACCTGCCAACTGAGCTCTACATGAATAATTACATTAAGAGACTACACATGAATGCACCGACATGTAATTATTCATAGTTTGGAGCCATTTTGATTTAAATAAATCATAGGTGAGTCCCTCCTCTGACTCCCCTTGGCGTTTGACTTTGGTTTAGGTCCCTCTTCGCACGATTCCTCTGCTGTGATGTGGACCGAGAACACTTTTGACACATTTCTCGAAACACACTTCTAATTTGTCCCCCAGGCTCTGGTTATGACGCGAGCTGACACTGAGGTCTGACAACATGACTTCTTTCCTCCTCTGGCCAAAACTGCCGCAAAGCTGCAGCCTCGCCCGCCTCCAGACCGGAGAATCGGGGTGTCTTACGATTGAGTTGTTCCCCTCCCTCCCCTTTTGGGACATCGGTTCAAATTAACGCCACCGCCATCTGACTCTCAAGGCATCGCCGCTGACAGCTGCAGCGCTCACACACACCAGGTGCTTCTGTCTCCGCCGAGGTGCCTATGACACCTACCTGTTTTTTAGCCCTCGACCTGTCAAGGGAGCCAGATTTAATTAACGTAATGATCAAAGCAGGAAAAGCAAGTTTAGCCCTGAGGTAGCAATCCCAGTGAGCCGCATGCTCGTTTGCTAATTATTTAGCATTAAGGTAGACGGCGCTTATGCATACATGACTACTTCAAAGATTTGATTGGGTTTGGTTCATTGCAACAGCAAAGCGCCCGGAGCAGCCGGTGGTGACATCAAAACATCAGTGTGGATAAATCTGCTGGTGTAAAGCATCTCAGCCACCAGGTAACCTTTCTTTATCCTCTCTGACAGCGCCTGTTCACAACAAACATCAGCTGTGTGAATGTAAATGAAGGGACGCGGGGGCAAGTTCAGGATGCGATGACGAGGGAGATGAAAGTTTTATTTTAGGGCGCCGAGAGGACAGGCTGAGCACCCTGACCGCAGTTTAAGGTGACCACGAGGGACGGAGTGCTGCTGCCAAAGCTCGTCAGCTGAGCCCCTCTGAGGAGAGGATAAAAAAAATTATAATAAAAAAAATACATAAATTAGGAGTGGAACCCGTGTGGTTTTAGGCAACATGCATAATCACAGATCCTTTACATTTAGTTTTTAAAGCAGTGATTGCTTTGAGGTGACTTGGTTATTCTCCAGCATCTAACTAATTAAACACATCCATCCATTCTCGTGCTTTAATTTTAAACAAAAGCTGGGATTTAGAGACTTGTGGTCAAGAAGCCTAAATTTCTATCAGATGTTTTAGATTGTACATTAGGAGCGTTGTGTATAAAACAATGCTTTAGAACAGAGGTGTGCAGAGGAGGGATAGTGGGTATACTGGAGAAAAGATGCTGAAGATGGAGCTTCCAGGTAGGAGGGGAAAGAGGAAGACCACAGAGAAGATTCAAGGATGCAGTGAAGGAAGACATCCAGAGGGATGGTGTGACAGAGGAGGATGCTGGGATAGGGTGAGATGGAAGCAGATGAGCCAGTGTAGCAGAAGAATAGAGGTGTCAAACTCATCTTAGGTTGTGGGCCACGTTCAGCTAATTTGAGTGTAAGTGGGTCGGTCCAGTAAAACCTCTGCACAATAACTTATATTAACACCTTTGCAAAGAAAAAGAGCATATTTTGAAGATGGCTAAACCCATATATACCCTATTCCAGGGGTATTTTTTATAAATAGAGAAAATTTCCTCAAACAAAGGTTCAAAATATCAGGAAGTTTCACATGCATTATAATTTAATGGCATATGTTCTTTAGTAGCCTAACAGTTGTATCGGTGCCTGTAGTCAACAACTGGCTGTCACAAATTTTAAAATGTACAGTTCAACAATATTTCAAACATGTTTATTATTAATTTTCACAATGAACTGCAGGCTACTCTAATAATATGTTAATAATAAAATGCTCTCTTTTTGTTTCAAGCATGATAAGAGGAACTAAGTGCTTAATTTAAAACAATGAAGAGGTGTAGTTTGAGCCCCCCCCCACTATATTTCTGCTTCCCTGACATACTTCTTCAGACCCCTGCATCTTGTCTCTGTTTTCACATGTGCTCTGAATAAAAAATAAATACATTTTTATTGGCTGAGTAGCATCACGTGGGATGAGTTAAAAAGCACGCGATTGTGTCCTTGTGTTTCCTGTGTGCATACACTGACCACTGTAAAGACAAAGAGGATGTGCTTTTCTGTGCATACCCTCACTATAAATATGAGAAAAGTTGCAGAAAGTGCAACAGGAGAAATGGTCCATCAAAATCTAGTAATAGGTCTGGGTCTGTAAAGAACATCGTCTGGATCTGGACTGCTCCCTGGTGACCTCAATCCAACTCCTCAGCTTTTCCACAATAACTAAATCTCCCATCACAACACATACATTACAATTCACAGGTCATGTATGCTGACAATAATAGTATTTTAATGACTTAACATCTATAAATAATATTATTCCATAATTGGAGACCCTTTCTTGGAATCATTCTTGGTTTGATACCTTTAGAGGGTGGACTTTGGGCCCAAATGATACACATTTTGTTATCAGAGGGTGAGCACGAGGGTCCATGAGAACATCCACCAGTTATTAGTGACCACGGGGACTCGAGACATTACATAACAATTTGCCAACTGCACATGTGCTCCAGTTGGCAGACTTCAAAGAGGTATAACAAGAATGACTACATGCCTTAAAGTAAGAGTGATAATATGAGGTGGGCAAAACCCTGCTCGATGACATAAACTACAGCAGAAACTACAAAAAGAAACCATACAGATGTTTTGTTAGCCAATTCTACCCATTAAAAACCTTTCAAACCAAAAGTCCAAAGGCAGGGCATTTGAAAGGCATTCATAAATTAACTGGAGGACTCGTTGATATTAAAAAAGAAAATAAATAAAAATTTTATAAACTTGATGAAGAATTTCTGCCAAAAACTTAACTCTAATGCATGTTTACTGGCCTCCAAACTGTTCTTTACTCCTGCTTTAAAACAAAAATTAGTTCTACAGTAAAGAAACATTGATTTTTATTTTTGCATTTTTTGTATCAGTTCTGTGTAAAGTTCTCATACAGCTAAACAGCATTAAGAACTGCAGCTAGCAGCGATATAACAGGGCAGACTGACACAGTATATTAAAAGCTGGATGTAACTTTTTGGAAAAAGGAAATGGCCAGCAGGGGGATACTCCTTTGGCTGCCAACAGAAGTCTGATTATGTTAATGTCTATGAGAAAAAGTCCCTTTTGGCTCACGTGATTTATGATCTCAGTAAACACTTTCCTGCTGAGTTAGTGGGCTCAATTGCAAGCTTCAAGTCTTATTCTTATGCTTAATGTTAGTTTAATAAATCAAGACCACGTATAGTGTTGAACAGACGATAAAGCAGGCTCTGCTTTATGGCATAACTGACAGGTCGTCACCATGTTACAGCCTGTTCTCTTGGTTTCCCATCCGATTTCAAAAAAGCAAAGACGGCTGTGACCAAAATGCTGAGTTTGAAGCTTCAAATCGGGACTTTGTGAACTAATTGGTGGCATCATGGTGGCTACTGTATGTCCATCTTTTATGTAACCAAAGTTCAGATTTGGTGGAGAATAGTGGCAAAAAAATGAAAGTCAAATGCTAGACTTTCACCCAGGAAAATTAGGTTTAGGACCCATGCTGGATTGATATTTCTAGCCTTTGGCAAGGTGCCAGAACTACTTGGTTAGGTTTAGGAAAATATCATGGCAGCCTTTCACATATAAGAGAGAGGGACAGGACAACTTGTGGGAAATAAATCCTTTAACTCTCACTCAGCCTAAGCAATGTCTTCTTTGGTTCCCCTTTTGTTTTCAGTCACTCTTTGAAGACGTGTGGTTTGATCAGACAGAAACTTTGCTCTAAATCGAGCAGAATGGATATTAGAAGAGTCCCTGAGTGCCAGCAACCACCGTTTTTGTTCCTGCCAGCAGAAACAGTTTCTTTCCAAGGCTGTTTCAATGATAAATTCAACAATTCTCCCTCTAATTTTGGACAATATCAATCCAAATTTGCATAAAACAAATTGTTGTCTGTTTCAGTCTAGCGCCAGATATGTACTGGTGCTGCAATCCCAGAAGTTGCGAGTAGATTTAGTTTGGATGAGTCGCATTTAATGCTGTGAATTTAACTAACTGCAATCTCTTTGTTTTTTGTTTTTCCCCTTCCAGCATTTTCCCATGTTGGTAGTTGATGCTGCACTCAAATTACGATTACTTATTCTAACTTGCTTCCTCTTATTCGGTGGTCAGGCTTCTGCTTTGCCTCAGGAGGATCTCGTCAAAGATTGTTGGGAAAAACCCCTTTCTGCCTGCAAGACATCCTCAGCTCACATTCATGTTTCATTTGTGAGGAGATGAGGTCTCTAAATCTGACCATGTGCCTGCCTCTGAATCCTCATCTTGAGCCCAAAGACAAAAGACTTTTATTTTATCTGTTTCTCTGGACAGTGGAGGTAATAAGGGTGATCTGGACGAAAAGAGTTGGCTGCACATTTAAGACATTTCAAGGATTCGTGCGTGACCAATGTCCGTTTCAGACAATCTGGCTGAACTGAAGGGCCGTTCTGTGTGAAGAGCCGTGTAATTATGAGTTAAATGAATTCTGAGTTCTGCAGAGGTTGTTGTCTTGTCGGATGAGTAAAAGCAGGCCTTCAGCCGTCAGCATAGCCGGGTCTTTCCCTCCGGTGTACGACATGAATAGACAAGAAAAGAACAGCCCTCCGAGTGACACACAGGGCTCTCATTGAATCATGTGAACTAAGACAGGGGGAATTTCTGATAGCCCCCATTTCTGTTCGCAGACGTTGAGACAAAAGACCTCACTGTCTGCTGCCGTGGAGCTGTGACTTACCTCCAGGCACTGCCAAATTAAAAAAAAGAAATAAAAGAAGGGAAAGAAATGACCCCCTGGTTTTGGGGACCTGTGCAGTTGCCCATTGTTCCACTTAAAATGAAAATCCCAGCACCTCCGTTGGGGCCCCCAGTAACCTGTTCGCAAGCAGCTGGTGACCACCTGTGGTGCAAGTCAAATTAGGGAAGGATTCCTACTGTTTCTGTTTATTGTCTGCAGGTTTTTGTGTGCAGTACTGTGCTTTGGTCCTCCGTGGAGGTGGCAGTGGAGGTCGGTCGGCCGGCCGGTGGGACAGCCAGTGGGTCCCCCGAGGCTTTTGTTTTGTTGCTCAAATCGTCAGGTTTCCCCTTTTTTTGCTAGATGTGCCGGACTGCAGATTGGGAGTCAAAATGAGGCAAATTATTGTCCCTGACTTCTGATTTTTCCTTTGTTTGTGCTGCTTGATCTCCTATTTCGAGGCCTACAAAAGGTGTGAAAACCTTAAATCGCTTGTGTGACTATCTTTAAGTTTTACCCCCTCTAAAAAGATGGAGATGAGCTCTGACCTCTGTCCATTTTCCCTCGCATTATCCAATTTGCCCTTTATGAGCTCCCATAGCCCGGGAGCCTAAAATTCTTTTTTTATCTGAACAAGAGATGCTCTTGTTTGTCGCTGGAACCATTCGGCACCGAGATAGAAAACAGATATTAATCATCGTTTGGACACACCAAGGGGGGGGGGGGGGGGGGGGGAAATAAAAATCACTCATGGGTCACAGCAAAATGATTCAGAATTGCAAAACTGCAAAACACGGTGCCTCTTTGTGTCCACTTCCCGTTCCCAGGAATGTGGCTCGTCTTATGACTCGAGGTGGGGTTGGGGAGGTGAATGACATCACCGGTTGTGCTCACATTTGAATTCTGACACAGTGGCACCTTGTGTTTCAAACTACCCCACCACCACCCCCACCACCTCTCCACCCCCACCCCACCCCTCTCTGAAGCCTGGATTGTGCTCAGCTCTGCCTTTTCTTTCCCCCCTCAAAGAATACCTCCTTTTCTCTTCCTCCTCTTAAGCAGCTGCCTGCGTATGAAGTGGAGAAAATGACACTCCATCTCATGATGAATGGTACTTGACCCCTGGAACCCGTTCCTGTGGGGCTCACACGGCACGGCATTTACATAAAGCCAGGAGATCTCACGCGCTCGCCTGTTTACATCCGGGAAAAACAAGCGGCTGCGGACGCTCGCCGCTGCGAAGGTGCTGCAAATGAAGATTAAATATTTGTTAATCAACCTCAGCTGTAAATTGGACAACCTTTACTGATGCCTTTTCTCTCTCTTAGCTCTCGCTTCCCAGTTTGACACACATCCGCACTGGTGGGGTTGCCTCACTGAGAGCCCTTTTGTTACATGATTAATTACTCTGAGCAACAGTTATGGCGGGATTAACAATTAGCTAGACCTGTCAAACAGTCAGTCTAAGATGGCAGACTAATTGAGCGGCTGGTTGGCTATTGTGTCCCAGTATAAGGCCAAGGAAGTGGGGATGGTTCACAAGCCTTTCATCTCTTTTACAGGCCTAATACCATGGCAGAAAAGGGCCCGCTATCAGGGATGGCGAGCTGGGGTAATTTTTCATGAATATTCATATGCCTCCTCTATCCGCAGTGAACTTTACAAAGTTACCTTCATGGTGCATGTTCTGAAAGTCTGCAGCGCTTAGTTCAATCACTGTAAAAAGCTGTGCACACTACAAAAAGAAAGAAAAAAAAAGTGCATCCTTAGACCTGAAAGTCTTCTTTCTGGGCTTTAATGGAAACCCTCATTTCTAGAAAACACCTGGAACACGAATAGTAGATCAAAAAGATTTCACTTGATTCACGATATGTCAAATTTGAATAAATATACAGCAAATGGTGAGAACATATCTGGAAAGGAAAGGCAAAGACAAAAGGAAAAGAAAAAAAAAAGGCTCACCCCGGTCCAACCCCGGTCCAACAAAGAAAAAACAACCCCAAACTTTCTAGTGAGCCAACATTTGATGGGGTGGGGGGGGAACCTGCAAGGCCACACAACTGAAGTAGCTTCCTCAAAGAGTTTTTATCCCCGGTGTCCATGGGAAGAACCCCAGCGGAACAGCTGCAACGGAAAGCCATGGCTCCTCATGAAAGGTTTCGCCTGGAGGCGGGGAGGCGAACGACTTGATCGTGAAGAAAGTCAATTGTTCCCCCGCTGAAAGGCAAAAAGCCCAGGAGGAGCTGCACCATGGTGTGCGGGACATATCAAAATATTTGACAGACTTCAGCATTATGAAAAACCTTCGCTTTTCTTTTTTAGGAGGGGGTATGTTTTGTTTTTACACCCACCACCGACCTGTCACACTCCCATCAGGCCCCCTGACTGCCCCGTGTCATTGTTTGGGCCTTGAGAGTTCAAAGCGGGCCCTTTCGAAGCCGCTCAGTGTGCGCTGACACCATGTAATGAAATTAGCAGTTGTTACTAAACAGGTTTCAATCAAAGAGTCTGAGCCAAGACCTATTGCCCACTGTTCATGAATCACCTCTTTCACTGACTTATGGCAGACAGTCTGGGACATTGTTACTCCTTTCATGGACCCATCATTCAGCCAGGTAGTCCCACCGAGAATAAGAAACTGTTTTCAAAGGGAGACCTGGCTCAGAGTGCAACGACTGCAACAAACAATGCACGTCTCACAAGTTAATTAAAGGGTCAGAGCAAAACCAATACAAAAACATTCTCGCACCTACCCATAGTAATAAACAGTATTCAGATACTGTTTTTAATGGTAAAGTTTTAAGAAATTGTCTGCAGTAGAAGTTGCTTTTGACAAAGTAAGAAGCAGCTGTAGTTTACAAAATTAACATTTTTAATAGTAGCTCCTCACAATTGAGAATCTGAATGTCTTAAACCACTGATTCTCCAGAGGTACAAGTACTGAAGAGGGTACTTCTGTAGATATTGAGAATAGACGGCCAAAAGACATGCACAGCAGATTTAAATAAGCAAGAAAGGTCATTAATTAAAAAAAAAATGCTAAAACAGCAACCTTAAATTACTGCTAACTAAAATCATAGTATAGTTAAGTAGTTGAAACATTTTTCTGCAGAATGGATAATTAGTATGAAAAGTTATATTAATAATAATAATAATAATAATGAAATCATTAGCTGAACAGGCTTAACATTTAAATTTGCTGGTTAAAATTATTAAAAAAATGATGGAAACTATTGCCTCAAAATATTGTGTGGTATCTCTTAATTATTTTATCTTGCTAAAAATATAGCAGTTAAATTGTTGGGTAAAATATGGAAACATATTAAACATTAATATAATACGTTAAACAGTTTGTTGGCTAATACTGTTGCTAAACTGTTTAAATTGTTAGCTAGGCTAAATAATTGATTGCTAAATTTTTAAATAAAACATCGGAGTTTATTTACTAAAACTATGACTAGTACTTCTTATTGTTAGATATAAAAATGGACTTTTAAATAAATTAAATCATTAGCGAAATATCCTAAATAAACATTTAAAATGATCTAACTAAGGCTATGAGTAGAAAGTTAGAAGTTATTCCTCCAAAAGTATAGTTAACAGTTAGTGCAATGTATGGACTAATAGTTTAAACTGCAGTTATTAGCTTAATTAAAGCTAGTTAAATTGCTATTGCCAAATTGTTCAAATTGTTAGCTAGGCTAAACACGTGATTACTTAGCAGAAATTTCAAGTTAAAAAGTTGGAGTTTATTCTCTAAAACTATAGCTAGCACTTACCACTTAATTTGTTAGTTCAATTAATAGTTAAAACTGTAGTTATTAGCTTAGTGTATGGCTTGTTAAATTGCTAGCCATAAATCAAGCAAGCGGATAGTATGAGAACTGTTAACCCTTTAACTCCGAATGCATCGGCCGTGGTACAACGTACTTCAAAAGTGCCGCCATTCACGGACTTCTGGCAATAAATACTGTAAGACCCTGTATGGCTGTGAAGTGCAATTTCTGGGCTTTCAGGAACCATATGAATTTGTCCAATAGGACAAACGGTCGCGGAGTTACGGTAAAAAGCCAGCAAATCTCAGCGGTGATACCCTATGTCTTAACCAGCTGTTCGCGGCTAGTAAGGGCAGGAAACCGGAGCTTCAGCAGAGATCACCTGAAGTTAAAGGGTTAAAACTTTAAACTTGTAGCCTAAACGCTGAAGGACGCCAATTAAGCATGACTGATAAATAGTATTGTTGATGGGGGCCTTTGGGAGGTTGGGAACCATCATATCAAGGTATAAGATTCAAGATCATTTAATTACTGCCCAGCATAAAGTTGTACATCATACTAAACCAATAATTTACTCTTTTAAAAAAGCTATTTTAATGCTTTCTTAAGTGGAGGGTGACTTTGATAGCCTAACAGCCAGAGAAAACAAACGGTTCCCAAGTCTGGTGATATAACAGTGGATGCTTTAGTAAGCTATTGCTTGCCAGACGGCAGTAGAAGTGGGTACCTTACCAATATTAACCATTTTACTGACCTGTTGCAGAGCCTTCAGCACATATCAGACCCCCATAGTGGACGCTCATTCCATTTGGAGGACATGAGAATTTAGCCTCCTTAGAAGAGAAAAAGAAAACCTTTACTTAATAAATTTTAAATCCTATTTATGTGAAAATAAGTGTTACTTGAGTCTCTGCAGACCTGAAACATGCTGCTAGCACTGACTGTTTTAAATACTGGCACCAGTGAGCGTTTTTACCTGGTGCTCCTTTGAGCAGCAGGAAGGTGGCTTTATCCTTTAATGCACGACACATGTACAACTGCTGCTGCATTAACAATGGCCTCGGCAGCACGCTGCTGCTTATCATTTGTGTGGAGGGAGAGGGAGCCTGTGATGCATGTGTTTACATGTGTGTATTCATGCGTCTGCATGATGCATGTGTTTATTTACTCCTCTGTGTGTGTGTGTGTGTGTCTGTGTGTGTTTTGTGCTTCATGTGTGTGTTCTCGCCTCCAGGCCTGTCTCCTGAGCCCTCCTCCTCCTCTTCCTCCCACACACACACACACACATACACACCTAAAACTGATGGCTTTGAATCACTGGCAACCCTGCTGCTAATTTATTTGTGCTGAGCATTATGGGAATTAATGTACCTGACATTCAATGACAACAGCCGGCGCTTTGTGGCCCTTTTTACATTTCAACACATTCCTGCCGCTGCCTATTGAAAAATGTCCATCTTCCCACCTAGCTGGAAAGAAAACACACACACACAGACACACACAGACACACACAGAGACACACGGCAGGCTCTGAACCTCTAGGTGCAGGAGGCTGTTAGCAGTGGCTGATGATAGTAGCAAAACATTAACATAATAATTAGTGTCTTGTAATTGTTTCATTAAAACCAGTTGTTCCATTTCTCCTCTTGTTCTCCCAGAAGACACAAGACAGAGTTTGGACGTCAGCCAAAGGGAGGGTCGGTCCACGTTTGTACCCGCTCAAGATGTTTGCCTACTCACCGTGAAACCGGGGAGGCTGTCAGCGGCGGCAGCGGGCGGGCGGCAGCGGGCGGCAGGCGCGGCCGCTCTGGCCATATGTGGAGGCAAAACAAACACGGGCCGGGGGGGAAGGGGGGATCTCAGCACTTACAAATTCATGTTAATGTGAGAAACTGCGCACATTTGTAACTTCACCTGGGAGTTCAGCATGTTTGTTTGACGTTTCTTGGGATCTCACCTGTCAAATATAAAAGCACATGTCGCGTGGAGTTGCTCAGTAATGAACTGAATCCTGTACATTATGTCAGCCGCGTTAAAAGGTCACAAAGCATAATGGTATTGAAAGCTGGCAGTTCATTTGGAGCTGCAAATGCATACACAAGTACTCATGCATATACAGTGGCTGCCTGGCTGTGAAGTACATTCATTCTCTCTCTCTCTCTCTCTCACACACACACACACACACACACACACATGCTCAGATTTGATCCGGCACTCATTAGCATTTTAAAGAGGAATTCCACTCGTTTACCGTTTAGTACCTGCCAGTCGGCATTTGTGAGCATGATCGCCTCTTCCTAAAGCCACTGACAGAGGTAGTGAAACCTGTGATGCCATTAACATTTAAATTATAAAGCTGCTGCATGTTGTGTGTATGTGTGTGTGCGTGTGTGTGTGACAAAAAGATTCTGTAGGCAGACAAAAGCTGATGAAGTTTATTTTACATGTATGAATATATATAAACCTGTGCCTTTTGGTCACACTTTACGATCCTCTCAGGTTAATCTCAAGAAAGAAAGTTTAGTTCAGTAACTGTCAGTCAGTCAGGGTGGCAAGTGACCTACTCTAGTGGGTACTTCTGCAGTGCAACTCCGGGAAGTTGCCTATACAGGAAGATTATTCTGAATAAAACAAATAAAAGAAGCAGACACATTATGATTTCATTTATGAGTCATGTGGTTTTGATATGAAACTGCTAAATTATGAATAAAAAGATTATTTCCTAAACTAAGAGCTGACAGTTGAAACTATTAGCTACAGGTATAGATAAATAAATTAAACTGTTAACATGCTGGATAAATATCCACATGTTCAAACCATCTTATCCTCGCCTCTCTAACCTTGTCTCCAAACTGCTCAACTTGCACAACTATAATATTATTATATATAGTATTAATATACTATTAATACTGCTAACAACAAGAACAATAATGTCATTTTTTAAAAGAAAATATGGACAGCCTAAACACATTAACAATAGGATAAATAAAACAACTAAATGGTTAATAATAACAATGAAAAAATGAAAATAAAATATATTAGCTAACAATAGTGTTACCTAGCAATATAGATACACTGCTGAAATTGCCTTGGATTTAATTATGGATTAGAGTTGGAAATAGCTAGCAAAATGTAGGGCTAAATGTTAGCAAATTGCACAGGAAACTGGAAATTTTGCTTTAAGTAGCCTATAGTAAAAAGTTTTTAGCTAACAGTAGGCTACAGCTAAACTGTTGAAACTATTTGCTAAAAGTATAAATTCTTAAAAATATTTTATAAGAAGTAACAAATTGAAAAAAAAAAGCTAAAATTAAGTACAAAAAAGTAAATATAATTAGCTAAAATTATAGCTAGCAGTTAATTGTTAGCTAATTTTATGTTAATGTCACAAGTGTCATGTCAATTGTTAGTTAACATTACAGATAAACTGTGATATTAGTTTAGATGTAACTGGTAGTTATTGACCTATAGAAATATTAATAAAAATATGTTAGAAGGCTAATTTGTTAGTTAACAATGTAGACAAACATGAGCGATAAGTGCTAGTTATGGAAACTGTAGAAGTGTTGCTAAAAGTACTGATAAACTGTTAAAAATATTAGGAAAAAAAATTGATGAATCCCCAAAAATAGATGTCTAAAATTTTGAATTTAAAATTTTAGGTAAATTATTAGCTAAATGCATCACTGTCAGTTAAAATGTTATCTAGTATTATGGAACTGTTGGAATTTTATTAAAATGTGGTTAATTTGTTAGCTAAATCAATGAAACTGTTTACAAAAAATATAAACTGTTAAAACTTTTAACTAGAAATCGACAAGTGGAAATGACTACCTACATTTTTTTTAAAATTTAGAAGTATTTAAAAAAAATTTGAACTTATTATCTGTAAATTATGTGTATAGATTAACAGATTCACAGGAGGCTAACGTATGGGTGAAGAGATGAAACTGTTAGCTAAAAGTAATGGATAAAGTGTTGAATGTAGGCCTTTCAAAAGCTGTTTGCACCACTGTCACATTTGTCAAACCGCACTGATAGCTTGAAATCAAACTAAATAAATGCCTTCAGATGCACTGTGACAGACATACAGCTAAAAAATGTTAACAATAACCACACAAACAGCTCTGACAGCTTTGCAGTAAATGCCCTGGATTCGGTTTTCCTGCCGTGTTTTTGAGTCCCTGAACACGCGTGTTCTGCCAGATGACCTCACACATGTGAGCACATGCACACACACACTCCTCGCTGCCGCTGCTGCTGCTGTTGGTCTGCAGCTGCGTGCTCTCCATTCTATCTCAGTGCAGTACAGTGAGGAGGCATGGGAGGCAATAAGAGGCATACGTCTCATTGGCCAAGGCTGCGAGGGGAGGTGTGTGTGTCTGTGTGTGTGTGTGTGTGTGTGTGTGAGACAGGCTGTGTCACACCACCAGATAGTTAGATACCACCGCCGGGGATTTGACATTTAGTGTTTTTTGACAAACTTCTGACGACCGTCTCCCGCAGATCATTATCAAAGCATTTCTGTCTGTATAATCAAGATGAATGCTTCCGAACACAACGACAATCATTTTGTGGAGGAGCAACTCTCGAGCTTCCAACAAAAGGGAGGGGTGCTGGGAAGGTGGCGGCAGCGGCAGCAGTGGCGGGCCCCTCCTGCATCACTTGGGCGTGCTTAACACATACATTTCCATTTTCCCAAAGACAGATTTGTTGGCAGCGGCGATATAAAGCGACACCCCGGTGCTGACAATGTTTCTGTCAACTTATTGAATCTTCGACAGAAAAAAGGGGGCAATCTCGGAGGCAGAGTGCAATCTAAAACATTGATAAATAAATACGGGGGATATGAATATGTTTGTTTGTTTGTTTGTTTGTTTGTGCTGGGTGCCGATTTAATCCCCGCTCGCCTAAGAAATCTCCCCAAAGACTGATTGGTGTCGCGCACCGCAATTAACTCCGCGAGCACCGTCTATAAATCAACTTCCTGAACTCGGCGTGGAGGAGATGATGTTTTTGAAATTAGCACCATCCGCCGCTTGTGCTGCAGGAGAGGAGAGGGAGAAGAAGAGGGGGAGGAGGAGGAAGGGAGGGCTGATTTTCAAAATAACGGCCTGGCTAATATGTGATATTCAGAAAGCACGCAGAAACAAGTTTCAGGAAATCACGTTCATTCTTCAGGGCGCCGCGGGGGGAGGCACGTGCACACACCCACGCACATGCGCTCATTTTCCTGACGTTTCGAGTGGCGAGCGCACTTTTTTATTTTAACCGATCGCCTGTTTGGTTGCAATTGAAGCAATGGCGGATCCCTCATATTCGCCTCCTGTGCTTTCATGCCATTATGAGCCATGAGTCGCTGTCACTGCGCTCAGAAAGGGGGAGCATTTAGGTCAATTATCGTTCCATTCAGAAATCATGTTCAACTACTTAGATTAAGAAAAACACTTATTTGTCCTCATGGTCCGAACAGGGTAATATTTCTCCGGCTGAGGCCAGAGTATCAAGAGGATGCTTCATTGCTTTACTTATTCATGTTTTGTTTGCAATTCCTTTTGTGAGAGTGTGCATTGCAAATACACACAGGGTGTGTGTGTGTGTGTGTGTGTGCATGTGCTTGTCCCCTTGCAAAAGTGCCCGATAACGCTAATCCTGTTTACTTCTCTTTTCCCTCTCTCCTCAGTATTTCAAATACACCTAACTCCTTTCTCCACTTCAAGGCGTTTCCACGGAAGAGAGCGCGGCCCCTGCCCTGGCGATCCAGCGCGCACACACATGCAAACACACACATACCAGAACAAAGGGAGTCCCTCCATATTTGATTCCCTCTCTGAATATGTAAAAGCCACAGCAGCAGCAGTCAACGCTGGGAAATTACCAGAACTATCTGGGCCATTGACAGGCCTCCCCTGTGGTCAAATGGGCTGAGGCTGTGTTTGGTTGGTAAGCCCCCACTGCTCTGGTTTCTGTGGCTCTCCGTAGATAACCAGCAGGGAGGAGGAGATGCACTCGGGCAAGCTATGGCAATCGGGTGTGGGGAATTCGGACGAGTGTGCACTCTGGCCTTCAAGGCTTCATTTTAAAAAGTGTCCTCAGTTAAAGAGGCAGTGTGAGAGATCTTTTTAAATAAAATGAGTACCTGTTAAAAATGAGCAGAAGATAGACAGTATACAGTGTAAAGTATTTGCCCCTTTCCGGATTTCTTAGTTTTTTGCATTATTTGTCACACTTACATGTTTTATATCATCAAACACATTTTAATACTACGCAAATGCAATTTTTAAATGATGCTTTCATTTACTAAGGGAAAAAGTTTTATCCAAACCTAGCAGGCCCTGTATTAAAAAGTTATTGCCCCCTCGTTAAATCATGAATTAACTGTGATTAACCACATTTTTTGGAAAGCTGAGTTCAATTTCACTATCCACACCCAGGCCTGAATATTGCAAAACCTGCTAAATCAAGGAATCACTTAAATAGAACCTGTCTGACTAAGTGAAGCAGGCTAAAAGATCTAAAAAAGAAGCACATCATGCCGCAATCTAAAGAATCATCTGAGAAACAAGGTCATTGACATCTATCACTCTGGAAAAGGTTACAAAGCCATTTCTAAGGCTTTGGGACTCCAGTGAACCACAGTGAGAGCCGTTATCCACACATGGAGAAAACTTGGAACAGTGCTGAACCTTCCCATGAGTGGCCGGCCTACCAAAATTACTCCAAGAGATCATCAATGACTCATCCGGGAGGTCACAAAAGAACCCAGAACAACATCTAAAGAACTGCAGGCCTCATTTGCCCCAGTTAAGGTTAGAGTTCAATAAGAAAGGGACTGGAAAAAAATGGCATCCATGGGAAAGTTCCAGGGAGAAAAGTCTCAAGAGCTTGTAAAAAGGCGAAAAACTGGACTTCTTTGAGTTTTTTTGAAGCCATTTGGCCTCTTATCCAAGGAGCTTCTTCAGTTCTAAAACCAAAAGGTGGAGAGTCCCAGGGATTAAAACCTTAGTGGGGGTTGTCCCCTTTGGAGGTGTTTGTTGACCAACTATTGATCATGTGTCTCATCACATGAGCCAAGGTGTGGAAAAAAGGAGAAAACCACTCCTGACCAAAAAGAACACAAAGGCTCGTCTCACATTTTCAAAAAGACATCGTGATGATCTCCAAGACTTTTGGAAAAATATTCTGTGGACTGATGAGACAAAAACAGAACTTTATTGGAAGGTCTGAGTTCCGTTACATCTGCATAAAACTAACACAGCATTTCATAACAAGAACATCAGACCAAGAGTCAAACATGGTAGTGGTAGTGTGATGGTCTGGGGCTGCTTCAGGACCTGAATGGCTTGCCGTACCTGATGGAACCATAACTTCATCTCTCTACCAGAAAAATCCTGGAAGAGAAAGTCTGGCTATCAGTTCATGCCCTGAAGCTCAAGCACACTTGGGTTACGCAGCAAGACAATGATCAGGAACACATCACCAAGTAAAAAAAAACAAAATTAAGATTTTCGAGTTGCCTAGTCAAAGTCTGGACTTAAATCAGATTGAGATGCTTTAACCTTAAACGGGCCATTCATGCTGGAAAATCCTCCGATGTGGCTGAATTAAAACAATTCTGCAAAGAAGAGTGGACAAAATTCCTCCACGGTGAAGTGAAAGACTCATTGCCAGTTATCACAAATGCTTGAATGCAGTTCTTGCTGCCAAAGGGTGACAAAACCAGTTAATAGGTTTAGGGGGCAGTTACTTTTTCAAGCTCCAGTGATGTCCCTTATTGGTTTGAGAATGCCATTGCCATCATGGTGAATTGAAATCTACTAATAAATGGCCAATCAGAAGTTGTTAGTTGTTAGTTAGCTGTCCATATCCTGGATAATCCTTTTAGATACTTAAAATGACCAAAATTAACTTTATATTTTATTCAGTCATTCGTCAGGTAAGCAGTCACAGATGAGGACCTTTGACCAGCACACTTCCATGGGACGAGAAGTCGTTTTGCAATCAGAGGTATGGAGGGATTGATATGACTGAGAAACCAACAACACTGCTCAGTCAGGGCAGACCTAAGGTATATCTTACTTTATTGTCTATTTTACTCCTAAGAGGAACATAATTTACAACATAGGCATCAACTTGTAATAAATAAGACTTGAAACTAGTGATTTAGATCTTACCTCCAGGTTGGAAATCTTCTCTGCAATGCCCTAATATAGGGTCATATCAAATCTGCTGGGATTGTCACAGCGATGTCAAACATAATGTACAATGGTTGACACGATGCAGGTTTTTTGTTTGTTGCATTTTAACAACTCCTGATATATTTTTATGTGCATTTAGTTCGTGAAAGATTTCTCAAAATCTGAAATGATCTGTATAGTCCGAACCGCTGCTTTAGCAGTCCAGCAAACTGACTGAGTGGGTAATAAACAGTTATCCCTTTAAATTATGGTGTCTTATGAATAAAACAAATCTAATTTAAATTACTTAAAAGTTAAATGCAGCTCTTCTGTTGAATGTATGTCAAAGGGTCTCAATAATTCGGCCCTTTTAGGTGATGATATTTTGAACCATTTGTGATTCCCCTGACCCACTGGCACTCAGGCGGCCCTTCTTGGCCCGCCACCGGCGTCAGGGGAGATCCTGATTCACAGAAGCCATGGCTGCTCCTCAAACCCGCGGGCAGATGCTCCCTCTCTCCTGCCTCGCCAGCCGGCATCATGCCTCCTCTGACATGCCTGTGTGTCTGTCTGCCTGACACAGTCTGTCCATTCGTCCATCCATCTGTCCGTCAAGCAAGAGATGTCCGAAGCCTCGGTTATAAAAATGCACGCTGGCATTTAAAGGGGCAGTGAGGTATCTGTTCCCTAATACAACATACAGTCTCCTACTATAGGAATAATGTCTAAAATTAAGGAGGAAAATGGTCCATGGAAGGCAATATGTTCCCATGAATCATTTATTGGGTGACGTGTTTCAGTGCCCACGTTGGCTGATGAATGATTGATGGCAACATGTTGCTGTTCTGAGCCTTTTTTATGGTTTCTGGATATTTTAAGACCTGAATGTTCAGGTCAATTAGAAACCACTTCAGGTCAATGAATTTTAAAGCTGCACCACTTCACATGTTTTACATAAAGGGGTTAAAAGGGATTTAAGTAACATTTAATGAGTTGCATGTACAGACAAATGCACAGAGCGTAGGTTTTGGTGTCTC
This sequence comes from Archocentrus centrarchus, assembly GCF_007364275.1. Lineage (NCBI taxonomy): Eukaryota > Metazoa > Chordata > Actinopteri > Cichliformes > Cichlidae > Archocentrus > Archocentrus centrarchus. The sequence continues at coordinate 11,840,707 of NC_044347.1, read as the reverse complement.
TCAGCTGATTGTTTTGGTTTCTGGCCCATAACTGGACTCTTTTGATTTAGAATCAACACTTTCATTAGTATTGCTTCCAGTGGCAGCTTAATTTACCCGCCCTGCTTCACATGGCAAACAGCCACTGTTGGTTACCAGCTGAAGCACATAAAGATGAAGATTGTCTCAGTCACACTAGTGTAAAAATTGAATTGCAACCTCCTCGTGATCAAGAAAAATCAGTGGTTGCTCCATGAATGCACTGGTTTTTATTTATTTATATTTTTGCATTCAGACACTGGTTGCAAGCAGTTGCGGTGACCACTTGTGATCACTAATACGAAAGCACAGGACGCCTGGAAGGAGGCAATCTGTCTCCAAACAAATCGTGGTCTGACTCGGACTAACTGCAATCACTCTCAGACTGGCGAAGGTTTGCATATAACTGCCATATAAATTAGAAATGCAGACAGATTGGCAACAATTTGGAAGCAAAGTGAGTAAGTCTGTCCAATGAGCGCAACTTGTCTGCAATGTGTCTCTTTGCAGTAGGGGACTCAAATGAACTGGTTGCCAACTGGTTGTATTCTGGTTATATTCCTATATAAAGGCGAGGTTGCCGAGCACATGTCATTTTGCAGGTAAGTTGCTGTCCGGCAGCAACTACATTAATATTTGGGGAGGAATTTCTTTTTCAGATTTATGAGGTTCTGGCTAGACTCTGAATATAATCAGTTAATGTGACTTTCTGTGCCAGTAGACGGCAACAAATTTGCAATTTTCACCAATTTATCAGTTAATCAGCACATTACCAGAAACACTGCATATAATTGCCAAAGTGTTCAATCGCAAACTGACAGCATGACTTGGATTTATTGCCATTTTGATGCAACTAAGTTGCTTTGAAGATGGCAACTGACTGCAAGTGGTCACAGTCTCGGTCTTCATCTTTGAAGCAACCGTTTCAAAGTTCATTGCACACACTCACAGTAAATTTGTTTGTGGTGCGTTCTCCTGTTCCCTAGCATGACTGTAGCATTAATGAGTTGGTGGAGGCAAAAACTGAAATAAAGCTGGAATCCTTACTGCTAAAATTGTCGTCACATTCACTGTATGACCACTGATGGTATGTCAGTGTTGAGTTATTTCTGCGGCAACTTTCAGGATCCAGTTCTTATTATTTTGGAGCCTAAATGTTAGCATTCTGGCCACTGCTGTGTTCGTTTTTTGGAGCCAAAACTGGAGCACAAACTTCTTTGGCGGCTGTACCACTCAACAAGCTGCATTATTATTCAGATAATTCCATTAAAAATGCCCCCAAACAGGCAGAGGTCCAGTGATTTCATAAACATTTACTGAAGGAATAAATGAAAATACTGTTAAACATGTCTAACCATTTGAAGGTCATTTTACATGCATGACTTTAAGCCTGAATATAATTTGCAGGTTTGTTTTAAAAAGATTCACCTTCTGTAAAGCTGTCACAAAGAGGGAAACTAACCATAGAGGCCAAAACTGTTTTTGTAGCAGACTGTAAGGATGTTTATTTGTGCTTCAAAGTAGGATATTTTAACCTGGGGCTATGGTGATTGACTCGCTTTAAGGTACAGCCTCAAGTGGACATTAGTAGAACTGCAGTTTTTTGACAGTGCCATGGAGCCCGCACTTTATTCTGTCATGGCCTAAAACATTCAGCCACTTGCATGCACTCCGTAAGTAAATTGGGGCAGTTCCCTGTCAAACCCTATGGCCAGTTTCACAGTTTTAAAGCTGTTTTAATGTGTTCTTCCTTTGCCCGTGCTCCACGTCTCCACCAAGTTTGCTAAAATTCAGCTTGGCAGTTTTTAGTTTTGCTGACAGATGGACACAGACATTAAATTCTTTTTTATTTAAATGTCTGTATGTAAGTTTACTCAATTTATCTGTCAGTTTGTAACATAGGAAAAAAGAAACTTGTTCTTTATGGCTTTTTAAATCCTTGACAGCATTCTTATTTTCCAGTAAAGATTTAAAACAAAGCACTGTAACATCAGGGACTTCACAGTAAATGTACGCCCGATACTGACGCATGACTTTCTGCTTTCAGCAACATTTCTAAATACTGTCACAGATTTTATAAACTTTCTCGTCTGCACACACTTGTTAATGAATAAATCATACCGTTAATGACTGCAAGTTTTGTTTTTCTTGTGTTTTTTCTTCCTGTGGCTGATGAACCTTGGAATGGGGCACTGGCCATCTGTGGTCTTGTGTGTGTGTTTGTATGTGTGTGTATTTGTGAGCTGTGGTCCAGCGTCCACTGGGGAGACTCGGCTGCTGCCCCACTTTCCTCGCTCTCATGTCGGACCGGGACCATCTGACGGGGCTAAAGACCAGTGTCACATGTCTATATTTGGCCGGCATCGCCGCCGCTGCCAGAGCTCAGTGCTGCAGTTGTTTTCCAAAATGCACGGGGCAATCGATGATAATGAGGAAGGACATTTTAATTAGGGCTGTCGCAACCTGGGGACGACATGCGGGCTCGCACGGTGGGGGGGCGAGAGAGAGGACGGGAGGGGGGTCTGGTCACCATCACACCTCCTTCTGGGAGTTTGACTGGTGAAAGTCTCGCTGCATATTTAGGAGGAAATTAAATCTGCACAGAAGGCTTTTAATATGACGGATCACACATTGAACTTTTCTTAATAATTCCCTCTTTAAAATAAGAGCAGTGCAAAGCGAACGAATGTTAAGTCATCACAACGCTCATCGGGTATTTGGGGAGCACTTGCTCCAGTCCAGATTAGCCGAACGTGCTGAGTGGAAGCACTCCAGTTCAAAAGCTACACACTGACCTGACTGGAGCGATTTCAGTCGTTAGTGAGGCGAGCCAATCAGGACGAAGTCCAGCTGTGATGCATTTCAGAAAGTTAACCTAGTTCCCAGTTTCTGCCATGTAAATACCACTCATTTCAACCATAAATATGACTGGACTTTTAGAAAAACTGGCCCTACAATAATGCCTAAAAAGACATTATGGGCAATATACAGTAGCTGCTTCAAGTCACACAGAGACTGCCTTCACCTAATTATAAGCAGCTTTGTTTCTTAACTGATCTTACAGAAATATTCAGGACTGTCCCAAACATCATCCTTTGGGCTCCAGGGATTCAGTGGCAATTAACCACAAGTGTCTGAAGAGTTGTAGAGGATCACATGATGCTGCAATCATATGACCACATGCTCAGCCCATCACTGACGATGCCTCACTGATGAGTATATATGTTTTTCTGCTCGTACCCTTGCTATTTAAAATGTTGTCTGCAACACGTACCATGATGGCCACGAGCAGATCCACATACCTGATAATAAATCTGTTCTTTTTTACTATGACAGCTGCTGCACAGAAAGGTGTTCTTATGGGAGCAAAGAAACACAGTGTCAAGATTTTTTGTTTTTAAAAAAGGATGCTAAAGGAATATGAAAAAGTCACTAAATCTGGAGACAAAGCTGCTAACTTAGAAACATGTTTGGTGTGGTGGTCCCTATTTTCAAAAAGCTATTTGAGTTAAAAACCAAATGTCAGCACAACAAACCAGAGTTGATATGGTTATGTATTTTATAACTAGGTTTTATTTTTATGTCATTCTGATTTTCTATTTTACTTCTGTTTAGTTTTAGTTTCCAGTTTTTTCTTCATTATTATTTGAAAATGTTTAGTTGAGCCTTCATTGTCGTCTTTAGAAGTATTATTTATTTCGGGCATGTGGTCGAAGCACGATTTACGAAAAGCAGTACAGGTATTAACATAAAAATACAGAGGTTTTTGAAAGCAGTTGGATGTCTATGATCTTGTAGACATCCAGAATCTCAATAAACACGTCCATCAAAGCCTCATCAGGCAGGTTGTGATAATAAATTTTTACTAAATCAACAAATTACAAATTCATGAAATTGTTTCAGTTCATTTTTTTTATTCTAGTTCATTAAAATGTATGAAATCCTATTTCCAGCACCGGAAAAATAACAAATACAAAACATTGTTTGCCATCCATAAGTCAAAAATAACCTGAAATTTTGACTAAAGGATAACACTTTTTTTTTTTTTTTTTTTTTAGTGGCAGAAACAATCTTCCATAAAAATGTTTTTTTCAAATCTAATTTTAGTTTTTAGTTTAGTTTTACTTATATTCTTATAATAATTCTTATATTATAATAAGGGGCAACTAACAAATATCTGAATTTTCATTATTCCGGTACAGTTCCTACTGAAAGTTACTTCCTTTCAGCTTCCTCCACTCCTTTCACCCCTCCATGACCACTGTACTCAGTCTTTTGCTGGATAAAGTTTCTGCAGTTACCTCGGTCATTTGACTGTCTACAGTTTGGGATTCGTAGGGGAAAGCTACTGCATCCTACTAAGGAAAACAAAAGCACTGTTCTCCCAGAAGATTTTACTGGCTAACAAGTGTTACTGGCTAACAAGTGGGTTCCACAGTCAGATCTTGTCCTCATCAAGTACACTTTCAAAGCATCAAGATGGGAATGATGAAAACGCTCATCTACAAGATTCAAAACAGGACTTCACACACCAGTGGATGACGTCACGGCAGCTACGTTTATCTTTTATACTGCATATGTTTGGTACAAAGTGACAGAACAACAACTTAACGCAGTCAGGGTAGAAAAAGATTCTCAAGCAGGCATTGAAGGCTGTTCTAGAAGATGAGCCTAGTATCAAAATGTAGGTAAAAAAGCACATACCGTAACTTGTTTTGACCAGGAGCCTGTCCCACATGGTGACAGGATCCTTGGAAGTTTACCCAAAATGCACCTTTTGAGGTTTTCTCCAGAAAACAGAGCACACATCCAGAGTACCCGTGCTTGTTTCTGTAACTACAGTGTAGACATTTAATTAGTGCGGCTTTGCTACTGAAACATATTTCACGATACTGATTCTCAAACTTGGTCACAGAAACCAGATTTTTCATGTAGATACCTCCTCTACCTATAAAGTTATGAGGGCTCAAGAAATATTTGAAAAACAAGAATTAAAAGGCACCAAAGTACAATTTTGCATGGCCTCATTAAAGTAATTGTACATAAAAAACAAAAACAAAAAAAAGTCAGCTGATTCTGGGGGGGGGGGCTGTCAGATGGGAGGCAATAATTGATTTATTTTCCTGGAATGACCCCAGTGGTAGCACGAGGTGGAAAAATGGGACTACTTTGCACACAAGTGTAGAGGAGACGGCTAACATCTCTGAATGACAAGCGTGCACATTGCTGACATGCAGCATGTTCCAGACTTCAGAGTTTCCTGCCATGCCTGCAGGTTATTAGAAGCTATTTGCATATTGTGAAGTCAAGTGATTAAAAAACTATGAAAAGTGGGCAAAACTCATAAAATAACATGAGATCTGCCCTAAAATGGCACAGAGGAAAGGACAGGAGTTTGGAAAATGGAACTTATGAGGTCCCTTTTTTTTCTGTAGCTAAACACACTACGGACATCTATTAATTTCAAAAACAGGGCTGTTTAAAATTAAACATTCATTATTATATAAACATCTAATGAGATCAAGGGAAGAATAAACTCTGGCTTTAAGATGACCAGGATCAGCTGCAAGTAAGAAAAACAAGTACTCCCCTTTGTCCTGAAAATGTTTATGTATATCAGAGACATGCATGAAAAATGAATGTTTCATGAATGTGAAATGTGCCTATATGTGTGTGCTAGATGAAAACAAAGCAATAAACCCACTGCCATTGTATTTAATATTCATCCTACGTCCCCAAGCAAGAACTGTGCAAGGTGTGAGAAGAAAGGCCCGCCACAGAATCACACCACAAGTGCAAAAGTTGGGAATAACTGCATAAATTATCGTCTGCGCCGGTAATATAAGCGTGTGCACAAACAAAAGCAGAAACAAATCAGATCCGAGCTCTTCTTCACCTTATGAAAAATGAAAACGGGCTGAAAACCTGGAAAAAGCCAATGGCGAGTGGCGCGCGCCGCTTGCTAATCAACTAAAGGCAACATCAGAAAGAATAGGTAATTTGAGACACAAAAAGAATAAGTAATTTGGGAGGCACATACCCAAGTGGCCAAATTATTTATGCCTAATGGAACGGGGGTGTGTGCGCTCATTTGCAATTAACCGATGTGCTTTATTACCTGTCACTGCTTGCTATTGCGGCTGAAAGCTCCCACGCCGCAACGTCTTTAATTACAGCAAGAGAGGTGTCGAGGCACTTCCTGCTGGAAGGAGAGGGGTTTCCTACCTTTCATCCGGTGCCTGTCTTCCTAAGAAGTTCAGATCTGAACCAACTCTCCGCTGAGTTTAAAGGTGAAAAGGGAAAACAGTAAAACTCACATGAAGCTGCATATTAGAACTAATTCTAACATAAGTTGAGCTGAGATTCTCAGGATGTTTAATTTATATTAAAACAAATGCAATTTAGGGGGTGACTGCTTAGTTCTAATTTATGATCTGTAGAGGCTGCTGTAGAGGCTGCTGTGTTATCGCTGTATTCACCTGCAGTTTGGCGATCCACTTAAATCCTAAACTCCTTCCCCATGTCCTGTTTCACTCCGAAATGTGTCACAATACTCATGTTGATAAAGACAAAGATGGTTCAACTTTCTTTGTGACTTTGAACACATCAAAGTGGGTCAGAACAGGATGTCTGGGTTTTTTGTCGCCAGGACGTTTGCGTTCCAGTCTCCCTGGTATTATGTTGGTGCCAAACTGGGAACCCAGAGCGTCTGATGACTTGGCCTCTGGGGGCGACAGCCAATATTTCCAGGCTTCCAGCATCACCAGCTGATATCCAGTTCAGTTAAATTTGACTTGTACAGCTAAAAATCACAACACCAGCCATGTCAAGGTGCTCTATAATGTAAAGTGAAAACTGTGAAATATCAGTGATAGAACCCTAACAATCCATTGATCCACTATGAGCGGCAGTTGGTGACAGTGGGGAGAAAAAAAACTCCCTTTTAACAGGAAGAAACCGCCGATCATCTCCTGAAGCTGGCTGGAATGAGAAAAAAGGAGGAGAATATTTTAGTCACTTAAAATCGGAGTTTTTGAATTCCCGTTGAGCTGATTTCCTGTTTTGTGCATGAATGCTGACGCTAACAAAAGGCTAAAAATTTGTCACATGATAGCCAATAGCTTTTTTTCACTGCTACAGGTGTGTAAAATGAATCCATACAGTCTGCCTTTACAAAAACTGTAAATGGGGCCTTCCAAAGAGCTCACTGAATTTGAGTGTGCCAGTGTAATAGGATGCCAACACTGCAACAAGCTAGTTCATGAAATTTCTTCCCTCCTAGATATTCCATGATCAGATATAAAAGGTTTTATTGCTTAGGAACCACAGCGAATCAGCGAGGAGGTGCATAGTAAGTTAAAATGCTCTGCTGACTTGAAACTTCCTGTGACATTAACATCAGCACAAAAACTGTGTGCTGGGAGCCTCGTGGCATGGGTTTGCATGGCTGAGCAGCTCCTGTAGGCGTAAGCCTGTACTTTTGTCCATAAACTGTATGTGTTTATGGAGGTTAGGTTGGTGCTAGATTGGAATAGCTCTGCTCTTTGACCCAACCTACCCGAACCCTAATGGTGTCTTCAGACCACAGTTCTTGCAAAGAGCAAATACAAAGTCAATTTAAAGATGTTAACTGATCCAAATATATGTGAATGTTGAAACTGTTTAAACCATTCATTTTCTCAGCTGCTCCAGTTGAGGGTTGCATGAGGTTTGGAATCTACCCCAGTTGTAAATTGATGGTTTCATTTAAGGCATTTAAACTCTGGTGAAAACTGTACACACTGATTTGTCCCAAAAGTCTGTCAACTGATATTCTTCCACATACACCAGACATCTCCTAATGCCACCAACATTCAGAATAAGAAGAGTACCTTGTTGTCTTATATTTGAGGACAGCTTAAGCAGTGTGATCTAACTTGAAGAGGGGACAAAGAGAGCTTGGAGGAAAAAAAAAAAGGCTGCTGGATAGTTAAAGCTACTTATTTCCAACTGTCAGTTGTATTTTGGATGAAAGCAGCTATTCCACGTGTCAGTCTCAAGGCATAATTTTATACGGCCCACGAGATGAACAATGACAATGAAGTACATTGTTTGTTCAGCTGTGCCTTATCACACAAGTGCGATGAGCTGGCTGAGGAAATCTATCAGTTCATAGAAAGTAAAGGGCAGGGCTCCGGGGTGAAAGGTGTCTGTGTGAGTCGGCCTTTCTCTGTGACATAATGAAGCATCTTAATGCGTTAAACCTGCATTTTCAGGGACAGGACTGCGTCATTACGCCCACGTAGGATGCAGTGAAAGTTTTTCAAGTAAAGTTGCACCTGCGAGAGGCGCAGATGCAAAAAGGGAATTCATGCCAAAAAAAAAAAAAAAAAAATCAGAGCAGGTCTCCACTGCTGTGTTTGCAGCTGTGCTTTTAGCTGAGAAACGACACACTGCGCAGTTTACGCAGCGTTTTTCTGACTTTGACGTGCAGAAATTCGCATCACAGTTTTTACCTGAAAAAACTGCAAATTTCTTCAGCTTGAAATATTCTCATTTTCCCTCATGTTATTTTTGAATAAAAATATAATTTTATATTTTACTTACTGTGTTGAGGAAAACATTGCTGTTTTCTGGCCATTCAAATTCATATTGCTGATTAAAATAATTTTAGTTTTAGATGTTCAATAAATGTTAGTTCTGTTCGGCCACGACTTAGACCGTTTTTTTTTTTTTTTTTTTTCAATTTTGGCCTTCTGGTGATTGAGTTTGATACCCCTGAGTTGTTCTATTGTCTGTTAAGGGCTCACTGGCTCACTTTATTAGGTACACCAGTTCAAGTGCTCATTAACGTAAATGTCTAATCAAACCACATGGCAGCTACTCATGCATTTAGGCTTGTAGACATGGTCAAAATGACCTGCTGAAGCTCAGGCTGAGCATCAGAATGGAAAAGAAAGGTGATTTAAATAACGGAGCAAAACTGCTGATCTACTGGGATTTTCCCACACAGCCATCTCTAGGGTTTCCAGAGAATGGGCAGGAAAAGAGTAACTATCCAGTGGTTCTCTGAGTGAAAATGCCTTGTTGATGTCAGAGGTCAGAGGCCAGACTACTTCAAGCTGATAGGAAGGCACCAGCAACTCAAAGAACAAATTGTTACAACCAAGAGCATCTCTGAACCTTGAAGCAGATGGGCTACAGCAGAAGACCACACCATGTGCCACTCATGTCAGCTAATAACAGGAAACTAACCCCCAAAGCCACAACAAGCACATAGTGTAGGCTCTGTGTAGTTTCAGATATTTCTCATGTAAAATCCAAAATAAAAAGACTTGAAATACTGCTGACAGAACTTGTGTTTGGTGTAATATCCCAAATATGCAGCAGAAATCAGGGTAATCTCATCTGCAAAGCTTCAAGTCAACTGGCAAGTTGAATTTGCACCACATCTCTAACATATTGTGAATTTTAAAAAAATTAATTTGGCCAGTAGCCAAGTCAGACTCATTTGGCGAGTGGCAGCTTTTAAAGTGTATTCAGAAGTACTGAATGCCATCCTTAAAGTAATGAACACCTCAAACCGATCATATTTTTTTGGCATTTTAGCAATTCAAATAGTAATTTGTCCTCCGCTCCATTGAATGTTAACAGAAAGCTCTCTCTGCACATCTGCAGAAGTCGCTCTTCAAATATATGTAATGAGCCTGAGTGGTGGGGTGGCGTTGGCACAGTGTAGCAGCACTGAGGTTGTGATTGGCTTTTTGCAGCCTGCATACCCAGAGGAGGCTCCCTTAAGAGCAGATCTCCTGTTAAGTATGAGATCCCTAAGAGGAGAAGTGTTGGAAGGACTCTGGTTTCTTTAAATATACCGGGCCATCTGGGGAATATAATGGCTTCCATATATAATTAAGAAGAATACAATGTTAGAGGCTTTATGTGTCTTTGTGCTGCACCTTAATGGCTGTGGTAGCGGCGGTTTGGCGCACGGGGAAAGAGGAGGCTTTATTTAGAAGTGCTCAACATGGGCAACATTTACATTTTAGATTGTATTCTCAGAGGATGAGAGCGCAGAGGGAAGCTTGAGTTCACAGATAGATGAGATAAAAAAGTGCCAGTGGAGAATACAACAAAGGTCAAAGGTCATGGAGAGCACAAGAAGGTTTCAGAGAGAAGAAAAGACAAAAAAAGAGAAATGGTATTTTTTTTATTTTGCTAAAGTGGGCCTGTTAATGCTTTTCCTTATTTTCTGTCCAGTTGTTGAAGCTCTTACTAAACATGGCCACAAATGGGTTCAGTCTATATGCAAATAACTGCAAACCAAAAGTTCAGCTCTAAATACTCAGTTTCAGGCATTTTTTTGTCCTACTCTTGGCTCTGCGTATTGTACAACATTGTTCTCGAAGGCTGCCAGGACAATACCTCACAAGGTTGACTCAAACTCACAACCTCTTAGTTACTTCAGTCAGTGACTGTGTGCGATAAACTTGTGATCTCATTGCCTTTGAAATGTCTGCTTCAAAGTCTGGTAGCAGGTCTGCAACCACTCACAATCAGTTGCTGTCTTCAGAGCGACTTTGGTGCAAAAACGGCAATAAGATGGAATCAGTCTGTAACTGAATGGGGTCAAGTTAGTGATTATTTGCAATCTGTTTGTGATAATACGGCAATTAACTGTGATAAATCGGTAAAAATCATAACTTTGTTGCCATCTACGCACACATAAATTCACATTAATTGCATACATTCACAGTCCAGCCAGAACCTCATAGATTTGAAACTGAAATTCAGAAATACCTCTGCAAACAGTGATGTAGTTGCTGCAGCAATTTAACTGCAAAATGAGATCTGCGTTCTGCAACCAGAATACAACCAGTCAAGCTGAGTTCCCTATTGCAAAGACACGTTGGTATAGACTGACTCAGATTGATTGCAACATGTTGGTAATCTGTTTGTATTTATAATTTAGATGGAAATTTTTTTGCAAACCTTCACCAATCATAAGTCGTACTGTGACCTGTGCAATCGCCTTACAAATGAAAGTGGTCACCCAGAGATTAAGGGTGTTGCACACTTCTGCGTGACCAGTTGCTTGTTGCAACTATTTGCAATTGGTTGCTGAATGCAAAAAAATTCAATGCAATCACCAAACAACCATCGATTTTTGGTAGCAAGGAGGATGCCATCTTATTTTTAAGTTGACCATACATTGACTGTAAATAGCTTAAAGATGTTGTTTATATTAATTAATATTGGACATTGTGTGTCTGTTGGTTCACAACCATTTAGTAACCAAATAAGGTGTCAATCAAATGTCTTGTTTAAAAGCAACAAAGAGAAACCTTTAATTCCTTCACTGCAATAATATGGTCGGCATTTCTTACTTTGTAAGAAATGACCTGACTAGACCTCTATTCTACGGGTATTAGAATAGAGGTCTAATATCATGTCATCATTTCTGCTGTTCAGTTTTTGCCATCATATATGGGAGATGACATCAGGGTTTCAGCCACATTTGCAAAGAATATACTGAGGTGGCTGATTAACTCACTGGATGCCAGTGTGCCATAAAGGGGTGTTATAGAGGATAAAGGCAGGATGTAGAACTAATTCAAGTATATAACAAAAAGAGATTTTAGTAAATTCAGAAGTGACTAACAGAAAGCCACGACAGAGAATAAATGGTAATCTGAACTGAAAAAAACTGATGAAAAGTGATCGACCAAATAATTTTGCAGCATATCAGAGCTTTCGTCACTGTCAGCTACAGCTCGTCTACACACTTACTCTCTAAAGTAAGATGAGTACCACAAATTTGAACTTTTTTTGCAGCTGCAATTACATAACAGCAGACTTTAAAAAGGGTACATTTCAGACCTGGAACATTAAAAGCAGAAGAGTCAGCATAATAATTGATAATGATTGAGTCAGTTGAATCACTTCTGATTAACTCTGATTTCATGTAGTCCAATTAGGCTAAGCCTGCCTGGAAATACTCCAATATTCAAAGCAAAGCCAATAAATACACCAACAGAACACATGTAAATACCACTTGACCCAAACACACTGCCATTAAATTGAAATATCCTCCAAACTCTTCAAGATCACATATCTGTGGCTTGTAAAATCAGTGGCTCATAACTCCTCCCCAGCCCTCTGCCTCGTCAAACTTTAGGAGAGCTCCAGGGGTCCATCGGCAGGAAACAAGCGCTAATTGTGCTAATGAGTTTGTTTGGATAAGCCCTTATTCCTCTCTCCGTTACCCCTCAGCGACACTAGTGGCCATCTGACTTCCAGAGATGCCGGGATGGACACACTCAGGATGGGCCGGCTCTGACAGCGACAGGGCCCGGTCGAATTTTGGTGTGCGGCATGCCCAGCGCATCCATCACCAGCAATAAAGCTCTCTGACACAGAGGCCTGTTCTCATCCATCATCGCTCATTTAAGATACAAGTTTGGCTCCGGAGTGACAGCAGTGAGGGATTATTGCCATTAGAGGCAGATCTTTTGTTTTGATGGCCCCTCTTAATGGGGTTGCATTAGGGGAAGTCCTAGGGGCCAGTTTTTGGGTGATTAAGCAAGCAACACATTTACAAGTCTCTAATTGAGAGAACAATGCCAGGAACCTAGAGAGTGCAGAGCTGTAATGAACTGAGGCTCCCTGAACTAGCTTCATGATTAGCTAACGTTGCGGCTCGTGAATACGCAGCAAAACACTTTGACTGCCAAGGAAGAGGGACTCCTTGAGATACAGATGTGCTCATGTTGATTTACAGAGGATTATGGAAAGCAGACAGCAGCAGGCTGAAGTGAAGGGCTGAAAGAACCACTGCTGTAGATTCCAGTTAAGTGGTTTTATTCAAGCAGCTGAAACAGGATGTGTCATTTTCAGTCTAATTTGGCAGAATGTGCTTAATAATGTCACTCTGTATGTTGAAGAATTAACACATCAGATGCTACGGGATGCGCGTTTAATACTCTGATGTAAATTGTTTAAATTGATGCTTTGTGAGTCACATTTTTGTCAGCTCATAAATTTTGACACAAAGCCAGAGTGTTGAAAATGAAAACTTAGCAGAATGTAGAGCATCTTTATGGAGGGAAGCATAGCCTGTATATAAAAGATGATTATAGTCACTATGATGTCACAACTGACCTAATGACATGTGATGGCATCAAACTTGTGATTGAGAGCATAAACTAATCAGTACAGCATTTATAGAGATCATAAATTAAGCAAGAATTAGGCACATTTGTGTCATAGACTTCTATGCAAGTGTTTTTATAAATCTCTCCTTTTTGCAATTAGAGGAGTTGCTCCCTGCTGGCCAATACACAGAATGCAGGTTTAAGGGACTTCTGCAAATATCCTATCTTGGCATTATTAAATGTAAGAGAATATCATATCATAAATACTACGTAACTAAGTGGATTTTTGCATGGCAAAATGCAAAGTAAATAAATAAATTACAAGTGGAATTCCCCAAGGCTCTATTCTCAGGTCTCTTGCTTTTCCAACCTGTCGAAACGACTTTAGAGAGAAAACAACAAACTAAGCAGGTTCATCAAACAAATCTGCAGTTAGATGTGTTAAAAAGTCCTCTAGATAAACTAAGATGAGCTAGAAATAATCTTTTTCTAGCCAAAGGTGCACGATCGATGGCTGAATAAAGAACACATTTTTCTTAAGTTAGTGTCAGTGTTGCAACCTTTATACTGAAGCTAAAACAGGATGTTATATTCAGTAAGACTTGAAACCAGAAACTGAGACCACAAACTCATCTGGAAAGTTTTCCCATAGATGTCTGTACAACAAAAAGTCATTTTGCAACCAAAGAAGTTGTGCTCTGCTGGCTTTTAGAAAGAATACAGGTTCAATGCACTTATGGGTTGGCTTCCCTTCTCCTGGATCTCCCAAAGGTCACCTCCTGTTAAAAGGAAGTTCTTTCTCCTCACTCTTGCCAAGTGCTGCTCACAGGGGATCATCTTGGATGAAGTTCAACATACCCAGGGTATCTTTATGACTCAGTCACACCAGAGAAAATGAATAGGATGGCAACCCAACCTCCTGAACCTCAAGTTTTTCATTCGAAGAGCAACCTACAAGAAGAGAATTCAAAAGAATTTGATTTAAGGTCAACTAGAAAAAATAGGTGCCCTGTTTTAGGATCATACATTGGCATCATATATTAGAATAATAAAATAAAAATTGATATTGCTTGCAGCCAACAGGAAAAATCGAGGAATAAATTTCTCTTAGGGAAAGACAAAGACTTTAGAGTCTCTTACAATCGGCACACTGAGCTCTGAGGGCTCTTCCAAGGATGGTGGTGCTGTTTTCCAGAGAACTGATTAAGCTGTTGTTATACATGTGTTGATATCTCATCTCAGGACAGTTCAGGCCTGCAGCACAAGAGGTGAACCACCTTCAAGAACATACCTAGCTAAACCTCTACAGGTCTCTGATCATTGGGGATCTTTACCTTACTCCACAAAGCATCTGACATTGTGAGAATATCTCTCTTTCCTATCATGTTATTAAATGGTTAAATTTAGTGACAGAAATGTTAAAAAAGACAGTGATTTACAAGTACCTTGGTTGTCAGCTTAACTGGAGTAAGTTTTACTACAAAATTAGGGGTTTCTTTTTCAAATCACTCTCACACTGTGTCATAAAGTAATACTGAAGTGCTTTCAGGAAAAAGAAAATGGCCCGAAAATGTGTTTTTATTTGTGTCACTTCACGGCGATAAATGAAACATGCTCTGTTCCTCCTGCGTGTCCTTGTCTTTGTTCACACTGAAGAGAAATCAGGTTAAGTGGATCATGTTTCTGCTCTGTGATCCATACTTCTGTATCTCAGGTTGTTGTGTGCCGTCTCGTGTCCTAATTAGAGAAAAAAAAGAGAGACAGCCAAATGAAGTAGCAGTCACCTGAGATGAAGGACACATCCTCTGTGCCAGGAGACGCTTCACATTTTGATTTTTTATTTATATTTCTGCGCCATGTGATACTCGGGGAGAAAAAGAAGTGGGTCAATGAACAGACTTGCAGAAACCAACTTTGAAACATCCGTGTTGTCTGTGCGTCTCTAGTTAAACATAGTTTTGTATCCGATTCCCAAGTGCCAATTACTCATTAAAAATGTTTAACAACATTTTAATTGAAGAATTAATTACCTTCGGCTGGGCAAAATCCTCCTAAATTTCATCTAGGGAGTCATCAAATGTGCAGAGGAGCAGCCGACGATGAAGTGTCAGCGAGTAGGTGGTGGTGGTTGGTGGCGCAGGAAAATTACATCAGCAGCAAAATGCAGTCCACTGAGTGAGTCAACGGCGAGACGCACGTGATAATTCATGAGTAAACACGTCGGTGAGTAAACCGCTACGATGTTCCTCGCAACGTGTGAATTCATCCTGAAGAACTGTGGCTCGCAAAGTCCCTGCCAAAACAAACACCATTCATAGCCGCCGCATTATTCATAGCATTTGACATGAAACACAAGGACAGGAGGGAAAAAGTCAAGATTTACTTTCTCCTCTTGAATAAATGCCATAATCATCCTTTAATCTGTGCAAATAATCCCCAACATAACACGAGTCCTTACAGCAGCAGATTTAATGCTTCCACTTTCTGTCATGTTGCCAGCTTAAAGGACAGACCTTTAAAGGGTTAGTTCACCCAAATAATTATTCTAACTATATTCCTACTTAAATGCATGTGCACACTAATCTTGTTAAAGGAATCTTTTTAAACATAGGTGAACTGACAGTTTAAGATCAGTCAGATTAAAGACTACTTCATTAGGTACACCTCACTAGTAGCACTGGCCCCCATTTACCATCAGAGCTGCTTTAATTCTTCATGGCACACATTCAACAAGGTGCTGGAAATATTCCTCAGAGATTTTGGTCCATGTTGACATGACAACATCACACAGTTGCTGCAGATTTGTCTGCTGCACATCCATGATGTGTATCTCGTGTTTCACCGCATCCCAAACACGCCTTTGCATTGAGATCAGGTGACTGTGGAGGCTATTTGAGCACAGAGAACTCATTGTCAGGTGCATGAAAAAAGAGGTGGTTTGAACTTTGTGACATGGTGTGTTATTCTGCTGGAAGCAGCCACCAGAAGATGTGTACACTGTGGTTATATAGGGATGGACATGGTCAGCAACAATACTCAGGTACTGTAGGCCGCAGCATTTAAAACATGCTACGTTGGTACTAAGGGGCTCAAAGTGTGTCATGAAAATATCCCCCACACCACTACACCACCAACAGCCTGAACTGTTGACACAAGGCATGTTGCTTTCATGTTGTTCACTCTAACTTCTGATGGCTGTGTGGGAAAATCCCAGCAGATCAGCAGTTTCTGAAATACTCAGACCAACAGTCAAAGTCACTTAAATCACCTTTCTTCCCCGTCCTGATGCTTAGTTTAAACTTCAGCAGGTCATTTTGATCATGTCTACATGCCTAAATGCACTAAATTACTGCGATCAGATTGGCTCATTAGACATCTGTATTAATCACTGTATCTAATAAAGTGTACTTTAGCATCAATAAATACTTTCTTTATAATATTACAGTACCTGGCCATATAGAATATAAGCTTTACATTACAACACTGTCAGCTGTTTTCCATAAACAGTTACATTTAATGTATAAAAGTGCTGAACATTATTGAATAGAGGCTAGATTTCCATGTCCTTGTCCATATACATGAATTTAGTGTCTTGTCTTCATTAACTATGGAAAAAAACAAAACAAGTTTGACCACTTTTGACCTACGACAGTTAAGAAAATGCTGCTGTGTTCAACATTTTACTCCCTAAAGGTAAACTCTGGCTGGTCACGATTAATTGTTCCACCAGCCTTGATCAGTGTGGAACATTACTAGCTAAACTTTAACATTGTTTTTGACCACCTCACACATCCACAACTACAAAAGTGTAAAACACAACATAACTGAAACATCTATCACAGCAAGTGTAAATGAATGGTTTGAACAGCATATTGCATCTGCTATTTTCCCACAGCTGACTTATGATGTAACTGAAAAAGAGAAATACTGTATTATACCCATATTATGAGTGATTGTTCAAAGTCAAAATGCATGCACGATCCTGAGAAGCACATAAAGAGTGGTATTCAAACACATCCACATGCGTGCTTCAAGCAGACCTTACATGGCGACTTCATAAATCTTGGGTAGCGTTGAGCCCTGTGAGCACGAGAAAATGATGCCAGTTTACTCAGTTTGAGATGCTTCTGTTAATAAAGTGATTCTGTGCTTAAGTATAATTTCCTTACTGCTGATGCTACAGTCACACTACGGAAAAGAGTGGCTGGAGACTGCGACACTACCAAAACTATTGCAGCCATGTGCAAAACTTACAATATGGTTGCCTTTGAAATGGCTGCGACTGGTTGCAGACCACAAGCAATCCCAGTTGCTGTCCTCAAAGTGACTTTGGTGCATCAAGATGGCAACAACACAGAGTCAATCTGCTTTCAGGCTGACGTAGCTGCTGCAGGATGCCCATTTAAAATTGAATTGAACCAGTTGGCTACTGCAGCTACTTGCCAACTGCAAAAAAATTAAATGCAATCACTGGGCAACCACTGAATCTTTTTCCTGGAAACATACTCTTATAATCTCAAAGAATACTCAAATCTTTCCTCATACAACTGTGAGTTTTCTCTTCTTAAATTTCAAATTGTAATCTTGGCAATTTAATTTTTATTTTTTCTCTAAATGTTGCAACCCTCTCTCATCTACTTTACTTTTTTATTTTCTTTTGAATAGCACTATTGCACCGTTGTGATTTCAGCTACTTCTGAAAGGTAAGCACACCTACTGAATGTGTCCATCCTGGCAGAGGATTCCTTCTCCTTCTTTATCTGACTTTTGGGTTTAACAATAGATGTGTACTGTAGAGTCTGTGGAGCTGAGAGCTGAGTCTGAGAGAAGTTTGGGATTTTAAGAAAGCTGTAAAGCTGACTTAACTGATTATGTCATTTACCAAAACACGGGACCCTACAGTGGTCTGACAGCTGATATTAAAAGTCTAGTTTTCAAAGTAAAACAGTCCATTCTTCCCTCACACAGAGTTCATACTTTAAATGTTTAGATTGACATCAATTTCCTACTAATCAACATCCTTTGTGCTCCTCAGTGCTCGAACAAAACCAGCAAGGCTAAACCTTCTGACTCACACCTCTCTCCCCCCTCCTGCCTTTGTCTGTCTCCTCTTTTCTCTCCTTGCCTCCTATTTAGCCCATGCATTTGATTAGTTAATCGCCCCCCTTTCTACCCCCCCCCCCCCCCCCCCCCCCCCCACCTCCCAGTCCTCAGGTGGAGGCAGAGCGCTCGGGCTTCTCATCCAGCCAAGCTGTTCTTTTGGAAGGGAAAGGAGGCAGCTGTGTTTACAGCCCGGGTCCTGGCGTACATTTAGCAGAATCTATTATTCATATCGCTCAGTATCAGAGCGAGATCTCCAGCCACCTGTCTCGCTGACAAGCTCGCCCCCTTTTGTGGCGCTTTCCGTTCGGAGCAAATTACACTCGTCTTGATGAATTGAGTTTTTATGAGCGTTGCTGTAGCGCCTGGGCATCCTCACACTGAGCCAGGGACCATCAGGGGCCCGGGGAGATTTTTCTAGTCAATGGGCAAATGTTTGGAAGAATGTCGACTCGGGGGGTGGGGGGCTGGGTGGACGAGGGAAATCGGTGGTTTTTACCTAGCGCTCATGTCTTCTGTCAGGCTGATTTTTGCCCACTTTTGCCCAGTGATGGTCTTTCACCCGTCAGCATCTTGCTCTCTCTCTCCCCGTCCTGCATCCTTGTTGTTGTTGTTTACCTCTCTCGGCCTGACGCTGGCCCTGATCTGAGATTGGAAAAGCGAGCAGCAAGAACAAAGACTTCCTTCAGAATTGGTTTTCTGGGAGACGGAGCTACCTGATGAGTCTGCCGGCAAACTATCTCCCTCCTTTGACTCTGTGTGAACATTTTTAATTAACAGGGAGGTGCGTTAACTCAATGATAAGCACCCCTGATAAGTTATAACATGATTCATAATTTATAAAGATTTTTGCTTTCATCTTCACTAGTTTGCATAAAACTAATTACTCCGTAAATGGTATTCATTACAAAATATATTTTTTTTTCCCCTCTTTCCACACAGACACGTAAATCGTGGCGCCCAGCTACCAAGTGTTGCTCTGGGACTGGTTTGCATGCAGAGAAGAAAGGTAATGATGAGTTGTTGGAGGCGGTGTCGGTGCCAGACCTGGCTGTCTCTGTTTGTACTCGACGAGCGTGTTTTTCAGCTTAGATTTATTATTCTAACTGCTACAAGCTGCTGAGTGTGGACTTACATTTCAACTCATCAGAATCAGATGCAGCTACCTGACAAATGTAAGGAAAGGTCGACGGCGCAAAACCGAGAAGTTGTGAATCTGGTGCGAGAAACCATAATAACAGCTTCTACAGGCTGCTGTGATGTGTCTACAAGCATAACCACACAAAACAAGGTACTCCAAATGCACAACAGTCATAAGGATACCATTTCTGATTGTCTGTGAGGCAAAGGGTTGCATTTCCAAATGAAAACCATGCCAAAAGGCTGCCTGGAAGGGCACATGATCCAAAAGATGTCCGTGTAAATGGGATTGATCAAAGTAAAAGAGTGAAATACTGCAATGTGACTATTCCTCATCTCTTTGAGAAACACATACACTCTTAGATGGTCATAGCTACAAGTCTGCCGCCCATGGTGTATTTTTTTATGCAGAAGTGACTATATTTGGAAGAAACTGTGAAGCACTAAGTGTAGTTAGCAAGGGGGCATCCATGAGCAGGCTACACAAATAACTTTAGCCCTTTAACAAAATCCACCCCCACACAATGAAGGGTGAATTTAGCTATAAAGACCAACAACGTTTATAGTAGCAGGCTGTTGATTTCTGCTGTGAAGTTGTTTTGTTTTTTTTTTACATGAAGTCTATGAAGATGAATGAGCCTGTCCTCCTTTAAAAAACAACCTTGTAGGTCACCTGTGCAGGTATGTTTTTACAACCAATACCTACATCTTAAAATTAAGCAACCTCCAGAAGTCAAACAAAAGGACGCGTGAATAATGTGTTCAGTTTTATCAGGAAAATTCCAAAGATATACTTTTTTCTCTGATTTCTGAAAAGTCTATGGGGCCTAAATGGCATTAGGTGTCACAGTAAAAGCTTGAACATTAAATGGACTGGTTCTCATATAGCATTTTTCTAATTGAGCACTCAAAGCGCTTTTATACAAATACAATACTTCAGCTTCACTCAGCAAAACTGGAGCCCCGACTCCATTGACTGCCTATTAATACAATTAACTGCACTGCAATCCATATTAGTTGTCAAATAACTGATTTAAAAAAAAAATGCTCCAAAAGGCACCAGCAGCTCAACAAATGGGCTTGAATTAGCTAAGATGAAGCCTAGCCGAGAAGTAGTGGCTACAGCCACACGCCTAATCATGCAAGCTTAGTCTTTAGTCTTAAAGAAACTTCAGATGGTTTATTTAGAAAAACATTCACCCCTGTGCAGCTATTACGAAGGAGAAAACCATCCGCTGAGACCCACACATTTTTGTTTATTTATTTTTGTTTATTTATTTATGTTTATTTCTGCTGTTAGACCGGACATTTTAACATGTGTCTATGAGGACTGACTTGTTTTTGGAGTCAACTTCAAGTGGACATTAGAGGAACTGCAGCTTTTGGCATTTATGCGCCATCAGAAAAATAACAAATATATTTTTGACTCACTGAATCTTGTTTTTTTCCAGATGTGGGTTGGGTGGGTGTGGGGGCTATTTAGGGCCCTGAACTTGCTTGGCATGGCCTTGGAAGTCAAGTGCATTAAAATCTAATATATGTATTTTTTGTGACAGGTATTTTAATATCTTTTAAAGCACCTTGAGGCAACTGTTTTCTGTGATTTGGCACTAGATAAATAAAACTGAATTAAAAAAAAATGAACGCTGCTGTATGAATTAAAAGAATTTGACTGCAGCACAGGTACGACTGAACAACACGGTGAGTCTGTGCAGGTTAAAGTCCTCCTCCCCTGAAAAGAAACCACAGAAAGATAAGTTTAGTTTAGAAGACTTGTGCTGCAAAGCAAAACACAGAAAAGTGAGACGTATAAATAAACATGGCAAAACACACTGCTGCCTCGCGAGTCTGTTTTCAATTCCCATTCGATTAAAGTGTCCCTGCAGGAGTCGGTGAGGTTGGGTATGGGGTGAGGTGCAGAGACATAAATCAAAGCGGTCCAAGGAATAGTAATCCTCGCTGAACATTTTGGACTGATTGATATAAATAACATTGTCCTCGCCATCTGTCCAAAGAGGGACCTTTCCAGTTAGTGTTGAGCGGCAACGGCAGAATAATTAATGAATGGTGTCCTTTGTGCCGGTAATAAAGAGGAGACAAATTATGTTATAATCCAACTGCTGCTCGTTTGTCACAGCCAAATAAAATGTCAAATAAAAGTGAGGGGCCACAGTGTTTGTTTAATGGAGTGCAGGCTACCTGCTCCAGAGTCTGACAGCAGGGTGGGACGGCTGTAAAAAAGCAAAGCCTGGATTCGAGTCTGCAGGAATCCACTCGGGCTGAATGTGTGTCGATTATGTGCTGCACATTTAACAAATGTTCACAAACACAAACAAAGAGTTTTCTTCCAGAATGACTCTGGATGACCTGGAAATTATCATTCATTACTAATCAAATATAGAATAGCCAATCTGTGTCTTGGGCTTGGATAGCTGTGCTGCTAGTTTCTGACATATAAAATTCTCTATGGTTTCATAATGGATCCCTTTGAGTCTATAGGCTTCTGGTTTGGGAGAAAAATCACTAAATTTTCCTCATGTGATAGGGCCCTGGTGCTCTGGAGTGATCTCTGTGTGTAAAAACTGCATGTCCTCCAATGTCCACTAGAGGCTGGCTCAAAAAGTGAGTCAGTCCCCATAGGCTCCCATGTTAAAAAAATAAACATGTTTACAGCCTGATAACAGCTTGTCTTCATGACAGCTGTACAGGGGGCAGATTTTTTTAAGGGCGTGGCTGCCAATTTGAGCAACTTAATCGGACCTTATGACTATGTTTGTGGTGTTGGACCATTTTAATAAAACTATCTGACAAATAATGTGGCTTTATGTGCAGTTAATTGTAGCAGCCCATCCAGGAAGCCTGTATCTGCATCTGATTCTTCTCTATAGTCTGTGAAGGTACATTGCTAACTAAGCTTTTTAGCATTATGTGGTCGCTTCTGGCTCCAGTGGAGGCTTCCAAAAAGTTTGCGCTTCAGTTTTAGTGAGCATTTTAATAGTTTTTACTAATTGTGTGAGAAGCTTGTGTTAGTTGTTGCACCTGGTGGAGTTAACCCTATAACCCAGAATGCATCGGCCGTGGCACTACGTACTTCAAAAGTGCCGCCATTCGTGGACTTCTGGCAACAAATACCATAATACCCCTATATGGCTGTGAAGTGCAATTTCTGGGCGTTTGAAGTTTTCAGACAAGGACAAACGGTTGTGGAGTTATGGTAAAAAGCCAGCTGATCAAAGTTCCTTTGCTACGCTACGTCTTAACCAGCTGTTCACAGCTTGTAAGGGCATGAAAAAATTGCCCTGGAGTTAAAGGGCAATTTAACATCGGGGGACAGGACCGTGATGAAGACCAATCCAACCACGACCTCAACATGGGTAACAGGTGGAGGAAGATGCTGACTCTGCGGGTGCATCAAAACAGCATGGAAGTAGCCAGTACGCTGACTTTGAAGCTTCAGAGCAAGTTTTCATAAACCAGTGAGTGGCATCACGGTGGCTATGTCATCTTTTCTTTACAGTCTATGCTGCAGATTAGCATTGCCTGAAGTTTCAGGGTACACTCCCATGTATGTCTTAGTTTCTAGATCTCAACAAGTCTAATTATCCATGTTTCTTTTTTGCATCTCTGTAAAAAAACAAACAATATAAACACCTGAAGAAGGTGTCTATGAGATTCTAGTGGAATTTTCAAGCTAATTATGTTTAAGAATTCAAATAATTTTGACCTCAAATTATATGAATGACAAAAAAGAAGTCCCATCACTTGTGTGTTTGCATGCTTATCAGATGCCTCCAAGGCTTTCGATCATATCAATCGTGAAAATGGTGCTTAAAATGATGTGAGCAAAGTAAACATCTGTCTCTGAATGTATTGGTATTCCCATCAGTCCATGTTGTTTAGACATGTATCTAACTCTTAGACAGAGCTGTACCTTTTTTCACTTGTAAATAAGAACTTATCCAAAAAGTCGAATCATTTTCTGTTGTTTTGTCGGAATAATTAACCTCGACATGTGTGCAGATGATCAGGTGATTGGTTGGCATCGGTTCAGAACAGCAGAACAGGTCACAGATATTTACTCTCAGTGTCCCCCTGTGTGCTTTTATCAGAGTGAGGGTCAAAGGCCACGCCGTGCCTTTAACTTTACATACAAAAACACTTTAATTCAATGCTTCACAACAAAATCTCCAAACCAGGAGTTGGATTTCTTTGACTTGTTGTGCGTGTCATCTGTATGCGTCACATGCAACATCTGCTCAGGTATTCATAACCTGAGATCAAGGTTGGATTGCTGTCATTGATCGGCAGCAACACCTAAATTGAATTTGTATCCCTCGTCTCACCTCTCTGCAAACCCCGCACCATCATAACTAGAGCCCCAAACTCGAATCTTAAGCCCTTGAGCGCGAGGCGACGTCCAGAAAGAAGAAGGAGCATCGATATTGTGTCCAAAAAAAATCCCAAACTTTCTTGTCACAAAAAGCAGCCAAACTGTGAGAACTTGGAGCCAACTGAAGGTTTAGGAGAAACTCTGCTTTTTAACTAGACTCACTGAGACCCAAAGTGACTCATTACAATTATTGACTTTAATGGGCAAGCAAGAACTGACTTACAGATCAAAAGCTCCACAGATGAGCAGGACTGAACGGTGTAATGATGATGACTCCTAAACGATGATGCAGACAGGTTGCTTAAGTTTTCAAGATTTATCATCAAACAGTTCAGAAAGGACCACTTTAGTCAAAAGGTTGTTGTTTTCTTTGGCAGCAGTTTATAGTTGGGGCGGATAGCTCTGGGTTTGTGGGGTTTAAGAGCAGAACGACACCAGCACAGACCAAAGCAGGCATCAAGAACAACAGGTATGACAAAGATGGAGTTTGAAGCATGAAAACCTGGAAGCGGGTTACAATGCAGCTTGCAGGGAGTAGCAGCTGTAGCAAAACAGGTTGGCATCATGGCAATTTGTGTAATTCTCACAACTGACCTCTAATCGACTGATCAGCGTTCCTGGACACAAAAGTAATACTATCCATTTTTACATCTGGGTGTTGGAGGGGTTGATGGTGAAGCATATTGTGTCACTGCTCACACCAGAGACCCAGATTTGAGTGTTACACATTGAAGAAACATAAACAACATTAAAACTACTTGGGTGGATTTAGAGGGAGGATCACAGTTGAGGTTAAAATACAATGATTGACACTTTTTCCACCACTCAGTTTCAGAAATATATTTCTTACAAAGTTGTGCTGACTCGCATGAAAAAAAACCAAAAAAAAACAATTAAATTAAAGTAATACTTGCTGACATTGGGCTGACTGTAGGCAGCCTAAAGAAGCCTAAATCATGCAGCATGTATCTTCTTCTTTTGGCTGCTCCCTTTAGATGGTCTCCACTGCTGATCATCTGCCTCCAACTCACCCTATCCTTATCACTCTTCTCCGTGGTCTTCCTCTTTTTCTCCTGCCTGGCAGCTCCATCTTCAACATCCTTTGTCCAGTATATCCACCATCCCTCCTCTGCAAATGTCCGAACCATCTCAGCCTTGCCTCTCTAACTTTGTCTCTAAACCGCCGAACCTAAGCGGTCCCTCTGATGTACTCATTTCTAATCTTGTCCCTGCTGGTTACATGGAATTGAAAATTTTCAACTCTGCCACCTCCAGAGCACTATGTATGAGAATTGCAATTAGGATATGCAGAAGGGTATCTGTAACAGCTTTACCATAAGCTGCTACTCAGTGCCCCATTACGTAAGCAGCTCCAGAACAATCACAACCACAAGTCCAAACATCTTGGACTCTGCTTCTTCTTTATTATGTGACAGACGTAACTGTTGAGCATTAGTTATGCAACCTAACTTAACACTGTCAGCGCTGGCACACCTAAATGCACCACTTCCTGTATAAATGCAGTAAGACAAGAGGTAATTGCCCCCTAGTGTCTACATAATACAAACAAAGGAGTAAATGCTTAATACAATATATTGTGTTAAGTTTATCAACTTTATTTCCAGCTCCAAGTGTCAGATAAGGCTCTTGTCTTTTTAATGTACTGCAGTGCATTAAAAAAACTGTTCAACGCCCTGAAAACTACTCAGTCGTCATTCTCGAGTCACCAGTGTTTTAGTAGCGCTGTTCACATGTAGCACGTCTTTAAGTTACGTTTTTAAATTTCATCAAATATTTGAACACTTCAGCAAAGCTCCGACTACTTTCTGTGTGAACGTTAAGCTTAGGATCAGGACTTTTTCATAGTGACTAATCCAAACCGCACAGCCACATATTAATGACTAACCTCGTGCTGTGGATGGATCATCACAGAGGTTCTCTTGGCTGAAATGGGGGAAGTTTCTGATGTCGTCTTCCTGTCATATGATGATGTTTGTCTCTGCTAATCAGGGACTCAAAATATGAATAATTTAGCCCTCATCCTGCATTTTCCCTGTGCTAATTTGTTCATGTTGGCCTAACCCTAGCTCTATAATTAGCCACCAGGTACCACATCATTGTCATCATATCAGCTAGGCTAATTCACTAACCCTCCAAATGTTGCTGGTATGGTTGCTGGTGTCTTTGTTTAGCAGTTACAGCAGAGCTGTGTGTTTTTAGTTTTATAGAACATGGTATATCATCTTTAGATAGTAGCTAACAAACTAGCCTACTGCTAAACTTTATAAATCCTCTTTGTCGCGGATGTCTGGACATTAAACTTCATTGTAACATCTGGGAGAAAAGCCGCCCTGATCATTTTACTGGGGCTGAAAGAATCTGAAGTGGTGTTCAGTGTTTGTCTGATTTTCAAAATTTAGACATGGTCAGTGACGTCAGGCTACAAGTGGATTAGCTGAACCATCATATGCAGTTTGGCATATGACCTGCTGGGATTACATCCGAGCTCGACTCTGTGGCCTTCTCACTGTTCCATTTCTATTATCTTTTGCTAAGTTTTCAAACATTCAGCGGGTTGAGTGTTGGCACGATAAACAGGAAATGACAGCTCCTCAAGCAATCACTTGAAATTACAGAGGACGGCCAACATTTCTCGACCTCCTGTAGATTAGTTTTGTTCCTTCAATGCTCTCTAAAATATGCTGCCTGCTCCTGAATTCAGAAAACGATACGCAGAGTTTTTGACCTTAAACAATGCAAGCTTTCAGGAGTACAACTTCACCCTTTGTGGCGCCGCTCACATCACGAGCTGAGGAAAAAGTGCAAAATGAACTTGAACTCTGCAACTCTGGAAACATCCTGGGAGCTAAGGACGAGGGGAAGGCTGCCATGGAGTGCCGGCTTGGTGAAAGGGTGGAGGAGGCAACCTTAGACGAGAGTTGATGGCTCTGCAACATTGCCTCCAGGTCCATCAATCACCCTGCAAATTAAAGGCGAGGTGAGGCTTAGGCTTCACCGGCCACATTTGACATCAGTCTCACGTCACCCTGCGATGAGGACATCACCCATATTGAGAGGATGCTCTAGGTACGCTCATTCCGCCCACGTCAGCGTCTCGAAGGGGCCCGCATTATCTGCGCCAACAAAAGGAGGAGCCGCTTTGTGCAATCAGAACCGTTCTGTACATATTAAACAGCGCAACATTCTCAACCCAGGTTCATTTTAATTAGAGGGGAATTTGATCACCGCCGTCTCCCACAGGCGCTTTTGATGTTAATAAAACAAGCTGTACCTTCGCTCTCCTTCCAAAGCAGGGGAGTGGAGTGAGTGAAGGCTGGGGGGGGGGGGGGGGGGGGGGGGGGGGAGCAGAAAAGGAAAAAAGTTCCCTCTTCAAGTCAAAACTAAAGGGAGGCGTCTGAGGAGAGTCTGTGATCCTCCGCCGTGTTGGGAAATGGCGTGTAAGAGCGAGCAGGGGTGCTCAGCGGGATTATCAATGTCGACAAAAAGCATCACCACCTTAACACATGCAGGACCGTCTCATAATGAAAGGCTGAGGTGTTCTTTCTATTGCTCTGACACTTTGGCGCTTTCATTCAATAGATGTTAATAACAAAAGAAGATGAGATGAACCAAGCTACAATGGATAATATATGTGAGGGTGAAGGTGAACAGTGGACCTGAACAAAAGCTTTATTCCAGCTTGCATGATTAATACTACGTTCACCCTACAAGACATAAATACTAAATAAGGACCGCCAGCTACACTTCACTCACTTTAAATGGCTGTTAGTAGTTGATATCTATTGCCTATACTGGGCCTCCTCCACCTTCCCAAAATGAGTGATGAAGAAAGCGTTTACAGAGGTGAGTTTAAATACCTGGGGTCACCCATCCAAAGCAACGGACAGCACATAAGAGAGGTACATAAGAGAGTGCAGGCGGGGGGGAGTGGATGGAGATGAGTGTCAGAGGTGATTTGTAAAAGGGAAGATTTATAAGACAGTAGTGAGACCTTCTATGATGTATGGTTTAGAGATGGTGGCACTGACAAAAAGACTCGAGGTGGTGCTGAAGATGCTAAGATGTTTATCGGGAGAAACCAGAATGGTTTAGCAATGAGTACATCAGAGGGACTCTGTTACACAAAGTTAGAGAGGCGAGGCTGAGATGGTTTGGACATGTGCAGAGGAGGGACAGTGGATACACTGGTCAAAGAAGATGAAGAAGGAGAGGCATTCATAGAGGTCAGAGCAGAAGACCTTTTTCTCGCAGTCTGCGGGAGTCGCCCTCTAGTGGTCATTTATTACCAATTATACTGGGATGATGGCCAACTGAACAAGCTAATCCACCCATCCATTCATTTTCTTCTGCTTCTGCTTAGACTGTGGGAGGAAGCTGGACAGAACCCATGGAGACACAGAGAGACCGTACAAACTCCGCATGGAAAGGCTCCGGACTGGATTTGGTGCTAAACACTGCCCCACCATGCCACCCCTAGCTGATGCAGTGATTCAGAAATGTCTGGCCATAGCCCCCTGATGGTATGTGAAGGTAGGCCCCAAAAGGATGTTTACAAGTAATAAATAAAAAGCCTTTTAATTTGACTTTGTAATCAGGCTTAAAATTAGCAGTAAATACTAGGAGGAGATCGCTTCCCGAGGCAGTCCCCGGTAGCACCTCTGTGTCCCCTCTGAAGAGCTGGAGGAGGTGACCAGGAAGAGGAAGGCCTGAGCGTCTCTACAGAGATTGCTGCCCCCACAACCCAGACCTGGGTATGAAAATGGAAGCAATCAGGACATCAGATTTAAATTATGTTATTCTTTGTTAATCTAACATAGCTTTCATCTGGAACATGTCTTTTTCCATGTCATTAGAGGGGAAGTAGTTAAAGTGGCATTGTGGCTTTGAGCAACAAGCAAGTCCATGAAAACAAAAAGGAGATACTCCTGCTTTAAATCATGTGTTTGATTTAAATCAGTGTCGGTTCAACCACATACAGAAAAACCCTGCAGGCTGCAGATGCTGTGTGCATCACGCTTTATATCAGGTCACATTAATGGATGTAACTGATTAAAATGGATGTTGCATAATGACGTTGTAAACTAGTAATAACGTGTGATTGTGTGAGAATTACTATTCTAGTAGGTAAAGGAAGGCTCCTAAAGATATGGGATGGTTATAACAGCTGATATGTGAACATTAAATGGGCTGATCACATCCTGATTGGGGGGTGGGGGGGTGGGGTGTATTTCTTAGCAGCAGTAACACTAATAATCAAGATGCGTGCGGTCTTCAGACTGATCATACTGCACAGGTTACAGATCACAAAATTACACGTGAAAAGGTAAAATCTAAAGTGTATTTAAAGAAACTGAGAAAAAGAAGTCAGTTTATTGTTTTATCCTGTAAAGTCACCAAAACTGACTTCATGAGGGTTTATTATGTGTCACAAATGACAGTCGGCCTGGATTTTAGGTAGACTGAATGCAAAAAGCTAGAGAGGAGTCCCATTTATGATTGATGGTTATTTCTTTTAAAATATATAATTGCAGTAGTCACTTGGACTGTAAATCAGGGTTTTCATTAATATAGTTAAGGGTCATATTTTGGGCTGACGCTCTTCACCTCTTTAGCACACACTATAAAGGCCCATAGTGTTCTAGCGTTTGTTTTTATTTTCCCAATAAATGAAGTGAATGGTCATCTGTCCCTGAAGTAAACGCTCCATCTCTCCCGTGCCTCCAGGCAGGTCGTTAAAACGGCCAAACGAGCGATGGAATGAGTAAATAATTCAACAAATAGATGAATAAATAAAAGGGGTCGGACTGTGCGGTGGTTAAGCAGAAGGAGGAGGGTGCACGGGGGTAGGTGGAGGGGTGGCGTTCAGCTGGGTTGGGGGTGGGTGGTGGTGGGGGGCACCTATGGCAGAGGGAGGGCAGCTTTCTCTTGCTGAACATGTACCGTCTGTACAATCCCGAACCTTGGCACCGGTACAGGCATCTGCTGCCGGCCTCCCTCTGCCAGTCCACCGTATATACATAAACATCTGCTTCCCTGCACACACAAGGAAAAAAATAGAAAGTGGGGGGGGGCGCACAGTGCTTGACAGGTCTGCATTTTTGCCATCCCTCCCGGCCCCCACTCACCCGGTTCTTTACACAAAAACCTTAATGCATCCTGTCAAGCCATTAGGCAGTGATACGATCAGCTCACAGGCCCCCATTAAGCCATCAGTGTCCACCTGTGATAAAGACGACCATTTGTTTTCTTAAAGCCCTACTTAATGTCCGTTTAACTCAATTTGTCAGGAAATGTACAACAATTTCCTCTCCCCCCCCCTCCACCACCACCAACCCTGTGCTCCTGAAATCTGGTTGGGGTTCAAAACTCTGAGGAGGAGGGAGGAGGAAGAAGAGAGGTTGGTGTTTTTTTTGGTTTTTTTTAAGGATGCATATTCAAATGAGGGGGTTAAATTGCCTCTCGTATTGATGTATCGTGTTGCGCGGGCGCCGAGAGGTGGCCTGTGTTTTCCCTCTAAAAGCTGATTTTTGGACAGCAGGGGCAGGAGCTGGAGGTTGTTTTGCCTCCATTAGCCTCGGTCCGCGGCCCCTGCTCCCTCTCCCGATGTGACAGCACTCTAAATCCGGCCCCGCCGTCATTACCGGCGAGCACGCCACGAAACCATAATAACACCTTTTAAAACGGCATTGTCCCCACACATGTCGAATGATCACCCCTCCTCCTCCTCCTCCGCCTCTTGCTCGTCCACATCCCCGGTGAGGACACCTAACAGCCACTGAAACATCTGTTTATGTTTTGTCTACAGATACATCATTTGGATTTTGGAGGGGAGGCAGCGGCGGCGAGACGGGGAGCGAAACATAATGATCCTTTGCTGTGTTGTAATCCCAGGCGTGTGAATAGTAAATCAGCTATTAACTCCAAAAGGGAGCTTTGAAAACTATCTGCTAAAACACAACAAAAAGCGACACACAGCATCTCCCTCGCATTAATTGCTGGCACAAGTGCGCTTCTTTCCTGTCTATGACTGTCCCGGCTGCCCCGTCTTCCCTGGCGATGGGACAGTGGTGCGGCCAAGCAGACAGGAAGTGGAGGGGCCCCTGGTAGTGGCGGCGGCGGCACTGTCGACATCTGTCGTGGTTGGAGAGCTCAGTGCACAGGAAATGGGGTGTCACGGCGCGTGCTTGTTGGCCATTATCCTGGCATCCTAATGAAGTGTGGGCAGTTCGCAAAAGGGGGTCTCTGGATGGCATGTCGAATGCACGGATGGGCAGAGGCAGCACACACACTCGCCCTCGCTCTCTCCCCTTCAAATCCTCCCCCTCTTTCTCTGTTCCCGGCGCCTGTATCCCATCTGCCCCGTGCCGCCAAACTGCACCCGGTGGGACGGAGGCTGGTTGGGAGCGCATGCGCCGTGAGGCCAAGCGCGAGGCCATTAGGCATCTCGGCACGGCCTGCGAGTGATTGGAAACACACAGTGAACAAGTGTCCTCTCGGCATGGATGCTGCCTCACGCTAGGAGAGCTGTGCCGCGGCGGTGCGGCACCATCAATATACCTGGCCCTAATGGTCTTCGCACCACAGATCAAGTGGTGTTAGTCAGATTCCTGAAGGGCCTTAGGTGCCCGTTTATTGACACAACAAACAGAAAAGACTCCCCTGACTGAGTGTGTTTCCACAACATTTCAGCACAACATGCCCCTGAGCGCACATAACAATGCATCAAAATGGCAATTTATAGAAATCTACGCAAAGATGATGGTGTTTAATATTTGAAAAGGTCAAAACAGTGTATGTATCTATCTGGAGGAAGAGGAGCACCGCAGAAAAATTACCTGTTAGCGCTGAGGAGATGCTGCTCGGGATATTAAACCGGGGTCATGTAGAGGTCAAACTGCATCTCAGTTTTCTACCCGTGTTTGTTCTAGAAGAGAAAATTATAGATATTAACAGAATTTCACTCCAGTTTTCAACTTTTTTTTTTAAAGATACAGTACACAGTGAGGCAGAGTGATATGTAAGTTTCGGGATGTAAAAACAGCGAATTATGGATATCTATGAAAGAATAAGATTATGAATGTTTCCGGAGGTCCACACAGATTCATTTCTTTTACTAGAACCACAGCCTGTATACCAAAGATGGACAGCTTTGGGGTCTAAAGAGTGAAGACAATGCTGCAGTGCCTTAAACCTGTATTATTTCTAAATGCCAGCAGGGGGCACTTCTAGAAACCAGGCAAAAGGATACACAGGTCACCTCTGTGACCCCTCTGAAGAGCTGAGGCCTGAAGGCCTGAGTGTCTCTACAGAGATTGCTGCCCCCACAACCCAGACCTGGGTATGAAAATGGAAGCAATCAGGACATCAGATTTAAATTATGTTATTCTTTGTTAATCTAACATAGCTTTCATCTGGAACGTGTCTTTTTCCATGTCATTAGAGGGGAAGTAGTTAAAGTGGCATTGTGGCTTCGTGCAGCAATCAAGCCATGAAAACAAAAAGGAGATACTCCTGCTTTAAATCATGTGTTTGAATTAAATCGTTGCTGGTTCAACCACATACAGAAAAACCCTGCAAGCTGCAGATGCTGTGTATCAGGTCACATTAATGGATGTAACTGATTAAATTGGATGTTGTGTAATAAGTTGTAAACTAGTAATAATGTGTGATTGTGTGAGAATTGCTAGGCTAGCAGGTAAAGGAAGGCTCCTAATGGTAAGATATAAGGGACGGATAACAGCTGATGTGTGAACATTGATAACATCCAGATCAGGGGGGGGGGCTTTGATTTGTAAATGCAGACTGCAAACAATGATGCATGTCTTTGCAGAAGGGCACTTACCAACTGGTTGCCAACTGGTTGTATTCTGGTTATATTCCTATATAAAAGCAAGGTTGCTGAGCATCTATGTCAGCTCGCAGTTAAACTGTCATCCTGCTGCAACTACGTCACTATTTTTGGAGGAATTTCTGATTTTCTGTTTCAAATCTGAGGTTCTGGCTGAGCTCTGAATGTAAGCAGTTAATGTGAATTTCTCATGTTTAATTTCCCTTTTATCTAAGCATATGTGTGTGGTTATCCATCACCCAATCAATATAAATATTCGAGCCTGTGTTTTCACATGCTACTTAACAGCAAGCAGTTGCATGCTTCTCTCCACACAAATGATTCCTCTTCAGGTAAAGAGTCTCTACTTAGTCGCCTGCCCATAACTGTAATGGGCTAATGTGCCGAGTAAATGTAGTACTACAGCCCTGAGTGCTTCATCAATACGTGCGACTGATGCAGGACAGAAGGGGGATTATCAAGAGCGCCAGATGCTAAGCCAGTGAAACTGCACACAATCAATTTAAGGTCCTCTGTGCATACAGTAGCGTCACACTGTGGATACGTTTATCTGGGAAAAATATCACTGAGACCACTGACAGCAAAGTGAAAGCAAAAACAGTCAGTATGAAAGTCCGAATGGTGTATTAGTTTAGCCTCAAATGATGTCTTCTGTTTGCTCTTGACACCATGAGTTGCACTAACCTTATCTGTACAGACGAGCTGACATGCTGAAGAAGCAGAACTACTTCCCGTTAGCCTACAGAACTGGGTGATAATATGTCATCTTTGTCCTTGAGCTGCAATAACCTGCTCATTGTTCTCAAAGATTTCCAGTCAGGAAAAATTCTGCTTTCCCTGTCAAAACTGCCATTTCTCAGCTTACTGTACATGACTACCTGTCATGTGACCTGACTGTGACATGCTGTCAAAACGTTTTGTAAAAAGACCGCTTAACGTCAAGAAATTAAACTAGGTCACATAGGAGTCAAACTGAATCGTACTATCCTATCCATCTATACTCTACCTTTGTAAATATAGTTAGAAAGAGGATTTAATACCCATTTTCAGCTTCTTAATGTTTGTAGAGGTCATGTTATGTTTAAGGGTGATTGACAAGTTGCTGCTATACGAACGTGCAGTGTCTTGGTCATGAAGTCTGTTTTTGATGATGCCAAAAACATTCAGCTAATGGGATTTCACAAATCAACAAGTAAATTCACAATGGCTACGTCCATCTATAATATACAGTCTATGGTTAAAGTGTATTACTTGGATTTTACTTAACTCAGATTTTATCATTCAATAGTTTTAGACATTAACTAGATTGTGAATTGAGTTTTTGTTGTGAGCAAACCTTTTTTGGGTCTTTTTTTTTTTTTAAATTAACCAAACTGAACATTTTAAATGTACAAACACAAAGTCACAAATCACTTCTAGGACAGGTTTTTCATTCTGTGTGCGCTTTCCCCCTCACAAAGACCTGACAGACCATTTAACACTTTAGATGACACCAGCAGCTCAACACACTCAGAGGGAGGATAAAACATCTAAACTGGCAAAGCACCCAATGATGGAAGAGGCTCATTTTTCACCTGCGACTGCTGCAGATCACTTCATAACGACCCGATGTCTTTGTCATACCCGGCAGCAAGAAGGATCATCTACCTGGAGACAAACGGGCCCCACAGTCCCCTGCAGCAGCGGCTCCTGCAGGTCCTGACAGGGGAAGGAGGTAGTTAACCACATTAGCTAACATGTCGTGATGGATGCTGAGGCTCTCTGCGGGGGTTAAGGGTCACGCAGCTCCCCCCTGCTGAGAAGAAGACAGATGAGGCCAGGCGCCGCGGCCAGACACCTCGCTCGCTCAGCCTTGTTTTCTTTGCTCCCAAAGCAATCTGATACCTGATTGGCTCTCAGAGGAGCCGCGAGTTTGATGATGCACATGATTAACGGCGGGCCGCCAGAACACAACCCAACAACGTTAGTGTGATTACTGGTCCAGCTCAGGAGATAATTCTTCTCAGAAATGGGTATTAAGTTAATAATCTAGTCTGTTTTTCACACATTATTCTCATATCTATAACAAAGTGCCGTAACGAAGCAACGCCGTTTTCCCATTGGTGGTTATTTCCTGTTAAACAGAAAGTGATACGTCTCAGATTTTAGGCTTGGTTTTGCACACTTGGAGGAAGAATTGAGAAGAAAAAATGAAATTCTTGTAACACTTGTTAAAATCTTAAAATAAAGGACTCTTTGATGCCTAACCAAGGACAAGATCTGCAGATTAGATGCTGCTGATTGCATTTTCCTTGATTACCAAAATGTTTAGTCACTATGAAATTAATATAAAACAATGATAGAGAAATACTGATTAAGCAAGTATGGCAATAAAATATATGTAAATAAAAGACATCTGAAATAGAACACATAAATCAGAAAGATTAGCATTAAAACAGCATTTGACTCTCTCACATTAGTTATCATTAGCATACCTGCTAATTAGTGCAAAGTGACCAAACGGCAGCACTTGCATTGTGTGGACAGGAGCACTGGGCCACCAACACATTACACCCACAGGAGCTGCTCATCCATGGAAAGCCATGCCATGAAGCTCCCAGCGCACAGGTTTTGTGCTGAAGTTAATGCCAGAGGAGGTTTGGAGCTCTGCAGTTATTGAGTCAGCAGAGTGTTGGTGACGTTTATGCACTATGCACAGCAGCATTCGCCACCCAATTAAGATAACTTTAAGTCTTAGCAAAATCCAGATGGATGAGTTATAAAAATATTCACCAAGAGTACTGCTGTTATGAAGGTGGAAGCTATCCAAAGACACCAAAACCATTTTTTTTTAGTTGGCTGTAAACATGTTTATTTCTGCTGTAAAGGTGGATATTTTACGGGAGTGTACGGAGACTGACTCGCTATTAGAGCCTGGCCTCAAGTGGACAATAGAAGAACTGCAGTTTTTGGCTATTATTTTTTGGCCACGTAGGTTGTTGTTTGTTTTTGCTGTTTTTTTTTTTGTTTGTTTGTTTTAGAATTTTTTTGGCAGCTGTTGTGATGTGGCTTTTCAAATCTCACTATCAGCTCAAGGTCAAGGTCTGGTAGATGGCTGCCCCTCCCCAAGCCTTTTTCTGCTGAAGGTTTCTTCCAGTTTTTCCTTCCCACTGTTACCAAGTGCTTGCTCATAGGGGTCATTTGACTGTTGGGGTTTTCTTTGTTTGTTGGGATTTGGCGCTATATAAATTAAATTGAATTGAAAATAAAATTTTCTACTTCTTTTTGCTTTATTAAATGGTGGTTGGTGGTAGAAGCCCATTAGATTTAAGTAAGGGCCACTGCAAGACTAGAAAGACTAGTCACAGAAATCCTGCGCACCCCTAGTCAAAGGAATCATATTTTGGTGCTGAGTAGAAACAAGTAGAAACCCTGGATAGAGATGGATCAGCTGTCAGCTCATGCTTCCCCCCCTGAGAGAAGGATCCACAAGGGTTAAAATAAAAATAAATAAAAAGGTTGGCTGGAGCTCGAGAGTGCTGAATCAGCAATAAATGTGTTATAAATGAGTGTAACAGCAGCTGGTGGACGCGCCACGCTCCCTCACCCAGCCCTCAATACTGGATACACTTTTACCTTTCAGGCACCTATCAGCCTTGCTGCTCCATCCATCACTGCACTGACGGTTCAGGGAAAAAGCCCATGAGTGATGTTTACTATACAGACATAATGCTCTCTGTCCCTGTGTGGCATCAAACACAGACACCTTTGAGGTCACATGGTAGGCCTCTGCTGGCGATACTGTGGGTTTTTACTCTTTCAGATTTGGTCAATTTCCATATTTGTTTGTTTTTGTTATTATTATTTAGGCAGATTTTATTTTTTTTTACCAGGATCAGTACTGAAAAAAAAATGGTAGCATTCCGCTGCAATATACACTCACCAGACACTTTATTAGGTACACCTGTTTAACTGCTCATTAAAACAATTATTTAATTAGCCAATCACATGGCAACAACTCAGTGCATTTAAGCATGTAGACACGGACAAGACGACCTGCTGAAGTTCTTCCTCATTCATCAGAATGAGGAAGAAAGTGATTTGAGTCACTTTGAATGTGACACGTTTGTTGGTGCCAGAGGTCACAGGAGATTGGTCAGACTGCTTCAAGCTGATAAGAAGGCAACAGTAACTCAAATAACCACTTGTTCCAACAGATACATGCAGAAGAGCATCTCAGCAGCAGTAGAAGACAACACTAGGTGCCACTCCTTTCAGCTGAGAACAGGAAACTGTGGCTACAGTTCAGAAGGGACAATATGAAGACAGGAAATGTTGCCAGGCCTGAAGAGTCTTAATTTCTGCTGCGACATTCAGATGGCAGAGTCAGAATTTGGCAACAACATGAAAGCAAGGACCCATCCTGCCTTGAAGCAAGAGCTCAGCCTGCATCACAAAATGTTGAGGACAAAATGAGGTCTAATGGTGCGGGGCATCTTTTCTTGGCACACTTTGAGCCCCTTAGTACAAACTTAGCATCGTTTAAATGCCTCAGTCTGCCTGAGTATTGTTGCTGACCATCTCCATCCCTTTATGATCACAATGGGCCCATCTTCTGATGGCTGCTTCCAGCAGGATAACACATTATGTTGCAAAGCTCAACTCATCTCCAACTGATTTCTTGAACATGACACTCAGTTCTCTGTACTCTAATGGCCTCCACAGACACCAGATCTCAATCCAGTAGAGCACCATCAGGATGTGGCGAAACACAAGATTCACATCACTGATGTGCAGCCGTCAAATCCTCAGCAACTGTGTGATCATCGTGTCAATATGGACGGCAAAAAATTAAGAATGATCCTCTTAAATTGTGGTGTTTGGTGCTGCCAGGACAGCCAGCACCCATAAGGGCTTCCTAGTACAAAGAATAGCTCCTAGTGATGAAATTCAAATGAATTAAATTGATCACCATAGATGGTGATGATTCCACATTTTATCAAGCTTCAACATTCATCTTTTGCTTACTAAGTTATGGATGAGAGAGTGGAGTGCTTGGTTAACAAGCTGCATCTACAGACTGTACAGGTGTAAAACTGTTAGGAGTGAGAGAGAGGACCTTTAAGAGGTTTAAGAGGAGAAAAGGGTGGAAAGGGTGGCTGGAGCACACCGGCTCTTAGAAGATCCAGTCCTCACTGAATGGGGACACTGAAGGGACAGTTTAATATTTGATCACATGATTACAGCTACTTAATGTATGCAAATGAGCCAGCAGATGCCCGCCTGTCTCATGTGCCTAATTGATAATTAAGTGTTATCAACTCTACCTACACAGGCCACAGTGGGTAAGTAGGAATGCCTGAAATGTACTATGGCTGCTTCACGCTTAAGAAACACTATAATCTAAAAATAAACTGAAAAAAGTTTGAGGCATCTTCCAGACTGCAAACGGTGACTCGCCTTTTAGTTTCAGCTTCGCCTGGTCCTGATCCCTGCAAACACCCTGCAGTAACTATCATTAGCTGGACATTTTTACAGTGCAACCCAACCCCTGGTGCTGTCAAACCTCACAGTCTCACCTCTCGATGCTTTCCGACAGTGAATAATCGTCCGGTGCTTATGCAGCTTATCTGGGTATGTCGAACAACGGCAGCGGGAAAGAGAGCCCTTAATCTGGCTGTAATCAAACCTGACAGTCACCTACAGCAAGGTGTGGCGCCACGCTGGGAACCAGTCAACCGCGAGCTCTGATCAGCAGAGAGAAAACTGCCAAGCCATTAATATTAATCGGCCTAATCGGGCTGGAGAGCGGCAGAGTGATCAGAATGCACAAGAAGGTAAGGCTCGCCACCACGGGCGCTGGCTCGCTGCAGAACATCAAGGTAATGCTGTGCAGGAACCCGCGGCGGTCTATTTGAAGTAGGTGAGGGAAGCAAGGTTTTTGTTATTGTTAATTACCTCTTTCTTTATAGCGAGTCTAGATGGAGAGGCCTCGCCTCCTGCCTCACTTAGCCTGCATATTTACTCCTCTGACTTACCTTCTTCCACTCCTCCTCCTTTTTCTTCTTCTTCTACAACAGTTTTTGATTTCCTTACTCCAACAAGCCCTTTCTCCTCCATCCTTTTTCATTTCTTTCTCTCTGCTTCCTGCAAACTCAATCCCAGTTTTACATGTTGCTCCCTCTTCCTCTCTTGTTACAAGTCAACTCTTTCTTCCTCATTGTTACTTTCTCTTCTCCCAATTAGTTTCCCTCCTTCCTCTTTCTCTTTGCAACATGCACCATCCATCTTTTTTCCTACTTTCTCCTCTTTTCAGCTCTAATTTGCCCCCCCGCCGCCACCTTCGGTTTTCGTCTTTCACCCCCTTTATTTTGCTTTTCTCTTCTTCTATCTTGATTGGTTCTTCATTTTTTCCACATTTGTTCTTTTTAATCTGTTTTCCTCTTTGTTGCCTCCTTGTCATCCCATTTTTTTTCTCCTCCATCTTTCTCAAGTGAAGTCACAGCTATTCATATATCGCATTTACAAACAACAGCAGTTAGTCCAGAGTGTTTTAAAGTCAAGGCAAATCCCAGTATGTGAAAAATATACATCTGAAGGATAAAAATGTTTAGAAAATTATTTAAATGAAAAATACACAAAGACAAATAAATTAAAAAAGCAGTAATAAAACAAAACAGTACGATGAAAACAGGAAATGGAGAAGGTCCGCTTTTAAAGGAAAAGGTGAAATGTGCTGGTTTCAGCTATAAGGCAGAACTCCTGCTTTCTCTGCTTCCTGGGAATCTGGACCTTCAGTTGATCCATCAACTGTTCACTGAAGCCTCACCAGAAACTTCTGCTGAGACCATTTCTGGTGAGGCTTTTCAGATTGTCAAAATTGATGGAATTATGAAAACCATCAGATTTTTATCCACCATGCAATGGAAAGAGTCTGATCAGCAGTATCATGATTTTTCAGCATGACAATGATCCCAAACATACTGCCAATGCAGTAAAAGCACACCTGGATAGAAAAACACACAATGGAACACTATCAGTCATGGATTGGCCTCCCCAGAGCCCGGACCTCAACATTATTGAATCAGTGTGGGATCATCCTGACAGAGAACAGAATAAAATGCAGAAACATCCAAAGAGCTTTGAATGTCCTTCAAGACGCCTGAAGACTACTTAAAGAAATGAGAAGAAAGCTGCCTCAGAGAGTTCAGACTGTGCTGATGAATGAAAGTGGTCACACCAAATATTGACTTTCAAGCTTGTTATAACTGTTTTTGCCTTAGATACTGTATTTCTATGTATGTTTGCTCATTTCAGTACATTCTATATTCCCATTTTTCTAAGAAAATATAACAAAATGAGGGATCACTCACTACTGCATTACAGTACTGTGCAAAAGTCTTGAGTTATAGTCCTACATTACAGATAAATGCCACTTTGGGTGGTGTTAGACGTCTATCAACATACAAAACAGCACTGGAGCTTCACTTTACCCTATACTTTTAAAGCTGTAAGTAAAATTAAGTCCTTCGTGAAACAGTTAAGCACCCCCATCGGCCATAAGTCCCTGCAGTAACAGCCAACCCACTCTCATGGCATAATCAATTCTGAACATCTTGCTACACAACCCTTCCTGGTGCAAAAATACAGCAAAAAGTCCAAAAATGACACTTTGCCAGGCCATTCTCTTCCTCCCGGTCTTCCTCTTTTACCGCTCCTTTCTTCTTCCCCCTCTCTGGCCCATCTCTCTTTCCCCCGGCTCCGTGACCCTGGCTCTGACAGAAGATCAGTGTACTACTTGGAGACCCGAGCTCCTCCCGGTGAGCAATGATCACCTCAGTTTACCCCGACTCCCAACTCGGACTCTGCTTCACTGAGGCTGTGAGCGAGTGTGCAGGCCTTATCTCACCGCCGCCACACAGAGGATTACTTTAGCAGAGGAGATATAGCCGGTGGATAAAGTTGTGCTGCTTCACCTCTCATTCTCCCAAAGCTGACAGACAGTCCAGGAAGCGTGTTAACAGCCATCAGATAGAGACTGACAAATACAGCCTCTCTTTGTCTAGTTATTTTCCTGTTATTTTTGTTTTTTTACCCATTCCTGGCTGTTAGAGGCATTCCAAATGTTTATCCTAATAATCAGGATTGAGCAAAGATCTGGAGAAACAGGCTGCAGCAGGAAGCTTTTTCAGGCAGCAGAGAAAGAACCAAATGGGTAAACAGTGAGGCAGAGAGAGGTGGGGGCAGAAAAGTCCTACACTCAGCAGCTTTGAGAGTCCGAGATGTGAAAAGTGACTGGTTGATTTATCACGGGGGAAACGGAGCCACAAAGTACAATTTTCTACCTTGGCCGCAAACAATAATTCATAATGATGTCGCCTCCTGATAGCAAGCAGACCTTTGTGCCGTGTTGGTCCTCGAAAATGATCGTAATAAATGTCAGGACTTCGCAGGTAACTACTTTAAAAGCCATTAGAAGTAGTCATGATGGAAGATACCGGCCGACGCTTCATATATTGTGATAACAACTCGGTTTTGCAGATAAAAGAGTAGAAAAATGAGCGGGGTGTTTTATTGTGAGGTTACAGGAGCTCAAGGACTATTACAGATAAACAGGTTATGTCAATTAAAGATGGCGAACCCAAACGCTCCCTCCCTCCCGCCACAGCAGCAGTAGGAAAGCTACCGGTGCTCCTTTTATTCATCAAACATCTCCACTTTTGCTCAAACTGACAGATATTAACTACAGGGGGAATCAGAAAACGTACAGCACACCATTTTGCAGCGCTGTCATGTCTACCCGTTGACCTTTCAACTGGAAAAACTTAGACGGAGTACCCGCAGCAACGGCAATGCATCACAGTTTAATGGCGTGTCAGGAAAAGGCTCGGCGCTTTTTGTTGGTTCACATTTTTTATCGCCACATCGGCACATTATGAGGGAGCTAATGAACTCTGCGGATCTGAGTAGAAGTGAAAAAAAAAATAATCACCCCTCTGCTTTTGTTCCAACTTTTGTTGCTTCTAAAAAGTGGGGACTTTAACTTCAAAACGAGCCCATATTGAGAGAGAGAATCTAATACAAAAACTAATACTTGTAAGAGCAAATAAGCAGGCGCAGATGAGCATTGGTCTTTATGTACACTCATCTCTGAGAATATTGGATCTTAGCATGCTCAATGTCATCTGTTTTGTTCTGAGAAGGGCTCATAAAAGCAGCGGTTGATGTGACTTTAAAGTTCCCCGGGGATGTGAGCGAAACTGCTTTAAAGACTCTTTAAAGCCACCGTCGGTTGCTCACTTGCAAAGACTTGGGGATTAATAGCAATGAGTTTACCTACTCTTTCATCTCCTTGATATACAGAAAATCTCATTATTTACACGCCCTTTTTTTTTTTCTTCTTTTCTCAAGAATGAAAACACTTCACTTGCAGGTATAAAACACCAGATTACTGAAGGAATAAGGTTGGTTTTCATGCTTTGGCCTCACGCAAAAACTGTTATTGACAGAAGTGTATATGAGACCACAGACAGGGCTGAGCAATTAATCGAAAACGAATCAAGACTTACATTCAGAAACTCATGTTTTTAAATTCTGTTAATACTTCACATCAGTATCGTGGAGCTTGTGCCAAATAAAAATGCTGTTCCCGGTTTTGGACACATTTCTGGCTTCAGTAACGATAATATCAACCTAAAAGAAGAAAATAGAAAACTGGGGGAAAAATTGAGTAGTTGAGTAGATTTACAGTACAAACCTAGTGAACTATGAGGACAATAACTATACACACACAAACACTAGTGGTGGGCGGATCGATCCAAATATCGACAATATCGTTACCAAAGTTGGTATTGATATTGATCAATACCAGTGTAATCAGATTGATACTTTAGCTTCAGTTTCTCTCCTGTATGCAGTGCTGCGGTTTCATCAAAGATGTGAGCTGACTGTTTTTTGTACCCTAATTTTTTACACTTTCTTTAAGAAAAAAACAGACATCACAATGTATGGGGAAAATTGTTTTGTTACTGTTCTAATGTTTCAGAACAAAACCTTTTATTTTGATTGAAGTATTTTCTATTTACCTATAAACTTTGCCCAGTTCTGTCTTGGATTTTAACTAATCAATGAGCCAAAGGAAAAAAAAAAATCACAAAACATTTAAACTTCATGAAAATTCTTCATCATTATTAGAAAGTATCGGTATCAGTATCAGCGATACTGGCCCTGTATTTACTTGGTATCGTATCGATACCAAATCTTGCAATATCGCACACCACTAACAAACACATACATATATGCAAAGATTAACCCTCTGTGCCTACTATTAGTGTAAAAAAAAAAAAAATCTCTACACACTGGGATTAAAAAATGGATATGTGACAAATATTTTGTGATATTTTACATTTTTACAGGTTGATGAGCCGGTGAAGTTCAGCTCTGTCTGATGACAGCGATCCTGAGGTGAGTTGTTGAGGATGTCCAGGACTCTTCCATCAGTAAGCGCTGCTGTTTTGGTCGCTGTTACTGGAACTTTCTTCAAGTTGGATCTAATAATGATCTGGATCAAACTGTTTATCAGAAGGAAAGCGTGATTTCTAACATTAGTTGGTGTATTGTTAGCTTATAACCAGCTGTTGTTGGTTAGCCCGCTCGTTGTCGGCTGTTCAGAGATGAGAGGGTGGCATGTCTGATCTGCTCAAAATCATTAACTGGGACAATATCGGGAATAAATACACAGCTTTATACACGTTTTCATGTGTTAGAGCCTTGACTTCAGTTCAGGAGATGAGGAGTGAAAAAGATGAGATGAAGATGTGGAAGGAGAGAGGACGCAGAAGGCAGATGAAGAAGAGGAGGGCAAATCTAAACGGTTCTTTATAGTTTGAAAGAGCTATGTGATCTTTAAAAACTAACTTATAATTGAAACTTTACAGCAGCTTTTTTAAAGCTATATTTAGTGTCCATCAGATTTCCCCTTTCCGCATTGGGGTATATAAAGGGTTAATAAATTTATTAGACCACCTGTCATAAAAACAAGAAAACACAAATATTTTAGAAGTCTAGACACTTGTTTAAAACTAAAAACTACTGAATTCACTGAACAGAATTCATATTTTTATACTCAAATTTGAGCTGGCACACTGGACTTCTCTGAGAAGTCAGGAATTAATTAATTGGACCATCTTACATGTCTGACAGTTTGTCATTTTGCATCCCAACTCTGCCAAATAGTTAGTTATCTTATACTCCTCACAGAGAAAAACTGGGGATTTTGCAGTTTATGCCCCCAAACTCTGGAACAGCCTGCCTCAAAATACCGGGGAAGCAAACTATTGATCAAGAAACTCTTAAAAACTCACTTTGTTAATCTGGCAAATCCACTTATAATAACATCACTGTTCAGCCATACCTACTGGTGAGT
Source organism: Archocentrus centrarchus (assembly GCF_007364275.1). Taxonomy (NCBI): domain Eukaryota; kingdom Metazoa; phylum Chordata; class Actinopteri; order Cichliformes; family Cichlidae; genus Archocentrus; species Archocentrus centrarchus. Next base: position 11,796,656 of record NC_044347.1, on the reverse strand, counting down.
TCAGTCCTATTCAGTAATCTGGCAGATATAGAGAATAGTTTTCTTCTCTACAGTTTTCTTCATCAATAACATTGTGGTGGTTATTTAATTTAGTAAATTACGTGCAGTGGCAGAAATCAATCCAAGGGCCACAGAAACCAAGTGTCCACTGTTCCAAGTTGGTTTCTTTTCTTTTTCATATTTTTCTCTTTGTGTTTTATGAGATTTTATGTATTATCCATCTCAGCTATTTGAAGGGGGGGGGGGGGGTTGGTATGTATTTCTGATGGTTACTTGTTCTTTTAAATGTCTGTTTTAATATGTAAATTACCTTTTTTCATTTACGGTACGCATTATGTGATTACCCATTACCATGGGGCGTCCGGGCACCATCCGTTGAAGTGTGCGCTCAATAACTCGAGAACCGTTCGGCCTACACATACCAAATTTCCCGGTTAGATAACTTATGACCAAAACAAGCTTGGCATTGTATATGATTTTACTGGGGTCAAGGTCAAAGGTCAAGGTCATATGGTTAAATACTTCTTTTTTGTTAAGTTTCTCATTTCCACTTCATTTCAAAGAAGTGGTTTGAAGGATTTTGATGACACCTTGCATGATTATTCTCCATATCAAGACATTATGCAGAGATCAACTCCTGCAGGTCAAGGTCACATAATTATTAAATCTTTGTATTTCATCTGACAATGAATAGAGTTAATACAGTGCGACGGGCATAGGCGGTGCTCTTGTTTAACGTGTTTTTTATAAGATTTTTTAAATGTTTTTTTATCCCTCCATATGTTTTTATGCCTGTGAAGCCTTTTAAACCTGAACATGTGATAATGAGGTACACAGATTGAACTGAATTGATTGCTCCTGTATAAGTAAAGTAGAACTCATTGTGTTCATGGTCTTTGTCATGATCCTTCTTTATTGTTGTAATCCTTAGGTTTGTGGCGTTACCCTTATGTTCTCGTGTACCGTCTGAAAGCCGTCTGTGCGGGTTGTCCCTGGATTGTTCACTTTACCTGCTGTTTTACTTTGAAGGTTCATGAATTGTTGGGTGAATCGTGCCTCCTGCACACTTTATCCAGGCAGCAGTCTCGCCTAAGCCAGGTATTTTCAGAATTGTGTTGTGTACTACATTTTAGATTTACAGTTACACTTCAGGCAATGTCAGAACAACTTTTGGAGCCAATCCCAGATTTCCCAGATGAGAAGCGGGGTACACCCTGGACAGGTCACCAGTCTGTTGCAGGGCCAACACAAACCAACACTCTTTAAATTCAAATTTATCATTTGTTGGCAGATTTTTCCTGGGAATGAATTTGCCCTGCTCTAGTCCAATTAAACTTTGATCGTGCATGGCGCTCATAGTTTATGGACCTTCAGAAATGACTCAAAACCAAATTACAGTCAGCTCAAAACAAACTTGTTTGCTATAACCTCAACTATCCACATTGTCATCTTTGGCGTTAAGTGGCTTCTTTAGATTAAAATGATTAACTGTCCCAATTAGAGTGGATTATTTATTCTTATGGGCCTTAGGAAGGTATTTTGACCCAGTGAATGTGTCTTCCTCTTTCTCCAGCCTTAGGTGCCACCCTTTAGTACAGCTGACTCAACTCAGCAATTAAGTCAGAGTCCTTGAGGCCAGAGAGAGGAGAGCTCCAATGCCAGAGAGCCTTTTTGGTTTGCAGCTTGTGAGTTGTGCCTGTGTTGTGTCTCCTTAGTGTTGTTTCTTTCCTTTTGAAGGCGATAGTGGCTTGTCCATCTGTCAGCTTAAGTATTAATAAAAACCTTTAACAGTTTTTGCCTCCATGTCTACTTTTTCAGCCCAGACTCTTTTTTTTGTAACTTCCCCACATCCCCAGGACTTTCTTGAGGAACAGAACATCATCTTTAACAACCATAACATTCATAGCAAATAGCTCCATTATATTTTTGTGACTTCTCCTCCGTCTCACAGACATGAGTTGTCCTGTTAATTTCAAAACCCAAGTACAAAAACCTTTTGGATATTGTGCTAAAAAAACTTTGAAATGAACCCTTACAGAGAAGGGTTCATTTCAAAGTTTATTAGTTGTTAAAAAAAACTGTTACAGAATATGGACACTCATTTTTATTGGGTGTATTTTAACTATAGATTAAGTTGAAGTGTTGGTTAAATAATACTGGAGGTAAACATATTTGGCATTACTACTAATGACAATAGCATGTGCTTAAAATCAGCCACATAATGAACACCAGTGTATTTAAGGACTTATTTATTTACCTGAATTACTGACTGGAGTGAAGTCAGTGACCTGGTTCAGCTGGATCGCCTGAGTCAGCGACGTTTACCGTAAGTTTGCCGCTTTCACTCACTCGCCTTTTGTACTTCGCAGCAGCAGCTAGTCAGAGGACTCGTGATCTGGGTTAATGGAGACCTCGGATTCATGATTCATGATTCATGATTCAGTAGGAAGATTTGACTCATTAACCCGGATTATTCAGGAACCGGCCAGCACTATTAAATAACATATCTTCCAATTCTAGTCAGTTAATTTGATGTGATGTTATTAACATCCATATCCAGAGCTGACCAAATTTATTAAATCAACACCCAATGGAAGCTTTATGGCACAGCTGCCCTAAATTAACAGCACTGGTAATTACCAAAATCATTTTGATGCAATGGTTAATCCACTAGTATGTGCAAGGTCTATAGTCAAAATTTTAATGTTAAAATATAATTATTGTTGTTAGCCATAAATTTTCATATGTAAAGTTTTTCATGACTTAATTCATATATGTTTTAGTCTGTGATATTAATTTGGTTTTGATATGTATTGTAATGAAAGATAAGAAGTGGAAGCTTCTTGGTTTCCATTTGTAGTCCTCTTGAAGTTTTAGGTCTATTGGCCAATCATGTTTGAGCAAGCTTTTGTCCCATGCAGCTAAACAGAAAGCCAAAATTGTATGCTAGCTATATTTATCCACATTCGTAAACAATGACTGGAGCATGTAGCAGGAAGTCTTGAACTTTTTGTGACCCACATAGCCGTAGTTTTACTTAGGGGAAGTTGGGCTCGAGTTTTCACAAAGAAGACTCTCTTTGTGGCTTCTTTTGCTCATTGTGGGTGAAAAGGAAAGTGCTTTTAATGGGACCAGCAATTTTGTGGAGCAGTGCCAGTACCAGCTTTCTGGAGCTGCCACCACTCTTGTTTGGGTGGAGAGGCAAATTTCCAGTCAGGCCTACCACAACAGTAGGAAACGGTAGATTTCCCAGCAATCATTCCCTCTGTGCATCCTTTTTCGCTGAAACTGCATCTTTCTTCTTCCCTGATTTACCCCAGCATACAAGTCCCACCTTTAGATGACATCTAATATTCATCAAACAATAAAGGAGATGGCTTTATACCATCTCCATCCTTTTCATGTGTCTCTGAGTGTTATGTTCGTGCCCCACTTTTGATGCTACATCAGTGAACATGGCTTTAAGCAAGGCAGACACGGACAGAGAGGTGTATGGGTAATGCAGCATGAGGCTGTCTGTTGTATCACATGTGCAGAGCATAGCCTGCAGGGAAAGGAGAAGAAGAAGAGGTGGAGAAAAAGGGGAGTATAGCTCTGAGGAATCGCAGTCCCTGTCGCCTCACTTCTCCCAGGGGGGACACTGTGTGCTTTCCCCATACGCCTGAGGTATGTGCTGAGTGGGGAGTGTGTGTGTGTGTGTCTGTGTGTGTGTGGTGGTGGTGGTGGTACAGCCTTGTATAAGTTGAAGGGCCCTGCAGGGACCTCGACTTCTGTTGTCTCCAGACCCAGAGCCATGTGCTATGTGCTTGGCGGCCCCATTCCCTCTGTGCCTGGCCTCAGGTCGCTCCGTGAGGGAGAGAAGGTGGGGTGAGATGGGAAAGGAGGACACGGTGGGGAGAGATTTAGAAGGTGACTTATGTTGGTCCATGAGTGAAATACTTTGTCGGATGAAAAAACGTCTGCCACACGACTGCATGTCTAATACGCAAAAAAAACAACAAATTTAAACTGATGCAAAACACACTATTCACAATTTTAGCTCAGTGAATTGCATGCCTGACAAATTTATTGTATGTATTTTCCAGCATTTCGTAGCTCACATTTGGTCTTTCTTTACAATGTGAAAGGACCATAATGGACCTGATAAAATGATAAGTTACATTTAGAGTAAATTAACCCTTTTACAGCGGGCGATCACCTGTGACCTGCCCTTACCTGAACAGCTGGTTAAGTGTAGTACGTTAACTGCTCTACACCAGGGGCCTTAAACCTCTGGTTCCTGAGCACATGTGGCTTTTTTGCCCATCTCCACAGTGGCTGATGCACAATGATTATTCCTTGCTAACATTATGACTTTGCTTTATCATTGCTGTAAGTGATTCTTTACATTCTCCAACTGTAAATATTTTATTTCATCCACTTGTAAGCTGTTATGTCCGTTTACCACCTGGCACCTTACCCTTTTGATAAATACATAAGTATCTAATTTTGAGTTTCCACAACTATGGTCTCCAATCCAAGAAATAAAGGTCCATCCATCCATTTTCTACTGATTATCAAGGTCCAGGTTGCAAGGAGAGCAATCTGGGCAGAGATGCCAAGACTTCCCTCTTTCCGGCCACAACCTCCAGCTCCTGCGGAGGGGGGGTACACTGAGGTGTTCCCCAGTCAGTTGAGAGATGTAATCTTGCCAGCGTGTCCTGGGTCTGCCCCAGATCTAGGAGGCATCCAGGAAGCATCCTAGCTGGATGCCTGAACAACCTAAGCTGGCTCCTTTCAATGTGGAGGAGTAGTGGCTCTACTCTGAGCCCCTCCCGATGGCCGAGCTCCTCACCCCATCTCTAAGGCTGACCTCAGCCGGCCATCCTATGGAGGAAGTTGATCTCAGCTGCTTGTATCTGCAGTCTCTCTTTTTTTTTTTTTTACTACCTAGGGCATGTGGCCATAGCTGATGGTGGGAACACAGATCAACACTCAGCTCTGTCTTCATCACAGCAGGATGGTGCAGCGTCCTCATCACTGCCTTCGCTGCACTCATCTGCTCCACTGTCACTCGTGAACAAGACCCTGAGATACTTAAAGCTCCACTCAGGCCAGCAACTCATTGCCAAGTGCACACGCTACACTTTTCCGACTCACAACCTTGGATTTGAGTCATTTCCACGAAAGCTTGTAGGCCTCGCAGTGATCTGCAGATCTTTACAGCTGCTCTCTGTCAAAGTAGGCCTATACATGCTAATAGACAATTTCTTCTTCTACATCACAGATTGATCTGTTTTGTTAGTAATAAAGCAAAAAAAGTAAAAAGTCAATCCTAATTTTAGTTCTACAATTTCATGAATAAAAATGGTATTATTGTAATAAAAATGCAAAGTTAAAGTACTGCATTAACTGCTCTGCAAGAGGGCGTGATCAGAGTAGCCAGATCTTTAAACATTTAAATTTTTGTTCCACATATCAGTAACCTTGATGGGCTACTTCTGCTGTGTTACCTTCATTATAGTTTCAAATATGTTTTGCACTTACACACTAATTTTTTTTTTTTTTTTTTGGGGGGGGGGGGGGGGGGGGGGGGGGGGGGGGGGTTCAAAAATGGCTCTTTGAAACTAAAACCTGATATTAATGTAAGTTTAACGGCCCAGCTGATCTTCTCCAGCTACAACAGCCTTCAGAGCGACTTTATGAACATCCAGTAGATCCAGTAGATCATGTGCACTTTAATTAAAGAGCCTCAGAGAGGTTGGCTCATGCAGAGCTGACGTGGGAGAAGGATGGACGACTCAAGCAGCTTCATTTAGATCCAATTTGTTTGAATGGCAGGTCATTTTCGGAGTGGAACTTGAAGGGTTTCATTACAAACTGTCATATATCTATTCTGGGTGAAGGAGAAGAGCTTAACTTTTCAAACGCATAAGTGATTATGTCCTCAAAAGCTGAGCTATTTTAATAGTCGAGGTTCTTCAGCTACCTAATAACGTCTGTCATAATCTGAAGGGAGTTTCACTTTAACCAAAGAAGGTGTCACATGCTTCACACTGCTTATACCTGCTGATATTTTGGAATTAATCTTTAATTGTAGATCAAATGTAGAAATTTTGGTTGAAGAAATCCTGTGTGGAAAGATGATTTCTCAGTTGGGCATCAAAATACTGAACACGGAGAGTGTGTGAGAGGTGTCCTACGAGTCTGTGGCCTCATTTTACCCAACACCGACGACACATCATTACACAGCACAGGGGAGATCCCTCTGCATGTCTCATTATTATCAACAGGAAATCTGCTTTGAGTCACTCAGAATGGCTTCAGAACATCAAACGGTGTGACATGAGGACACAAACTTTTGCTAATTAAGAGTGAAAGAAGATGTAAGGTGGACAGAATAAAGATGGCAAGGTTTAGGTGTAAGGAAAGACATCAGCACTAATGAGTGCGCCTGACAAAACGACCTTCGGCAAGTTTGCATGAGTGTCATCAAAGTCTACATAAAGGTACAAGAACTTTAATCATATTACAAAACATCTCACAGCACTGTGTTTCATACCTGAGTTGCCAGACACCACAAAAGCGAGCCAGTATCCAAAAATGACAAAGTGACTCATAAAACCTGAAGAGTTAAAATCCAGCACCTCTACAGTCAGAGTTTGATCATCTCTGGCAGCTGACAGCCAGGTTTACTGGACAAGGCTTCAGTCTTGTCCTTTGCTGGAGTCAGAGTCCCCTCCACAGTGCCATGAAGAGCACCTTCTCACTAAATCCACTTTCAGACTCCACAGCTCAGTCTATCTTGTAAAACTAGAAAAAGAAAAAACACCCCACCACAAAGCAGAGATACCAGTGATGACGCCACCGTTTTTATTTTCTCCAAAGAACCGTTTTCACAGGGTTTGTAAATCTTCCCCCTTTAGGCTTGATCATCAGTGCAGAAAACAAAAGCAGTCATTACATTAGGGACACTAAGTGAGGCTGTAAGCATGTACGCAGTCCTTTTTAAAGGTTGGAAGTTGTTTACAGGGACTCTGAGGTTGAGTGACTTTAGTTTCTCCTTTGTAAAAGTCGAAGTCTTCTGTCATATTGTGCAAATATCGTGCAACCTTTAGAGAGAGCAAACACACCGTTTTTGCTTACAAAACTTTCTTTTGGATTAGTGGGAAGAAAATGTCCAAAATACACATTTCAGCTGATCAGGCGATCAGGAGCTGAGCAATCAAACGTGACACAGAGGTACATCTTAGGGCACCGAAGGTTTCTAATTTTCCCAACGACTGGCATCAATCTCACGCAACCATTCACACCTGTTTCGGGAATACTCATTTTCCTCTCACAACAGGTAGTCTCAAGCGCTTGGAAAAAAGGCGACTGGACTTCTTTAAGTTCTTGAAGTTTCGCCTCTCATCCAAGAGGCATCTTCAGTTCTAAAACCAAAAGGAGTCCCAGGTATTTGAACCCTAGTGGGGTTCGTCCCCTTGCAGATGGCCGTTGACCCACTATTGATCATGTGCATCATCACATGACCCAGTGTGTGAAAAAAAAAAGGCGTGGGCCATTACCACCAGGGGTTTCAGCTGAAAGCACCATAATACATTGCACCTCCCTATTATGGGACCAATTTCAGTCACCTGAAGTAAGGTGTAAGTGAGGGCTGAGGTACCTGGGAAGGGATCTCAAGACTGCATTGTAGGTGTCTGACAGCGGCAGCTGGTGTCGTAATTCAGTGACAGTTGTTCACAGTGGACATGTCATGGCTGCAGACCAATTTCTAGGCCTCTGTGACTGATACCTGTGGTGACAGTGTAAGATCAAGTGAATAACCCACACATCCAAAACAGCAGACAAGGTGAAGTCACATGGTTAGGGGTCATGTGCCTGCAAAATCTCAATTTCACATTTTAGGACATCAATAACCACCTACTAACAGGCTAGAATCACTCATTTGTAGAGTTTATGCACCTGTAACACCTTATAAAAGCATAATGTCATTTTAATTTCTGGACAGTAACATCTAATTTATACCCACAATACTTGAGTTATGCCTGATATACTGTGATGCCATCATGCTGCCTAGTAACCACCTACTAATGGTTGTAGTTACAGTAAATTCTCTCCCTTTCTTTCTGGGCTGTAGACTAGCTCACGGCGTGAGCAGGCGGCCTCATGCTTTAGGCTGTCGGCGGCCTGGGTTTGAGTCAGACCTGCAGCCCTTTGCTGATTGTACTTTCCTGTCTCCTCTTCACTGGTGCACTGTCCAATAAAGGCACACAAAAAAAAAGAAACTGTCTCCTTTTTTCGCCTGGATACTTTTATTAATACTTTCCCACCATCACTGAACTTCCTGGGCAGTCAAATATATTTAAAAGCACATTAGAAAACAATCACGTGTCATACAGCCAAAAAATTAATAAATAAAATAACTTCAAGGCTTTTCTGCCTAAAATTTGATGCAGAAATGATACAAAATCACCAGAATATTGGAAATCAAATCTACATCCATGTATCTTTAAATTTATAACCCTCCACTCCCCTCAACCAGTGACAGTCTGTTGTGGCTCTGTGGCTGCAGCAAAGGGAGAGAGTCCCTTTGAACATTATAAACTCACATCCTGATGTACCAAAGCATCAATAAAGATCTGTAAAAATATTAAGGATGCAGTTTGAAACTCTCAATCATCTCATCAGTGAGGGGTTTAATGGACTGACTGTCCTTTAAACGTATCATAATCTGTTTTAAATGTGGGCTATCAATCATTTGGGAAGAGGAAGTGTCACATCACATGAGGCAAGTCAACTCTTCAGATGGAGCATGGAGGTAATGTCCTTTTCCTTGGACAGGCTTTTACTTCCCAATCCAAGATAATATGAGCTCAGAGCCAAGAGTACATTTTACTACCAGCATGGTAGCATGTATGTGCTTTCCACTGCTGCCAGAAACAAAGAGAGTAGCAAACGAGATAGTAGAGAGGCAGACAGAGAGGGAGGGAGGGGGTGGTCATAAACGCAAAGAGGGAAGACAATCCCATTGGCTCTGCTTTCATCAGATAGGTGGCACCGTGAGTTAATCCCCAGGCTTAGCTGTGCGCCGCCCAGCACGGCACCCAGCCGGGTGTCGCCGAGGCCACCCTGGCAGATCTGGCGGGCCATGTGGCTATCCCAGCATCCCTAGGGAGCTTCACAATCCCGCCATGTTGCATTTACCTTCTGTGCAGGTGGCCTCGTTGGCCTCTCGCTGGCTACCGACAGAATTAAAGCGTAAACTTTTTGCACACTCTGGCACCGAGAGACTGAAGACTGTTTGTACTTTCAAACCCTCAGACAAAGTAGCTCCATGTTAGTAAACTGTACATCACATGCATTTTCTGACATACTTTGAGGCTCTTGGCACCCTTTCGCAGAGCAGACCCCCCCCCGCCCGAATGTGATTCTTATCTTGAAGTACAGACAGACAGGCGGCGAAACGCTCTGGCTCTCGGAGCTCCAGAGTTCAGGCTTTTCCCTCGGTTACAGCCGCAGTTCCTGCGTGTTGGCAGCTCCACATAACAGTCTATCAACCGCTGCTCGCTGTGTGTGGGTTCAGCTGTAAAGTCGTGGCCTAATCTTAAATATGCGTTCAGTCAAATCGTCCTATTTTAAACCTGCGTGTTGACTGACGGGCGGCGAGAGAGAGAGAGCAGCTTCATGTTTATGAACTGGAGCACAAAAAAGTGCATGCAGAGTATACAAATGGCTGAAACGTGCATTCAGCCTGCTCCTTTTTTCCACCGTCTTTGCTTTTGTGTTAGGCAACACTTACTCTAATAATAACCATTGAGGAGTAGCAAATTTATTAAACCTTTGTAAAATAGTGAGCTCATAACTATAATCTTTGGTAATTAGTTAACAGCTGGTTTGTAAAATACAGTCAGTGTGATGTTATATCTGATTATAATACAAATACACAAGTGGTTAAAAAATGCTGTAATTATTAGAATTTTAAAGAGGTGGGCGTGCAGGGCGGCGTAGAGGCTGGAGACTCCCGTTTGTGTCACCTTCTAGTTTTGTCTTTACTCCTCGTTTACGTTCAGAACAAAATTTTAGCATTTGGGTTGAAATATGAAGAGTCAGGAGTGAGAATTGTCTTATTGTTGCTGCAACATGTGCATCATGGCACCACAAAGCAGTCTCAGGGCAGTTTGTGAAACACTCGTGACTTTTAATTTGTCGATTTTGTGTTTCTGGACACAAATGTAGACATTTTTTCGCGTCCATGAACAAGATTTTTCATATGTTTGGATCCATGTCGGTGTAATGTGCATGAAATGAATATGTTCCTCTTTTAAGAGCAGAATAATTCTGCATTTGCGGGTTAGAAGTGTTGGTGCTTCACGCTCTACGCATCACAGATTTTTCAAACATCATTTGTATCAATTTTTTTTTTAATACCTTAATAATTGTCATTAAACACAACTTTGTTAGACTGAGGCAATAAACAACACGGGTTTAGAAAAAGATCACGGTTTGGATTTAAACAACAACTGTTGCCACTTTTTTAAAGCTCTGTTTTCATGTTTTCCCAAAGTCTGGATTAAACGCTTCCCAACTTGAGATCCGTTCGATCGCTGTCACAAAAAAACGTAGCAGTTTGTGGCCGTCAGCACAAACAGACTGATTTGACAAATTAACCTTCTCCTATCAAACCAGGGTGGGCACTAAAGGCTAAAGGAAACCTTGGGTGTGTCCCTGAAATGTTCACACCTGTGGAGGGTTAAACAACCCTACTTGATGCTGTCGCACTGGGTACAGGCACACTGATCAGTAATCAAACAGTAACACTGGGTTATCAATAACAAATATGTAACATATGAGCGTTGATTATTAGCATGTTTCAAAGTCAGTAGAAAGTATATTTCATGCCATACAGACAAAGGTACTGGGCCGCCTTCACATTTAAACCTACAGCAGCAGCTCAGCTGTGGAAGCCATGAAGCTCCTGGTGCACAGTTTTTGTGCTGATTTCAGTGCCAGAGGAGCTTCGGGTTCCAGTTACTGTAGTTACTGAGTCTGCAGTAACACTCTGTGACTTCTGTGATCTCAGTTGTTGTGGTTCCTCAGTGCTTCCACTTTGCAATGATGCCACTTGTAGCTAATCATTGAATATCTAGGATGGAAGACATTTTATGAACTGACTTGTTGCATTGTTGACCCAATGCTGCTCATGTAGTGTCAAAGTGGAGATGCATCAACATGGGAAACAAGATAATGAAGCTTTGAAAAAGCCAGTATTTCAAGTAGTGTTAAAAGCTTAAACCAAGCTTTCTTAAATATAATTAAATAATACAACAATACAAATGTGATGCAAAAAGGGGCTTCCACAAACGCCTCTAAATGTGGACTTTTTTCCTTTTAAATGGACACAAATCAGTACATATCAGAGTGGACGGATGAAAACATGCCAAAGGCCCCGTCTACACGTACAGAGTGAAGACTGCCGGAAACTTCTGCACTGCAGTGTAGACAAGAAATATGAAGATTTTGCCTTATGACCTCAAACTTGTGCATTTTTATCTCCTTTTCTGGGGGTGCCGTGTTATCAGCCTCTGACTGGCCAACATTTCTATATTATATTGTCACCTGTTGCTTGCCAATATAACTGGCTGCTGTTAGCAGGGTCTGACATTTTAAAATGGAAAAATCTCCATTTTATACAGTGTACATGTGTACTGATGTCATCATTTTTTATCATCTATCATGAGCGATGGTACAATAATGTGTTTCTACAGTATCTAATTTATAAAGTAGTAGTTGATTGACATAAATTATAACATTATTATTAGTACACACTATTAATGATAATTTTGTTTGTTCAATCCCAGTATAATGATTATAATTTACATTATGTTTAAGTACAAATTATGCATTAAATTCTACATTTTGGTCTCCATGTGTAAAATTTGTGTTTTCGTTGTTTTCCAAAACAGGCCGTTCAATAGAAGGAAAAAACTGGTTTATGTTTATTTATTGAAAATATTTACTTTCTCACCTTCTTATAAGCTGACAAGATATTTCCTAAAGCTCTCAGATGTCTTACATAATCATTTGCTTAGTTATCTCGTTATTTAGATTGCTTACTTACCTACACAGTGCATTATTTTTTAAAGCTCCTCCATTATGCATTGCTATTTCATTGTTTATTTTATTTATCCAATTTTATTATCCATTATTTATTCATCTCTGTTTAACTGCTCACTCCCTGACTTCATTTTATTTCTGTGTTTGTTCACTCCTCAGTGTGTGTGTGTGTGTGTGTGTGTGTGTCCACAGCCGTCCTCCTGTTGGCTGATTTTAATACTGCTGATAGAAATTAAGTCTCATTCTACTGTTGCTCCTCATTGTGAGCTGTTCTGCCACGAAATGCAAATGCAAACATTACACCTACACAATACCCGTAATATTTCAGTGTGGTAATCCTCAATCAACAGGCCCCACTGGGGGGGAAAAACAGGCCTCTTCTGTGTGCTGGCAACAGGCCAGTTCCTTCCTCTGTACCAAACACTGAGCTGAGTCGGTTGCTTAGTGGAAACAGACAAGCCAAATCGGCGCGGAGTGACCTATTTTGTTGCCGTGTGCCGCTGGGAGTGTGTTTTTCCCTAAACTAACCCCTGCCTGCTCGCTGCCGCTGCTGCTGCTTGCGCTCTTGTTTCCCTCTCACCTCCGAATATTCGGGGGAAAAGAAAGAAAATGAAAATTGCCCGCTGGTGGATGAGCGGCCTCAGCGCCACACCTACTGATGTGGTCCGAGCTCTTCCCCTCTCTTCCCCTTTTTGCTCTCCACCCCTCTTCAGAGGCACCTAATTATGAAAACCCTGACTCATTTACATGGCTATGTTTGATCTAAATTACACTCCAAACCACACCAAATTAGGATCATCTGTGAATGTAAAACACTTTTTTTTTCCCTCTTTCTACCAACCCCCGCACCCCCCCTCGCCCTGGTCTGTGTTCTTGCACTGAGCTCTGCAGGGCACATGTTCAAATGATGAAGGGATTGGGGGGGGTTTACAGTTTTTTAACGTTCTCTGGAGACCTGAGCTCTGTCCCACCCCGCTGACTGAGAGGGACCGGAGTCACCAACAATTATCCCAGGATCTGATCTGCACCCCCACCCATCCCACGCCCAAATTAGACTGAGCCTTCTCTGACTGATGTGACGTACCGGCAGCACATTAATTACAATATGCCAATGGCTGGCCCGGGCTAATTGCAGGCGCTTATTATGCATTCATGTTCTCATAATGTACATCATCTTTTCTCTGCTCTTCTGTCTCATTCCAGCCTCGGCTGTTTGTTTTTACTCCATTATCAACTCATATAGCGTTTTCTCAAATATCTTAAAGCTGCAGCACTGATGGTTTGTGGGTATTTAAACCTTCTCCCACATTACAAACGATAAACGCAACAAACAGAATTAGATTTTTGTTATTACGGCGCATTCAAGCTCCGCTTTTTCCTTCAGGTTCTTTTGTTGCATTTAACATTTAGTCAGTTTGAAATTAGCCACGTAGCCATAACAGTTTCTGATTAGCTTTTAAAACTACAGTTTACAATGGTGTTTTTTTTTTTTCCAACCTTAATCTTTGGCAGTTCATTTCAATACACAGCCCAGTTTTACATTAGATTTAAAATTCTTCTTGTTTATGTATGAACTGACAATCATAATTAATCTTACACAATAACAAGCTGCAGTAAATTTTGGATAGTAATGTCCTGTTTATTTCTTTTTTTTTTTTTTTGAGGGGAGATTGAGAGTGGGGAGGGGGGTGGGGGGTGGGGGGGTAGCTAAATGCTACAGCTTCTCAGGAAAAATGATATTAACATCAAACTAAAAGAGGGCAGCACAGTGGTGTGGTGGTTAGCACTGTTACCTCACAGCAAGAAGGTCCACAATGTGGCTGTGGGTCTTTCTGTGTGGAGTTTGCATGTTCTCCCCGTGTCTGACTTCCTGCCACAGTCCAAAGACATGCAGTTAGTGGGGGTCAGGTTAACTGGTGAGCCTAAATTGCCCACAGGTGTGAGTGTGAATGGTTGTCTGTCTCTCTGTGTTAGCCCTGCAACAAATTGGTGGCCTGTCCAGGATGTACCCCACCTCTCGCCCTGTGGTAACCTGAGATAAGTATATATAAACTCAAAGTAAATAACCAAAGTTTTACAGAGTGCAGCTGTTGCAGCATCTTCCTCTGTATAACGTGAGAATCTCCGAGCCCCAACAAGCCGGTGCACTCGTGTCTTCTACCTGACCACACCAGCCACGCAGCTGAGTGGTTCCAGTCACGAGGGTGACGACCAAATGGGCCTTCAGACTGCCGCAGCGATTAATGAGCGTTCATCTTCAGGGTGGCTGCTAAAATGTTGAGTTTTCACACAGTGCCAGAGTACTCCCTTAACCGTGGGGTGCAGGGAGAAGAGGAAATGTGACAAAGTTTATGTCTTTCATAGCCAAAAAAAAGAGAGAAAAAACTGAACACAGTGAAGATTCATAGTTGGGGTTGTATAGTTATGTATGGTAAGAAACTGTACAATTACAGTCTAATAATATCAGTCATGTTGAGCACTGCAGTCCAGTTTGGTGTGAAGTAATTACTTTTATTACTTTTCAATATTATTGCTAATGTAAAATCTACTGCAGTAATTATAGTTTTCACATTTTTTTTGCTATTATTATTTTCCTTTTACTTAAATATTTATGTTTTATGATACTCTATTATATCTTTGATTTTGACCTTCAGCTTTTTATTTTAGTGACATCTGATAAAAGAATTTGCTTCAGGATAAAAACTCTTATTCAGTGTAGCTGCCAGTAGATTTTTGAATATCTGACAGTGTAAAGTACACTTCAGTCAGGCTTTATTAATAGAAGTAAAAGCTATGTTAGCAAAACCAGCTGCAGTAAATAATCTATTTTTACACTACAAACCCCTTTGGAGATGGAATTTTTAGAGTGCAATGCAAATATATGCAGATTTATTAACTTTCACTGTTACCTGCTCATCCATAAGGAAATTACTAAGATTACGCAACAGCTAAATTTACATATTTATTTATAGTATCCAGTTATGTTTTTACTCTGTTACTCTACTGTATTTTTGTAATTAAATATGCTTTATTGTTGCCTTATTTCTTCCACTGTTGTCGACTACAGTAAGAAGACTGCTCAGTGGGTTTTAGTCCAGCTTCAGCTCCAGTTGTGAGTAAGTTAGCAAATCCAGCTGCAGTCAGTGACAGGACATTTTTCCCTGTGAGTCTCTTATCAAACCATCCATTTTTAAACCAGAATTCAAACCACATGCAAATGTTTTATCTTTAAACTTTTCTTGGTCGCTCGTGTTGGTGAACCCCAGAAGACGTGACGACGCTGTATTTCAGGAAATTATCAAATCTTTATTTTCTTTTTTTGATTGAAAAATCCACTTAAAGAAGTTCCACGTTACTCGCCGTCTAAAAAGTCGTTTTCATTTTTGTGTTTATTGTTGCAGCGGAGATTCGATGCATTAATAAGTTAAGCTGGCTATGCATCATTTATCATCTCTGTATTAATGCAGCTGATGAATATTGAATGAATGAGCTCCACGCTGAGATGTTGGACACTTTAAAGTCTCGGGAAAAAAAAAAAAAAAGCATCCTGAAATCTTAAACTGCAGGTAAAACTTAAAGCAACTGTTTGGTATTTAAGAGGACTAATAGAAAACTGATGGCCGCTTCACTGCTTCTCCTCCTGAAGCCGACGGGACTGAAGGCCTGTCAGCAGTTTGTTGAAGTGACTGGCAGGTGCTGAGGCCCGAAGAGGCTAAAAATATACCTGCCCGCAGCCTGGGCGCAAAAACGTTGGCGGAATGCACCTTTAAAGTTCAGGCAGTTGCCTCTCGCTGCCATTTGGAGCCACCAGAGTGCTAAATCTTCTGCTGCAGCTTTTGACAAAAATGGCTGATTACTGAACTAAGATCAAACATCTCCCCACAAATCTTTGAACAGGCAGCCAAACTACGGCGAGCACTGCTATTCTGAGAAGTTTGTTTTCATGCCTTCTGTTGTGGTTTGACTGGGCGGGCGAGCCGTGCCTCGTTCCCCCAAATCCGCAGAGCCTGGATCCAATAAGCCACAGTATCTGACTGCGGCGGTGTGGTTGGCAGAGGCAGGACGCTTCAATCTACCTACCGTACCCCCTTCGCTCTTGCGGCTGCAGCCCATAGGTGCTTTTCCCTCTTTCAACCCTCTTCCCCCTGAAGACTTAATTCGCAACAAATGTTTCTAGCCTTTGTTCCTCTCCTCTTGATCCCAGAAAGGAAAAACATTCCTTAAAGACAGTGAACCTAAAAACGTAAACCCTACAGGTAAACAGCAGCTTAGCCCAAAAGTTCCCCTCGAGTGGAGGACGCTGCTTTTGTTGACACAAGTCTTCTTGATTTCAACCATCATATCAATTCCTTTCGTTTGCAGACCTGGAAACATGCACAGCGAATTGCTCCAGATAAAGTTCAAACAGGTCTTGACAGGGTTGTTGAGGTTAAAAAATGAATGTAATACCGCTGGATTCTGGCTAAGCCGTGCATCTGTTTGGTCCAAACCGGAGCCATAATTTGATCAAACACATCAGTTCTGCTCTTCTGTCTTTTGTCATCTCTCCCCTTTTTCAACATCCAAGGAGGTTCTCTGCAGCTCGGAGTTTATTTGCACATACACCGCTGGAAAAAAAAAAGAAAGGAAGGAAGGAAAAAAAAAAAGAGGGATACAAACAGAGTGCGGTTGAGGCAATGAAAACCCCGAGGGGTTTATAAAAACATCTTAGCCTAAAAGAAGAAGAAAAAAAAAGAGGATTAGATTGCTGCTGTCATGGAAAATGCCTGTAACTGCAATTTGGGTGTTTTTCTTTGCGTACCTGAACTCAAACTTTCCACGGTCATTTCATGTGCAGCAATATGTTGAGAACTGTGTAACCGTGGGGGATTTTTAAAGTCAGTAACTTTTAGTAACTTTAAATACACATGCGAGACTGCAAACAGGAAGGCAGCATGTTTTAGCAACACTGAGCCGGATTGCTGTCAGATCGCAGTGGTGTTTCTGATTCTGAGAATGTGCTACCCCGAGAAGTGTCTGCAACTCATCAGGTGCAAACAATATTTCATACACAAAATAATTCTGTTTTTATACAAAGAACATGGCCGCAGTGGTGCGATTCTCTGGGATATGCAGGCAGACATTTAGGTGGCATGCAATGTTTATGAAATGATTTTCTTCTGTGGTGCACATTTCCTCAACATCACGGTCAGCTCATCACGTTTTTTGTAAAGAAATGAATCTACGGGCTTCATTGTACGGAGGTGCAAATCATGCTTTTTACTCTTACGTCATTTTCTTGAATTGAAACATCTTCAAAGATTAAGATTTTAATAAAAGTCTGCATGAAGGAAATTCAGAAATTGGTTTCAAACACATAATTTTTGCTGTTTATTGTGATTTTTTTCATTCAGGATGTTTTGGGAGGTTCGTGACTTGATGACACAGCTTGACCCTTCCTTTTGACCCCCACATTAGTGTCTTTGTGTTACTGGTGAACTGGGCTGATCCAGCTACACCTCTCCTGGACTTCATCTTCCCATTGGCAGTATATGCCCACTAATGAGTGTAAATAGGAAACTTGGTCCACAGTAATTCTTAATGAAGCATTATTAAAGCTCAGTCAGGGCCAGTATAGTAAAATAAATAAATTAATAAATTTAACTGTAGTAATTTCCTCTTGACAATATAGATACTTTGTGGGACATGTACCACATGAACATGTAAAGAGACAGAGGCATGGAGAGAAGGGATACTCCAGTACACTCTCAAAGTATGTGTGTATTGAGAAACACTACCACTCTGTCTTTTTGTAAAATAATATATAAAATTTCCTTTAGGGGCATTTTGGCAACAGAAGATAGATCAGTGCATATAGATTCTAACTCTTCATCAGGGTCTCAAGAAAAGCTAGCGTTGATACCAGCGTGTATCAACTCTAAGTTTTCTATGTTCCCCACATATGAGATGAGCTTATTGGATCCATCGAAGGCTATCAGCTGATCTATTAGCTACATGGTGTGCCTGGTGTGATGTTATGCTCAGTTTCTGTAACTTTAAAGTTAAGCTGGTCTCTTACATAACTTATTTGCACAGTGAGTTATGTTACCATTTCTTAGATGTGGAAAGATACGATCAGAAGCAGGATTTTTGGTGCAGCACCGTACACCTCTTTGCAACTAATTTCATACTAGTGACAACCAGCAACCATCCCCTTAACTGAATACACACTTTTCTCTAGTAAGTGCCGGTTACCAGAGGTTACTGACCTGCTGATTTCACTTGCAACCAGTCCAGGATTATGATTTTTCCCTAGTGACAGTGGTTACCAGATGGTTGCTAACTGGTCTCTAGTCCTGTGTGAATGAAGCCTTGATAGAGTCAAACTGTAAGTGAATTAGAGGCAAGAAGTCATCTTAAAATTAAAATTCTGATATTAATATTAATTTAATATTAATAAGTAGCTGTAGAATATGGGTGTGGAGAATAAGGAATGAATGACAAATAATATAGTACTATTACACATGTTAATAGCAGTTAGTAACTGGTGACTGTGTGCGCCCTCATCAAAACAGATTTTTGTCACTGCGTGTTCCCAAATATTCACCTCACATACTATTTAATAATAAAAGTGACTATTATTAATATTATCATGTATTTGTGCAGCTGAGGACAAGACTCCATCTTTCTGAGCTCCACCTGGTTTGACCTGGTTCGTCTTTCTTCTCTTAAGGAGGACTGTACTGCTCAAAGGCCAGCCTCTAATCTAACCTCTAACATCCTCGCTCCAACAAAGCTTTCATTCCAGCTGTGCAGAAGGTCTCAACAGAATTTCACTGCACATCTCTACAAAGCAGCAGAAGAAAACGGCAGCTTCAAACTTTTTTTTTTTTCTGGTCACACTTTAAAAAAAAAAAAAGGCCATCAAAGTTGCAGCAAAACAAAGTATTTCTGTGTTTTTGCTTTCTGCTTCATGTGTCATTTCAATGACTAACTGTAAAGGAACTGAGATCAATCTGCTGCCAATTTTTATTTTTTTGCCAGAACACATAAAAAAAACTTGCAAATAAGGCAAATCAGTAATCCTTTGTTACTTCCCTGAGGAGCACAAAGTGAAATATTTTCTCACTTTCATTATTTTAGCAAGTAAACAGAACTAAGACAAACTAAACCCCCTTAAGGTAAACTGAGAAAGAGCATGTTAAAAATCATAAATTCAGCAAGTAGGGGAAGGATGGGTCCCGGACTTTAAAAATTTCAAAAATCCAACATCTCGCCCGCTGTCTTTGACCTCTTTGCATCTCAATTAGAGACACAGGCCAAATGTCAAAATGCCAGTAAAATGTTCTTCAGCTAATACCTCCAATGAGATGCATTTTAAGGCCCTGTTAGTCGCTTTTTGATCTCAGCTGCACTGAAGCTGGGATGGTTTGTCATAGCCAGGGGCGCTGGGAACCAGCGAGACGGGGACGCCCCATGAAAATGTGACTGTCAACGTGCCCTCTTCAATTTATTAAGCGGCCCTCAGAGCACGGAGGCGGGATTCTGACCCTGATAATACAAAGCCTAGAGGGGAAATGGCATCGAGAAGCAAGCTCCACATCCTGTTGTGCCGCGGTCAAAATGAGATGCTAATTAATTACCATTGGCATCTTTAGCAATGCGTGTCAGCTCCTATTTGGTGTATCAATCTGTTACGGGATCAAACTGAGGCATGCAAAGCCATCGCTGGTTCCTGGATGCACAAGCCTCGCCCTGAGGTCACAGCAAACGCTGACTATGTCACCCCCGCCACACCACCCACACCCCTAATAAGGATGAGTTTTAACTACCCCACAGCACGAAATAACTAGAATGAATCTGATCACATTATGGATCAATAACGATGAAGCAAGCAGCAGCTGAGATCTGTCACTTTGAACCCAATCTGACCTGAAAAGGCTCAACCAAGTCCTTTTACAGATCCACATACACATAATCAAAAGTTTCTACACCACTGTGCAGTTCTTCAGGGATAAATGCGCTGAATAAGTCTTAATTGACCTATTAAAGGTTTAAAGAATCACGGTACTTCACTTAACTTCCAGGAATCCATTGATTTTAATGCACCGTTATGCAGAAACATTGAATCTTGTTTTATTGGTACACCCAGAAACATTCCCTCTTAATTTGTCTGAGCTGAAAAACGAAGCCAACATGGAAGTGCCAAAAACAGTTTTGTCTGCTATGGTTAGTTTCCCTCTTCATAACAACTCAGAGTGAGGTGGGGGGTTTTTTTTCTTTTTTTTTTTTTAAATAACCCATCCACCAGGATACTGGAGTTCGGGGCCATTTTAATTGACAGGTGTCCCAACACAGGCAGCTGTAGCCAATCAGCATGTCCGAGTTTGTGCTGTTGAAGCATTTTTAGTGGATTATCTGACTAATATTTTGGCTTGCTTTGATGTACAGACCATCTAAGATGTTTATGCTTCAGTTTCGGTGAGGGAAGTCTGAGTCTTGAGTGCTTGACAAGAAGGCAACTGGTTTCTTCAGTTCTAAAAACTGATGGAGAGTCCCAGATATTTGAGCTCTAGGATGGCTGCCCACTTAGAGGTGGCCCGGAGAGTCTTGTCCTGTTGAGCTGGCTCTCGTCCAGTTGTTCCATGCGTCTGTGGAGTGGTTAACTATTCCACAGACACTCTTAAGGATGATAATGTTGACATTTTGGATCAAGAAGACAGATGGTTTGAGAGTGGAGTAAAGGAGGTCATCTGTGTCCACTGTGAACAACGATCATTGAACAGAGGTGGTGGCCTACAACAGCAGCCACCGCCCAACTAAAACACAGTCTTTAGATCCTTTCCAGTCTATTCCACCCCCACTCACACCTCAACCCACATGACCTTAATAACTAACATGTTGGCAGGGCAGTGCAATGACTCTCAGGACCACCTCCAAGGGGACAGTCCCACCAGAGTTTAAATACCTTGGACTCTCCATTAGTTTTTCGAACTGAAGAAGTCTCTTAGATGGGAAGTGAAAAGTCTCCAAGAACCAGCCTTTATTTCAAGTATTTAAGACCATGGATGACTGAGAACCTATGAAAACAATCACAAGGAGGTATTTGGCACACCACCCTTTTTGTGACTGATTTCCCCTATAGACAGCCAGCAACCACTTGGAGTATAGACGTTTTTCCCTACCAACTGGAGATTGGCAAGGGGGCATCGCCACGCATGTGAGAGGTTTAAAGTAAAGCTTCAAAATGCATAGTCCAAAACCAGTGAGAGACTATTTATATGGTTCTAATATTCCTCCGTCTTGTATTTATTGATTATTTTTACATTACAAAGTTAAAACATGTTTGGTTTTCTTTATATACATTTATTACTGTGCCTAAGTACAACTTTGGAATACTTATGTGCATATACTCAGGACACATTATACACTGTACCCTACTGCATTTATGTTATAGTCATGTAAAACATTGCAGATTTGCAATTTAAATGGCGTTAGAAAATTAAGAAGCATTATAATGGGTTAACCAACAGGGATAGTGATTTAACATTGCTGCTTCAACTAGTCACCAAAAATATTAGTTGGTTTGATATAGATCTGAGGCCCACTGTTGGGTCTAACATCTCTCGGTGCCTGGATGGTTTTAACTAGTAATAAGTAATGAAAAATCAGAATGGTTTGGACGTATTTGAACCTAGGAAAGGAAGGATTGAACGTATGCGAACTGGTTACATGCTGCTCTGGCTGAATGCTTTAATATCAGTATACTGTATGTGGCAAACCAATCACAGCTGCACGTAAAATACAAGTACAATCTTTGTGCCACTGAAAGAGACAAAGAAATGTCATGCCATTGGAGGAAAATAGGTCTGTAAGCCCTGTATAAACAAATCAGGTTAGCACTCCTGAGGATGGGATTTCTCCCACCGTATAAAAGGAGCTCCTGCAAATAGAAGAAAATGTGCAAAATAAAAGAAATGTATTCAACAGGTTGAGCAGGTTCCATCAGGAGGCCAACAGCAGCAGCAACAGTCATTAACTGGAGATAATAAGCACAAGGTCAGGAGATTTCTGAATTATCTCCCCTTCTCCCCACTGTTCTGTCAGACTCCTATGAAGTTGTGTTCGAGAGCGGGCTCACGTTAATCAGCGGTTTAATTGCCACTTGCCTCCGAGTGTGTGGGGAATAAGGCCAATTTCCCCGAGTCTCTCCTTCAGGAGGATGCAGACAGGTTCTTGGAAAGAGAGAGGTCTGTCAATGAGGATTACTGTCAAAGGCAGGAATCTTTTTTTTTATGCTTTTAGGCACAGCTGCACTCTCACTGTATCTCAGATGTATCTATGTAAGTAAGCTTACATTAAATACATGCCATCTGTTTTAACTCCAGTATATATAACAGTACATATTCTTTTGTTTATGTAGTCGCAATAAAATAATGGCAGGAGTACTGGGAGAGGTAGGGTAGGAAAAAATAGCTCTAGCCACATTAGTAACAGCATTATTACCGAATGTTAGTAGCAGAAGCTTTCATAACTATATTGATAACGTTGTACCCAATAGTGGCTGCAGATGGTGGGCACGTTTCTCCTATTGCCAGTGTCCAAAAACATTTTTTTTATACTCAGATAGCAGGTAGCTGCCATTAGCCGCAGTTAGTCAGCTTTAAGGTATTTCAATAATATCAACTAACAATGAATTAGGAATAAAAACTCATCACATAACAGTTAATATTACATGTTCTTTAGTTATCTACATATGGATGGATAGACAGGAAAAAAAAATCAAACCTGTCTTTTGCACACTTGCTACAATCAGCTGATTTCAGTTTGTGTGCAGGGAGGAGGAAAATGGTGGAGTATCTACACATTTTTTACAACTTATAATGTTAAACTATAGTGTGTACTGTTTATACACAAACAGTAGTAGAGTTACAGAGGATTAAAAAAAAACCAATGCACTTCTTGTATTTGCAAACCACTTGAGGACCTATGTTTAATAGAAAACTGAGAAAGCTGCACAACAGCCACATGAAGTGATGAATGTTATCGTCTGTTTAAGTATATTCCAAACATGAGAAAAATTCTGCAAGGGTCCATTCATACCGAGCTTAAATTGGCCCAGTATTACTTGTGCAGATACAGTTAGTAGTGTTTTTGTAACTCACAAATATTCGCCCATAACTGCGAGTGAAGGAGCGCAACCAGCTCGGGACACATAACTTACCGGCAGGTCCCGTGGTTTTACCAACATTTCTCCAGCCCTACCCTTTTTTCGATGAATCACACAGCTCTAGCTGCCAGACTCCCAAGAATCTGGCCCACGTACACTTTGGCATGCAGACTCGAGCAGCCGGGGATCGAACCACCAACCATCCAATTACTAGATGACCTGCTCTCTATCCTGAACCATAGCCACCCTGTGTTGTAGCTCAGGAGCTGTGGAATCAAATCCAAATAAAGGCCACACTAAAAAAAAAAAAAAAAAAAAAAAAAAAAAAAAAATTCTCAGTTTCACATGTGGTTTGTTGTCTTTGTAACCGCAGTAGTATCAGCATTGTTGCAAAATTATGTTTTGTTAGTAGTAGTCATGTACATGTGCTGCACACACACACACACACTAACATTATGCTGCTAATGTCTCCACAGTGGTAAATATCCTGTAAATATTTAATTCCAGGTCCTGGTGAAGTCTCTTCATATTTATCTGAATTAAACAGCATTTAGGCCTCTTGTCTGTGTAGAACAATGCTATTGGTTTAGCAACTCGTCTTAATATTATTACATTATCCAGCAAGTGCAAACTGTGCATCCCTTTAATAACTCCATGTCAATGTGATTAATGGACATTGCTTAATAAATTTCCTGTAATTAAGTGTCCACCTGCAGCTTGCCTGGAATCAATTACCTTTTTGTTTATGCAATTTCCTCGAGGTATTTAGTTATGTGCCTCCATTATGGAGTTGTAAGATAATATCTGCTTATTCTGCTAATTCCCGTGCTGCCTTATGTGACATAGCAGGCTAAAGGCCTGAAGCAAAGAGCAGTGCAAGGCGGACGGATGACAGCGAAAGCAGCTCTCATGCACTTGATACTTGACGGTCTTGGTGAGTGATGTTTGCTGTTTGGTGAGCATTAATAACAAACAGCACAACGGCGAATGTTATTTTTACTGTATATGCACACGTATGTTAACACAATGGGAACAGTTGTCGACAATAAGTGCACATTAAGAGAACAAAGACTACAGTATGTTATCACAAAGATAAGAAAGGGATTGCAGATAAATTACTCTATGACCCCAGGGTTCAGCATCTCAGTGTAAATGCCAGCTAGAAAACTAGGCATCAGTTTCCTGCTGGGAATCTGTTTAACTGTGTAGATTAAAACCTCTTCCTTAAGGTATTTTAAAGGGGCTTTAACTAGTTTTGCACATGAATATGAGTTTAGCCCTATTCTGAACACTTCTTGGCCCATTAAAACAGTTCTTCTGTTATCTTTTATCATTTACAGGGCACGATCTAATGTTTTGAGAGCTTAGCTCAATATCATTTTACAGCTTGGATGCTACACTATATTGCCAAAAGCATTGGCTTGCCTGCCTTCACATACATATGAACTTATGTGACAGCCCATTCTTAATCCATAGGGTTTCATATAATGGTGGCCCACCTTTTGCAGCTATAACAGCTTCAACTCTTATGGCAAGGATTTCCACAAGGTTTAGAAGCATGTTTATGGGAATTTTTGACCATTCTTCCAGAAGCATGTTTGTGAGGTCAAATACTGATGTTGGATGAGAAGACCTGGCTCACAGTCTCTGCTCTAATTCATCCCAAAGGTGTTCTGTTGGATTGAGAGCTAACACAGAGAGACATTCACTCTCCCATCCAAAGAGATTCAAACCCAGAAGCTTCTTGCTGTGAGGTGAGAGTGCTAATACTGCACCACCATTCTGCTCTGTCATTTTTATGCTGACCATCAACCATCCATCAATCTGTTTCCTACAGCTTATACAGGTCCAGATTGCAGAGGAAGCAGTCAAAGCAAAGCTGCCCATTTATCTCTTTAAAGAGGCCACACCTCCAGCTCTTCTAGAAGATATACAAAGTTGTTCCCAGGCTGGTTTAAAGACATAATATCTTTAAAATATCAAAATTCTCCACCGAGGTGACATTCCCCAAATTTTTGGCATCCATGAGGCATGCTAGATAAATATAGACAGATGATTAAACCAACTCAGCTGGTTCCTTTAGAGTCAGAGGAGCAGCAGCTCTACAATAAGCTCTTCAAGAAAAATTGACACCTCAGCCTTCAGAGGAAGCTCATTTTGCTATTTGTATCTGGGGCCTTATTTTTAAGCAAA
Organism: Archocentrus centrarchus; assembly: GCF_007364275.1. NCBI lineage: Eukaryota > Metazoa > Chordata > Actinopteri > Cichliformes > Cichlidae > Archocentrus > Archocentrus centrarchus. The sequence goes on along the minus strand of NC_044347.1, from coordinate 11,771,215 downwards.
CTCCTCACAGCTCGCAGCCATAGGTGAGGGTAACCACAAAGATTGACAAATGAATCATCAGCTTTGCCTTTAGGCTTAGGTCTCTGTTCACCAGGAGGCAGTGATTTGCCTGTCAATCTCCTGCGCCGTGCTTACAGACTCCATACAGCCACAATGTTTGCCGCCATTTCGATCGATAATGTTTACATTGCATCAACAATGCATCAAGAATGTAAACATTACATGATTTTCTCCCATCTTTATAAGGAGAACGTGGATTTCTCATCATTACTGACAAGAATGATCCCTAAAATGATGTCGTCTTTATGGCATTCAAATGGAGGTTATCACATTTACCTGGAAAAGGGTCAAAGAACGCAGAAATCAATACCCACACTGCTACCTTTGTTCACCTCTCTGACAGAATGCCTGACTCGAACTCATGTGGCAGCATCAAACAGTCGTGCGGTCATGAAATCAGATGACTCATTAGCGCAACAAGGGTGACCTTTTCATAAGGGCGGTGACATGTGAGGAAGGTCACTGTGGTTAAATGGCACACCCCTAAGTGACTGTCAATCAAGCGACTGCCACCGTGTCGCCTCCCTGTCATCGTGCAGCAAATATTATGCAAGGACGCTCGGGTAAATTAACCTCCCCCAGCTTGTGCAAACCGCTGCTTGAACAGCTTCCAGATTTGTCAGGAAGAAAACTTTTTTGAGATGTATGAATTTTAATGGTTGGTAGTGAATTTACACTTGACAAACTGGTTGTTTGGAAGAAGATTTATTTTCAAACCACCTGTAAAGACAGCAGTTTGGGGCGAAATGATTCAGACAGCCAACAGCTCAATTTTCTGCCACTTTGTGAGGTATCCAGGTCTGGCATTAATTCAGCCCTGCTTCAGGGCTCATCAAAAGTAAGTGAAGGTGTAAGATTAGAAATTGTGTTTTGTGCTTCCCCCCCCCCCCCCCCCCCCCCCCCCCCCCCCCCCCCCCCCCCCCCCCCCCCCTTCTTGTCTCTCCTGCCGTAGTTTTAGCATTACCGGCTTCATGCCCTGACAAGAAGTGACTGCAGGCACTTGAGGTGAGACTGTGTGGGAAATCAGTTTAGAAATTACTGTTGGTGGGAAGTGTGGCACACATGAATGAGAAATACATGTCAGTGTGCATTTCATCCGCCAATCACTTGAGTATGGCTCTCCAGGAACACAAGTGAGAAGTGGGCAAATAATTGGACTCCCCGTGTCCTGTTAAAATATGTGTATCTGTAAAAGGAGCCTGGGAAGGTGTACTTCACCCAGCAGAGCACCCAAGATTTGATAAATATAAGAAGGGGGGCACTTGAGGCTTTCAGCTAAAGAAGAAAACAAGGCGCTGCAATAATGACTGAAACAATCAGAGAGAGAGCAAAGCATTCATTACACGTCAGTGTGCATCTCCATCAGTCCTGTATGTTTGTGGGAACGGGTAAAAGATTAATTCTGGCCAAGTTCTCGCTGAACTGTGATGAAATCTGCTAAACCGAGTGTGTATATGGAGCACAAATTAGGCAACAGCAAAAAATAAAATGAGACAACTCTGCAAGGTTATTTCATGTTGCTAACTGCTTATCAGTAAAATAAACAAGTTAGAGCTTAAATGTGAAAATACCACATCTGTAACATTCAGTGATTTTGTTTTTCCCATTTTCCAATTGAAAACAAATTGCCAAAACTTTTTTTAAAAGTGCTTAAAGATTAAACTGGTTTTGAATGAGCCTGTTTTTCATCCATGCACTCATGACACTAGTTTACATTAAATGCCAAGAACTCTGAAAGAAAAGCTCTTGGTAAAAAAAAAAGTGAAGGAAAAAAAAAAACGCAAGAACTTTCAAATAAGGAGCGCAAGATGTTTGATTTATGCAACCAAACATGTAACAATGTCTCAGTTATTTCCAACAAGTAAAAAAATAAAAATAAAACTCATTTATATAGCCTGTAGCTATATGTTTATAAGCTTATTTATTTGTTTTTAAATGAATGCAAAATATTAATACAATTAATTTTTTAAAGTATCAAGAGGAGAGTGGAACTTTTGATTGTGAGTAAGCCTGGTCCAGAGCTTTGGTGCAGCCACAGCAAAAGCAGAAGCTCCCTGACTCGCTAATGCTGACATTGGAACAGTTTGAAGCAGTTGTTCTGATGATCTATGAAACATTATTTACAATATGTGTGTATCTGGCATAATTTATGAACTTGCTGTGATACTCTTTACGTCTCCTGTGCAGATTAGCGCAACAAATAATGAAAAAGTATTTATGTCAAAAAGCAAACTTGTCTCTTTAAATTTATACAGTGGGTACGGAAAGTATTCAGATCCCTTTACATTTTTCACTCTTTGTTTCATTGCAGCCATTTGCTAAAATCAAATGACAGAAAAAAACAGAAATGTAGAAACGTTTGCAAATTTATAAAAAAAAAAAGGGTAACGCTTTCTTTTAAGGCCTGCCCTTAGGCCGTAACTATCCTGTAAGTAAATTTTAGCTATGTGGAATTACGCCGTAATTATTTTTACTACGGCTGAATTATTTTTAATTCCGCCGTAATTACTTTTTATTACAGCTGAATCACGGCTTTAGGGCTTTCAGCCAAGTGGACCGTCATCTCTGGAACTCTCTTCCACACCACATTTGCAACACTAATTCTCTCCCTATCTTTAAAGTCAGTCTTAGAACACATCTTAACACATTTTAAGATCGTCTGTTCTGCTTGATTTTATGATGTATTGACAACTGTTAATATCATTATAAAAATGTAGGAGATGTTGATCATTATTAATCAGCATGTTTTATTCAGGATTTTCAGACACATGACCACTAACCACATGACGTTAACTTGTCCGCCATTTTGGTTGTGTGACAGAGTATTTTCAAGTGGTTGCTGGAGATTGAGTGCAGTTTGTTGCTAACCTTTTCCATTTCCAGCTTGCATAGCGCTTTCAAGTTGTACTATCACTCAGCTAATAGTGAGTATTTGCAGACAAGCATGAAAACTAGAGGTAACCGTGGCAATCTGCTAGCAACCAAAGCAATCACTAGGAGGTTTCTGGTGCAGCATCTACTTTGCAGCCCATTTCTCCCAGCAAGAACCAGCAACCTCCAGGAATCACTGCCAACCAGTCAGGGAATACTCCTTTCCCTAGTAACTGGTGGTCATCACATCCAATGAGGCAGATGTTATGCTCAAGCAAGGTGAGCATAACATCACATGACAAACCTCAATTTGAACAAAATTCCTAAGAAGCAGCTAGCTTGGCTGGTTAGAGCTGTTATGAGGAAATGTCAAGAATGCTCACCATTGAACCCTTAAACAACACATCTGCATGAATCCTTCCACTGTGACTCAAAAGTAAAGTCATCGCCAACTGCCGAAAACATGCATTTCCTCTAGTGACCACTTGAGGCACCAAAAATGAGTCAGTCCCCACAGAACCCATGTTGAAATAAACATGCTTATAGCCTGTTACAAAAAATAAATACATTTTAAAAAAATAAACGTTTTGGTCTCTGTAGCTAAATTCAAACTTAGCAAAAGCTGTGTATGTGTGTTCAAATTTTTATTAATGTTTTTAACTCATCTATTTTAACTTCATTAAGGCCCACAGTTATGTGTGGCCACTTCGAATGAAATCTGGCAAACACTTTGGTCTCTACAACAGACACACACTGTTCTCCCTAAATGAAGGTATAAACACAGACAACGACAAACTGGGCCAAGGATTATATTTGTTTAAGAGAGCGCTATACAATAAAGAGTAAATATGCTTACTCCTTTCTGTGGTTGGAAACACTGACTTCTACTGAGAAGTTGGAAGATGAGCAAAGAAGGAAAGCTGAGACGGCGCAAAATGAGACATATTTAAAGAAGGAGCCAGTTTTTAGTTCATGTAAAGATCTGCTATCACTTTATCCCCTAAGCCAGCTTGTCATGACCAAGAACTTCTTTCTGTCAGCACTGCAAACCATATCTGATATTTCTATAACAGCTAAAATAGATGTTGCACATTTGAGACAACTCCCTCCCCCAAAGAAGGGAGGGAGTTGGGAACAACAGCCTACATATGTCACTTTCTCTCGACAGTATGCTCAGTAATTACATTTTTCGCATTTCACAGTGAAGTTGAAGAAAACCAGACACCCTTCAAGCTGATATGCAGCTTTTAATTGGTTCAAAATATCAGTGCCAGAAATAGAGTCAGTCAGCAGCATGTATTACATAACTGTAATTTAGTTTGTTCTGGGTCAGCGGGCCTCGGCTCTCTGACGCTACAACGTTAAAAAATGTGACAATTCTTGTTAAACTGTGTGAACGATGCAGATCAGAGGGGCAGAACTCAGCCTCGAGGTTGCGGATGGTTTTTATTCAGGACTGCACTGATAAAACTTTCTAAAAAATTTCTTTGTGTTAATGATAATTTTTTAGCAGATGTTTGGCCAATTTTAAAATCCAACAGATATATCTATAACCGTCTGATGACTTTTGATGGAAACATTTTTGCTTGAAAAACAGATTCAAGCCCAATGCGGTGTAATTTGTTTAAATATATGGATACATTAGGGATGTAAATACATTACAAATGAAAAAGTAAACAGTGCCTTTATTCCAGCATGAGTTGGACCACTCTCTTAAAAGAGTACATATTTATATACTGACCAAGATAGGTCATATGAAATGCACACTCAAATAATAATGCTGGACAGGGGAGTAAAGTGAGTAAAGGCACACCATCTTTGAGAACATTAGGTTTTTATACTCTGGATAAACATGCCTCAGATATTTATCTTTTCTGTGTATACCCTCTCATGAAGGAAATATAAATAGATGACAGATTAAAAAGAAACTGGGACAAGGGAGCAAAATGGGAGAATGATGAGGGTCCTTACTTACAGCACTGTTTGCTCAATACTTAATTGGCTGGAAATCAACGTTTTTATACAGGCTACAGATATCTCATATCTTTATCGGATATATAATCTTTATCTGGTCTACATCCCCCTTTTTGGGAGGAATATAAAAGCATTACAAGTTAAAAAGAATTTAGGACGTGAGTAAAGAGGGAGAGCCAGCACACTGCTCAGTATTTATGGGTCAAACCATGCCCATCTTCAAAACATGTTATATGTTTATACTCTAAAAACATTGGAATAAAGCAGAACAGGAAAGGAGCACATTACTTCAGTTTACTCGCTACTTATGTCCAGACCACACCGCCATCTCTGCAGAAAGCATTACAAATTAAAAAAAGAATGTGACAGGTGAGTAAAGTGGGAGAGTTGGCAGTCAGACCATACCTAACTTCGAGATGTGTCCATACAGCAGCTAATGATACCTCATATCTTTATCTTTTGGTGTATATCCTGCTCATTTGGGAAAAACAATATTCTGCAAAAGTCTTGAGCTTCGCCTCATTTCTTTATATTTTGCTAAAATAAAGGGGGGGGGGGGGGGGGGGGGGTAGCTTTATGGAAACATGTAAACATTTATGTAAATACAGTATATAAGGCAAAAACAGAGTTTGTACAGTTCTACTGAGGCTGACAAATGAGGGGTGACTCAAGCACAAAATAAAAATGACAGATGTTTAGATATAGAAGCCAATCTTTACCTACTGTTATCCTGCACACGATGGGAATATATATACATGACAGAATTAAAAAGAAAGTGGAACATGGGAGTAAAGTGGGAAAGACAAGGGGGCCAATACTTCCAGGGCCTTTTTGCTCAGTACCTATGGCGCAGACTGTAGCGATCTTCAAAGCTCTACTGTGGGAGAGTGATGGCAATTTGCACTGTTGCAATGCTCATCAAAATGCATATAAATACCTCATATGATAGATCACATATCCACATACTTTTGGCCACACAAAGTCCTTGTTTTGCCTCTTGTAGGGTTGCACAAGGAAACAAAATGCCACGTTTGAATTTTAAGGTGAACTGCATCCAAAAAAGAACTCCTGCGTGCTATTTCTATGATGCTGTTCTCCTCGGCTCTAATTAGTGAAAGTGCAGCGGCGACTCATTAAGCCGAACAGCATTGTGGTGATGATGTCATGTGCAGACAGATCTTGGAGCTGCTCCTCAGACGGTGAATAATGGAACAAGTGCTGGATGTGGGAGCATTTTCTGATTCACAGCTGGAAGCCTGACATTCAAATAAAACTCATTTGGATGGAACATCGCAAACATTGAGTCCCAGGAGTCCACAGAGCCAGTCACTGATTCAGTGTCAATGCAGCGACTCATCAGTCTGAGACAATGAAGTCCTGGTTTCCAGTTTATGGGCATTGTTTTCTGCTTTTATTGATGTTGGTTTTATTGTGACTGAAACAGTAAAGTGGAAAATCTGTTTTATCCTTTCAATTAGGGATATTGGCCTATCTTTTTTAGGGAATTCTGAACTTTGACCCTAACTAGTTTCAAACTCAGCACAATATACGGTGATAAAAGTGCTAGATTTCCCCATTTTACGGCCACGTGTATCCCACACAGTGATGCAACCATTACATGTTACCTCAAATTAACTTTTGCAATTTTTCTCCAGAGAATTATTAGAAAAGAAATCAAATATCCAGGGAACCAACTGGTTTCATGATACTGAAGCTCAAATCTTGTACTAGAAAAAATTGTCTTAAAAAAACATACATTATGGTGTAAGATTGTGAATGAAAAATTCATTTAATTGCAGTTTTTAAAATAAATGTGTTTTTAAGCCTTGTACTTGTACTGATATAGTGTGTTTCTACTCTATTTAAGCACTCACAGCGCTTTCTTACTACAAGCCTCATTCACACACACATAAGTGCCTTATTTTATGCCTAAGCGCTTTTAACCTAATACTCAGACACGCCAATGGTTGCATCAAGGGAAATTCAGGGATCAGTATCTTGCCCAAGGATACTTTGACATGCAGACTAGAGGATCTAGGGATTGAACCACTGACTTTCTAATTAGTATGTGACCCGCGCTATCTCCTGAGCCACAGGCGCCCGTAAATTATGAGGTAGTGTGTACTTCGAATTTTCATAGTATGAAGGTCACTGGATATGCTAAATTTATTGTACTTAAAAAAAAAAACACTTCATTCTGAGAGGCTACTGATTTTCCATGGAATAGCTCTTCAATAAATTCAGAGACCATGTCAATAAAAAGCAAACAAGATTAAAGATTTGTGTTACGCAGCAACACAGTTCTCCAGGCACATGTTCCTCCTGTTTTCAAAATGACAACCCTTGAACTTCAATGACTGGACAGAGTCGCACCACGCCAAATCTGACAATTCAAGGCAAAGGTTGTGTTGGTGTGGCAAAAAAACCCGTTTGCAGTGTCAAATCGCAGTGAGAGATGCACCAAAATTCAGGCAGTCTGAGCTTAATTTTCCCTCTCAAGATGCCTCAAGAACCCAGAATGACAGCAGAAGAAAGAGACAAGCACGCTCCAGGTAGCTCTCCTGATCTGATTTACCACCAGTGATGATTCTTGACATGAACGTTAGGTTAGTTTGACACAGAAGCTGGCGTGAAGCTCTCTGTACAAGTTTGAAATTTATGGACTTCTAGGGTATGTTTTAAATACAGCAGCAGCTCTCGAAGTAGTTGGTTGCTGGCAGATTGCTGTGGTTGTCCGTAGTCTGAAAGACTAGAAGACACCAACTTGTCCGCAAATACTCACAAACTACGGTAGCGAAACTTCAAAAAGTCGACTCTAGCTTAGGCCATGGTCACACAGACCTAGAAACTGGTTAGCGACTATTTGGCAACCACCAGTCACTAGAGAAAAAACATTCCCTGACAAATTGAGTAGTTGCTAGTAGTTGCTGTGAGATTGATTGCTAAGCCCCTATTCACACAGGCGTAGAGACAGATAAGTGACCCCACTGGTAACTAGAGAAAAGTGTGTATTAAGTTAGCTCGAGGTTGCTGGCTGTCACTAACACAAAACTGACTGCAAGGAAGTGTACAGTGCTACACCAAAAACCAGCTTGCCACTATTGCCCGTAGTTTGCATGGAAGACACTGACTTGACTGCAAACACTCGGGAGACTACAGAAGTGAAACTTTAAAAAGTTTGACACAGCACACAGAAAAAGAAAACATGAGCAAGTTGTAGCTTACTGCTCCAACTAACACATTTCAAAAGGCACAACTTTTACAGTTGAATCAACGCACAGTATTTCCGGATTGCGCTGCACTTTTCACAGTTTGGCGAGTGTTTGCAGACACTATTGTACTTTCTTGCAAACTATGAGCAACTGCAGCAATCTCTCAGCAACCGAAACAATCTCAAAGAGGTTTTCGGCAAAGGTGTGTTTTCCTGGACACATTGTTGCCTGTTACCATGGGGTCACTGACCGGCCTTTAGGCTTGTGTGACTGAGGCTTTAGCAATCAGTTCCAGAGCAACCCAAGCAACATACACAACTGTTTGAGGTGGTTGCCAACTGGTCTCTAAGCGCCCTTAGTTAGGCATGCTAACATTAGTGGATTAGAAATGCTAGAGTTTAAGTGAGTGCTTAAATGATATCCTTTAAATTTATGTGCGTGTGTGTGTGTGTCGGGGTGTTAATTGACATTTCGTATAATTACTGTCCGTGTTCTTGCATTAGATACTAACTTTAAAAAAGGTGTTCGGTGACAAAAGAAACAAAGTATTTGAGTCATGAATGCCTGGGCCATGACTGAAAATTGTAGCTTGGGGTAAAGTTCAGTTATAATTTGTGGTAATATTCCTGCAAATGTTCCTCCAGGAAATGACAAGAATAGAAGACATAGTGAAGATTTTTTTTACTATGTAGGGGTTCATACTGACTGGAGCTTAATTTCAGCAAGTTTGCAGTTTTTCTGTTGCAAACCATGTCCTCCTGTACTTCAAAAGTCCTCGCTGAAATGAGTTATAATCAAGACAAAACAACAAGCTTAATGCCTGCTGTATTTTTGAGGGATTCTGTACACAAGGCACAAAGGTGCCAGCAACCAAGCACAGACTGGTTCAATTAAAAAAACGACTGTTTATCATTTATTTATCCATCAGAAAACAATTGGACGTTATGATTGCAATTTGCTTGATTAATGAGTTGATTAAGACTGTTAAATGTTTACAAAGGGGTTGAAACGCGCTCTGCAAATATTTTCAGAAAACAGGACGTCGCGTCCCATCACAGCCGTCTGTAAACTTTAATTAAGCACAAAACCATTCAGAACCCCCTCCCGTCCCCCCTCCTGGGATTCATTATTCCCACCTAAATCTGCATTTTTAATTATTTAATTTGAGATAACATTTGCAAGTTCCACCAGCAATTATTTATTTCTTAAAACTCACAAAGAGCCCTGCAAAAAAACAAAAAAAAAAAAAAACCCAAATGGAAGCGCTTTCATTGAAAGGTGCAGCGGCTGAGGTGAGCCTGTAAATGAAGGTAATTTGCACAATTAAAAAAAAAAAAAACAAGCTTTATATTAAAAACTGCCTCGGTTCAAACATCAGTGTGTGGCAATTGTAAAGGTGTTTTCATCCAGTGTGCATCAAACTGGGAGGAGGAACACCGGCATTTATTATCATAACAAACAAGCTCCCATCAAAGAAATAATTAATGGCATTGTGCCCAATATGAAACATCCCATCATGCCTCAGAAGGCTGGGGGTGGGATGCTGCGTTTTAATCATGATCATAAGAAATGTTCTTCCTGGGTTTGTATAAGAGAGATCTGCTGGTGTGGTCAGGAGATGTGCTTCAGGTTTCTTTGTTTTGAGGTGGGGGGGAATAAGCAATAAGGCTGCCTGTGGTACGATATTAACTCTTCAATGCTAGTGAATGCCGCTGAAGCACCTGCTACGTGCCCTTACCTGCCATGAACAGCTGTTTAAGACTGAGCCTTTGAATGACTGTAATTACCATAATTCTGCGACCGTTGGTCCGATTGGAAAAATTCCAACCATGTCTGAAAGCTGAGATATTGTGCTTCACAGACAATATAGGGTCATTACGGTAATTGTTGCCGGAAGTCCGCGAACGGCGGCTCTTTTGAAGTGCACTGTGTCACGTTCGACATGTTCGGAGGCATAAGGTTAAACCAAAGGTACAGAAAGGTACGCTATTCTGATCACAATAGCAATCAAACTTTACTGGATGTTTTTTTCTATTTTTATCAAGTGTTCTTTGAGGCAGGAGCACTTTAGCCCCACCTGACACATTGGGAGCCATTTTCTGTGACGATCCAAAGGATGGACTTGACTCAACTGATTGAACTATTCTTATATATATACATATTCTTATATAAAATCAAGGTTGCTGGGTGCCCATGTCATTTTGCAGTTAAATCACCAACTTGCAGCAACGACGTCACTATTTGTGGATGAATTTCAGATT